>NC_135505.1:26551998-26910748 GCF_052857255.1 Amblyomma americanum
ACACGACGACGCGAAAGGAGCACCCAGACGCCTCAGAGGCCGCCTACAAAGCGACACAAGGGATAGAAGCTTGCAGCGGAGCTAGGATACTGGGATGCCCAGACGAAGTCAGCACGCACAGTGACAACCGAGTCCCTGAAGGTGCGCGAAAGCACACTGATTCCTCGCACACAAGGTTGGATGCAATTCTACTAGAGCATTTGTACATCCAGCAAAGACGCATGTTCGAAATGGCTTCAAACCAAACGTTCATGGTGGGTGCCTAGGTCTACAGCTCATCATTTGCCAAGAAACTGCCGCAGGAAAAAGCACGACCCGCAGATACGGTGATCGAAAGAACCGAATCTCGAAGTTTGCTTTCCCACATCAAGTTTTTGTGCTATGTACAAAAGGGAAAGGCCGGCCGTTGTATACAGTGCCTTAAGAACCACGAACCATGGAGGAGACAGCTCAAAGGCATTTGTTGCAGCCCTTGCATCTTCAACTCAACCGCGAACAAGAGAAGACAAAGTTTCGTGTACGTTTACTGCGGGAAACATACCAGAGCACCCTGGGCAAGAGCGCTAGAAATCAGGTTTGGTACACATGGGACCATTCATGGTTTGGTACAAATTCTGTCTTCGTCCGTCGTCTTGTTTTCGCGCTCACATGGAGAGAACTCACGGCAAAAAGCACAGTTTTCGAGGAATTCGGCCTTGCCTCGAACACAATGTTCATTGCTTGCTGCGAAGTCTGAAGAGCTGACTACCAAGAAATCATGAAGAACCACAAAGCCCATCAGAACTACAATCTACACACACGCACTGGACATCTCACAGGTGGCGGTGAGCAGTTGTTTCCACCTTTACACCACTACTCCGAACGCAGTCAAAACTGGAACCAAATGAGGTACTTTATTAGCCGCTGCGAAATGATGCTGCCGCGAGGCCATTACAATTCCCCAGTGTGAGTTCTCATCTGCGACTGCTATTAGGGGGCACGTGATCTTGGCCTTCCACGAGACGAAACATGCTAGTAACCGGAGTGATTGATTAGCATTTTGTGCGGGCGGGGGAATGCTGTCAGCGCAAGCAGCACATTGCGGTCGCCAGAGGACATTTAGAAATAAAGAAGAGCTGCCTTGTCTCGAGGTAGCGCCAGCGCGCATGTGCTCGAGCTAGTTGGCTTCCATGAACGGCAAAGGCAAGACGGCTGCTTCCGTCTCACCTCTCGATTTCAAATACAGGCAACTGGCAATGCGTAAAATCAACGCTAGCTGGCATGCGCAATGAGTACGCAAAGAATGATCCAGCACGTTCAGGACGCGAGTGCAGTATCCCTCCACCCCCCGCACCCCTCCCATGGTTCCGATCGGGTGCAAGGGCACGAAATGACTACGAAAACAAACACGGTTTTTTAATAGACATTCTGCAGAATCTGCGCAAAAAAAAAAACGACGGAGAAGAAGAAAGATAAACACAGGACGGGCACGGACTCACAAGTAAGGCTTTATTCACACAATTTAACATTTGTAAAGGAAGAATCGAAGGCATGACACAAGGTTGTAGTAAAAATAAAGAAAGATTAGTAAATTAGGTCGTCCACGTATTCATTAACATTATACTTGCCAAATTCTATATGAAGCTCGATATTTATTTCCTTTCAAGGTACAAAATGGAAGATGTGAGAAAGCATGCTGAAATTTAAAACAGTCGAAAATATACTCCAAAACGCGAATTTCATCGCTGTCCCAGTTGGCTATGCTGTCCGAAGAGGGGCGACAAGATTTCCTGATGCACCACTCAGTTCCGGCTTTGTCAGAGGGATTAACAAGGGCGCCCCACAACAACAACAAAAAAGAGAAACAGTTATCAGTATTCTGTGCAAGCTCAGCGAAGCTTAATGCTCACAGGGACGTGTCTGTCTTTATCAGGGCCAAGTGAAAAGAAAGAAGCCATAGAACAATAGAGGCCTGGTAAATGCGATCTCAACGACTGTTCTTGCTCCCTGCCATACCACGTCGACGCGTTGGCGCAACGGTAGCGTGTCTGACTCCAGATCAGAAGGTAGCGTGTTGGAATCACATACGGTCACTATTGTTTCTTTTTTGAAAGAATGTAGAGTATACAGCGACAGTCTGCATATAGGTGAATTAACCCATTGTCCACCTTTCTTCTTCTCCGCCTTTATTTTTTGCGCTGTTTTAGCACCATGTTCCGCAGAAATGCGTGTTTGTGTTCGTAGTCAATTCGCGCAATTACAGCCGGGCGAGACCATAGGAGGGTGGCGGGTGGTGCAGGGTTACTGCACAAACATCCCGAACGTGCTGCATCATTAAGAGCGCAGTCATTGCCGCATTCCAGGTAGCTTTGATTTTACGCATTGCCAGTTGTCTGTATTTCAGATCGAGAGGTTAGACTGAAGCAGCCGTCTGTGCTTTGAAATTCATGGAATCCAACTAGCTGGAGTCCATGCGCGCTGGCGCTAGTTCGAGACAAGGCAGCGCTTCTTTATGTCTAAACATCCTGCGGCGACCGCAATGTGCTGCTTGCGCTGACAGCATTCTCCCGCCCACACAAGATGCTAATCAATCACTGAGGTAACTAGCAACTTTGGTCTCGTGGAAGGCCATGATCACGTGACCCCTAATAGAAGTCCTAGATGACAACTCACGCCGCGGAAAAGTAATGGCCTGGCGGCAGCACCACTTCGCAGCGGCCAATATTTGCTTCCACTTTTGACTGTTCTCTAAATATCGGCGTAAAGCTGGAAACAACAGCTCACCCTCACATGTGAGACGTCCAGTGCGTGTGTGTAGATTGTCGTTCTGATGGGCTTTGTAGTTCTTCATAATTTCTTGGTAGTCGCCTCTTCAGATTTCGCAGCTAACAGTCGACGTTGTGCTCGAAGCAAGGCCGAATTTCTCGATCAGAGTACTTTGTGCCGTGAGCTCTGTCCATGTGACCGCGGAAACAAGACGACGGACGAAGACAGAGTTTGTACCACACCATGAGTGGTCCCGTGTGTACCAAACCTGACATCTAGCGCTCTTGCCCAGGGTGCTCTGGTATGTTTCCCGCATTAAAAGTATACGAAACTTCGTCTGTTCTTGTTGTTCGCGGGTGCGTTGAGGATGCAAGGGCTGTAACAAAAGCAATTCAGCTGTGGCTTCCCCAACTCGTGGTTCTTAAGGCACTGAATACCACGACCGGTCTTTTCCTTTTGTACATGACACAAAAACTTGATGTGGGAGAGCAAACTTCGAGAGTCGGTTCTTTTTGTCACCGTATCTGCGGGCTGTGCATTGCTCTGCGGCAGTTCATTGGCAAATGACGAGCTGTGGACGTCTGCACCTGTCCTGAAGCTTTATTTTGTGGCCATTTTGAAGACTCCTCGTTGCTAGATGTCCGAAAACTAAAGTAACAAAACATCCAGTTTTGTGTGGGAGGAATTAGTGTGCTTTCTCACGTACACAAGGGCTCGGTTGTCGCTGTGCATGCTGTCGTCGTCTGGGTATCACAGTATGCTAGTTCTGCTCCAAGCTTCTATCTCTTGCGCCGCTTTGTAGCCGGCTTCTGAAGCGTCGAGGTGCTCCTTACGCGTCTTTGTGTCCTTGGCGAAGTTGATCGAGACCACAGCAGCACTCACGAGCGATGTGGTCTGTGGCACTCACACGTCATTGGTCAGGAGCAGGTGAGATTTCTAAATTACAAAAAAAATGTCAGTGTTTAGCAGGTACAAGGAAACTGAGCATGAAGAAGCGGTTCGGCGCACCGACTCGGCGCTGGTAACCTTCGAGTCTATGTCCGAACCGATTTGCCGGAGCGATCTTCTCGTGATGAAGTCGTAGCTCTGAGGTTGGTGATCAAGCTGGACATGTAGTTGTCAACGATGCTTTTGTGCACTTACATTCGGTCGTGTGTCGGGGCTCTTTACCTGGCGAGTCACTATGACGCTATAGTCGATGTTTTCACCCTTGGCAAGTTTAGAGCCATGCTGGCAAGGAGAGTCGTTCTTTTTAAGTCACACGCCTTACTTGCCTTTCTGAGCGCAAACCCCTGTATGTGTGTGTATGTGAGTGTGCGTGCGTGTGTCAGTGTGCATGCGTGCGTGTGTGCGCGCTTTCGCGTGTGTGCATGTGTGTGTGATGATAACACTAGATAGTACCCATAAAGATGGCGTCCGCATGCAACATGGCGGGTGGGGGTTAAATTTACTAATGGTCGAGTTTCTCTGCAAGAGCTACCTGTACCGCACAGGTTCGACCGATGGCAGCACATGCCATCCCAGGGAATTGGCGCAACGCTTACCGCGCTGCACCCCTGCGCCATAGTGGCGTCAGGACTCCAAGGCTTCCATAGATGTGTAGTTGAAAAAGCCATATTCCGGATATATGGTCATTAGCCCATTAGAAGAGGTGCGTCGGCGTCGGCGCGGCGACTGCATTCAAAAAGTGAAGGAGCGGGCTTACACTTTCTGTGTAAAGGAGAATGCGCCCTAGAACGTCTCACAAGAGTCGCCAATAAAAAATTTGGGTGGCGCTGCGACACATTATTTTTACTATTGAAAGCCTATACACTACTAATACGTTTTTTTTGTATTCTGTTCTGTGGTAACGCAAACTACCGTATTCAACCCTTAATCTTAATCTTGATGTAAATTCCTGCTTTCGAATACTCACGGTGCGAACTTTCCTGATGTCTTTGGACGCGGTGACTGATATCGGTACTCCGATTTTTGTGTCCCAGCCGGCCTTATTCTTTTCTCCTTATTGGCTACGGTTTCAAATGCCACGAATTACATTAACGCAGAGTCTTTTACACCGATTGGTGTTGATATGAGTTCTTGATTGATGACGCGCCTCTGTCAGCTGCCAAAAAGCTGCAGTTAGAATCTCTTCACAGGATTTGGCATGCATCTATTCTGTCCGCGTCCCAGATTATATTCATATATAGATTGCGGAAGTTTTTCTCTTGGAATGACCCTGCACCACAATTACATGCCATGTGTCGCACGTTATCACCATCGCTTATTGTATGTCAACTTTAGTCACCCTTGAAACTTCACCAAAAGATTTTTCGAGCCGTTGTCTGCGAGTTTTGTGCCATGCACTTTGAAGGAGGACCGTTTTGTCTGGGTTCCTGGCTATGCAGGTATTCTTTCAAACGACGTGGCTGATTGCTTAGCAAGGTCGGCTCATGACGGGTCAGTGACACATCCCGTCTGAAATTTCAGGCTTCAGGCGATTTCCAGGTTTCAGCTGCTCCAACACTTATCAGCCAGATGACGCGATCCCATACTAAATACCACTGATTATCAGCACTTGGCCTATAATTGGGACATTCGTTCGTGTAAAACCAAACTGTGTGAAGTATCAATTGCACGGTTGCAATGCAGAATTCACAGTTTGATTTTATATCTATTGTTACGTTTCGCCTACGACGCGCGGTATAGCCGGCGCGGATGCAACGGACGCCGGCGCTTCGTTCAAAGTGGCGGTCATTTTGGCCCGTTCAGTGCTGCCGCAACGCCTCCCGCCAAGCGCGTCCAGGCATGTTTCAATGCCTCGTGTCTTCGTGTGTGCGTGTGTGTGTGTGTGTGCATGTTGGTGCCCACGCTTGTCAAAGCGCGGCAGCCGGGGAGAGGAGCTCCCCAACTGGGAGGCGAGGAGGTCTGACCGGCGCCGGCCCGGCGGACGCGACACGTCACGTCTCAACATGTCCGTGCGTCGCCGTCTCGTGCGCCTGATCCCGAGCCGTTCCTTCTTGCCCTCGACTCCGAGGATATAAAGGCAGCTGCCCCGGACGCCAAAGAGAGACTTCGATTTCTTCCGTCGAGTAACGTGGTCGCCCTGACCGGCTGCTCTTTTGCGATGCTAGAATAAACAAGTTGTTCTGTTGGCAGTCGACTCATCCTTTGCCAGGACCTTCGGATGTTAACAGCTGTGCCCCAGGCCGCCAGGACAACGCTACCCTTGGGGCTTGCAACCCATTTGCAACAACTTGAGACTTCGATTTCTTCCGTCGAGTAACGTGGTCGCCCTGACCGGCTGCTCTTTTGCGACGCTAGAATAAACAAGTTGTTCTGTTGGCAGTCGACTCATCCTTTGCCAGGACCTTCGGATGTTTCCAGCTGTGCCCCAGGCCGCCAGGCCAACGCTACCCTTGGGGCTTGCAACCCATTTGCAACAACTGGTGGCAGCGGTGGGATCGCGACAACGGAGGCCAGCAGCGAAGATATGCGGTCAACTGTATGCTGAGCAGCACAACGACCATCCGGGAGCAGTGCAACGAGCCCTGTGTGATGACTGGTTGCCTGCAGCGGAACGACTGCGCTGAATTCTTGGCTGCGTGGTTTGGTGAGTGCGGGACTTTCTTCTTCCGAGTTTTGCCAGGCTTTTGTTAGTGTCAGAAACAGAGCTGGTAATTTTGTTGTCGTTGCTGCCGGGTTAGTTTGCGGCAAGACAATAGTAGGCAGTAGAGAAAGCAGCATTCGGAGCAGCCATGGATTTGAAGTCGTTGCGCAAACCGAAATTGCTGGAGCTTGCAAGAGAGTTGGGTCTGGATGTCTCAGACAAACTCAGAAAACCAGACAAACTCAGAAAACCAGAACTGCTAAGGGCTATTCTTGAGTTGGAGGCTGAGGATGACGAGCTGTCGGAATGCCTTGAGTCCATTGAGGAGAGGGAGCAAAAAGAGAAAGACGAGCGCGAACGTAAACAACAAAAAGATAAAGAGAAAAAAGAGCGCGACCGTAAAGAACAAAAAGAGAAAGACGAGCGCGAACGTACTTGAGAAGAAGAAGAAGAAGAAGAAGAAGAAGAAGAAGAAGAAGAAGAACAAAAAGAGAAAGAAGAGCGCGACCGTCAACACGCTTTGGAAATGAAGCGTCTCGAGGTAGAGATGGAACGCGCTCGTAATGGAAGTCAGGCACACGGTGCAGGAGAACGGGTATCGTTCAAAATGACTGACCTGATGCGGCCGTTAAAGCTTGGAGAGGACATTGGTTTGTTCCTGGTTAACTTTGATCGAATGTGCGAGAAGCAGGGGTTCTCTCGGGAAACGTGGCCACAGCGCTTGCTCACTTTGTTACCCGGCGAGGCGGCCGACGTAGTCGCTCGCTTGAAGAGAGAGGAGGCAGAGGATTTCGACCAAGTGAAATCGAGTCTGCTAAAAAAGTACAGGCTGTCAGCGGAGGCGTTCCGTCGGAAGTTTCGGGAAAATGAAAAAGGCAGAAGCGAGTCATATACAGAGTTTGCCTACAGGCTTATGTCAAACATGCAGGCGTGGCTCAAAGAAGAGAAAGCGTTTGGTGACCACGAGAAAATTCTGCAGTGTTTCGGGCTGGAACAGTTTTATAGTCGGTTACCTGAGAACGTGCGGTACTGGGTCTTGGATAGGCCAGCCGTTAGTACAGTGGCTAAAGCCGCCGAGCTAGCCGAGGAGTTTGTGACGCGTCGGGCTCGCGGAGCTAAGGACGGTCAAAAGGGTGAATTTGGCTCCAAGTCTGAGAGGCCGAAGTTCACACCCATGAGAGCAAGGGGGGACACACGTAGTGCGGATGCGAGTGGAAGCAGTCCGACCGAACGTAAGGAGACGGCGGCAGCCGAAGCCGAACGCAGAAAGCGGTTCGAGACGAGGCAAGCGCGCGTGTGTTATACGTGCCAGAAGCCGGGTCACTTTTCGGCGCAGTGTCCAGAAACAAAAACAAAAGTCGTGTTTTTCTCATTATGCAGCACTGACGAGATCATGAAGCTTCTCGAGCCTTACATGCCAGACTTCCTCGTGAACGGGAAAGTGCCGAGTGCTTCGTGATTCCGCAGCTACAATGGATGTAGTTCACCCCTCTTACGTAGAACCCGATATGTTCACGGGCGAGTGCGCATGGATCAAGCAAGCCGTTTAAGCTCATAGCGTGTGTCTGCCCGTAGCAAAAGTGCTTATTGAAGGACCTTTCGGAGCAATTGAGACGGAGGCCGCAGTGTCATCTATGCTGCCCCCCCCCCCCCCCCCCCACCCCCAGTACCCGTACCTATTTTCGAACAGGTCCGATCACCTCCTGCGCGAGAAGGGGCTTTTGTTTGGTGAGGCTAGCGTTCAGGCCTTAACCAGATCGAGAGTTCGGGAGCTCGCTGCAAAGGCGGTAGTTGCGGGGCCGATGTTGTCGAACAATGAGAAAGGGTCGGAGGCGCAGCAAGCTGATATTCAGAGCACGTCCGAACTGAATAAAATTGAGCCTGTAGCGTTGAAGGCACCAGGTACTGGAGAGGAAATGCCCGACACGGGAAAGTTAGAAGAGCTATCTGCAGATTTGCTCATCGCGCCTACGTCAGATGGACTTAATAGGTTGCTAAAAGTCAGCCGGTCGGCTTTGATAGCCGAGCAAAAAAAGGATGGCAGCCTAGAAAACATGCGCTGCAATGTCAAGGAAGGTATCGCCAAGAAAAATGCTCGTTTTGTGGAAAGAGGTGGGGTCCTGTACCGGAAGTATCTAGACCGCAGGGGAGTGGAGTTCGATCAGCTGATCGTGCCTCAGTGCTACCGTCAGGATCTGTTGCGCTTGTCGCATGGCGGTTCGTGGTCCCGACACCTAGGAGTTAAGAAGACTAAGGACCATCTGTTGCAAGAGTACTATTGGCCAGGGTGTTTTCGTGACGCAAAACACTTTGTGATAACATGTGACACCTGTCAGCGGGTTGGCAAACCAGGGGACAAATCGAGGGCGCCGTTGAAGTTGGTACCTATCATTACGGAGCCTTTTAGACGGCTCGTTATGGATACAGTGGGACCTCTGCCGGTAACAGCCACGGGGTACAGACACATTTTGACTGTGATCTGCCCAGCGACAAAGTTCCCTGAATCAGTGCCGTTTAAAGAACTCAGCTCAGTTGAGATAGTCAATGCACTACTGTCCATATTTGCGCGAGTTGGTTTTCCTACGGAAATCCAGTCAGATCAGGGCACAGTGTTTACTAGCGTTTTGACGACAGCCTTTCTCGAAAGGTGTGGGGTAAACCTGTTACACAGCTCAGTGTACCACCCACAGTCGAATTCCGTTGAGAAGCTCCACTCCGTCATGAGGCGCGTGTTGAGAGCATTGTGTTTTGAACAACAAAGTGATTGGGAGCTGTGTCTGCCTGGGGTGATGTTTGCATTAAGGACCGCGCCGCATGCGGCTACGGGGTTTTCGCCAGCTGAGCTGGTGTACGGTCGCTCGCTGCGGTCTCCGCTTCGCATGCTTCGAGATTCGTGGGAAGGCAGGGGCGACGACCCAGTCGTGGTCGAGTACGTGCTTAGGCTCCTCGAACGCTTAAGAAGGGCACATGAGTTGTCAGGTGAAGCAATGGCAAAGGCCCAGCAGAGGACCAAGGTTTATTATGATCGGACAGCCAGGGCCCGTCGTTTTGAGGTGTGCGATGAGGTAATGATATTGCGCACATCGCTAAAAAACAAACTCGACTTGCAGTGGGAGGGCCCAGCACGGATTGTTCAAAAACTGTCGGACATTAACTACGTGGTGAGTCTGCCAGGAAAACGGAAAGCACAGCAAGTTTACCACTGTAATCTGCTCAAACCCTATAGACAACGGGAAGCAGTGGTGTGTATGATGGTAAACGTTCCCGAAGAGCTTCCGGTCGAGCTTCCGGGACTAGGTTCAGTGACGAACAGGGAAGACACTGATCAGGTCATTAGTGACTTAATCATTAAAGCACCGCTGTCGCCTGAGCAGGAAACCGAACTACACCAACTCTTGCAAGAGTTTCAAGGTCAGTAGTCTGAGAGGCCTGGTAGGACTTCTGTCCTTACTCATGAAATCGAACTTACCTCCCCAGAGCCAGTACGATCCAAGGCGTACCGGGCGTCACCCCGCCAGCGCGATATTATGGAGGCTGAGGTAAAGAAAATGCTACAGCTCGGTGTTATTGAGGCGGGTGAGAGTGATTATACCTCCCCTTTGATTTTAGTTGAGGTACCGGGCAAGAAACCTCGTCCTTGCGTCGACTACCGCAGGCTTAATTCCATCACTAAGGATCAAATTTATCCGATCCCTAACATCGAGGAGCGCCTTGAGAAAGTTAGTAGCACTCAGTTTATTTCCACCCTAGATCTTGTCAGGGGTTATTGGCAGGTTCCACTTACAGAAGAGGCTAGTAGGTATGCGGCGTTCATTTCACCAATGGGAACATTCCGTCCTAAAGTTTTGAGTTTTGGTTTGAAGAATGCGCCATACTGCTTTTCAAGCCTCATGGACAAAGTGTTGCGGGGACAAGAAGAATTCACTTTACCGTATTTAGACGACGTAGCGATATTCTCCGCATCCTGGTCTGAGCATATGGCACACTTGCGGGCAGTGCTAACCCGCCTGCGCGAAGTGGGCTTGACAGTCAAGGCTCCCAAGTGCCAATTAGCACAGGCCGAGGTTGTCTACCTCGGTCACGTGATCGGACAGGGTCGTCGCCGCCCCTCTGAAATAAAGGTGGCCGCTGTGCGAGACTTCCCGCAACCGCGCACGAAGACCGATATTCGGTCGTTCTTAGGTGTCGCCGGCTACTATCAGAGGTACATCCCCAGGTACTCCGATATCGCGGCTCCCCTGACGGATGCTCTAAGAAAAACAGAGCCCCAAACAGTCGTCTGGGGCGAGACAAAGGAAAGAGCTTTTAGCGCCCTAAAGAGCGCCCTAACAAGCCAGCCTGTGCTACGATCGCCAGACTACACAAAAGGGTTCGTTGTTCAGTGCGATGCTAGTGAGCGAGGCATGGGCGTTGTACTGTGCCAACGGGAAAATAGAGAAGTGGAACACCCCGTCCTGTATGCTAGTCGTAAGCTGGCCTGTCGTGAGCAGGCGTACAGCGCCACCGAGAAAGAATGTGCGTGTCTTGTGTGGGCCGTTCAGAAATTGTCATGCTACCTAGCCGGCTCGAGGTTTATCATTGAGACGGATCACTGCCCTCTTCAATGGCTGCAGACCATCTCTCCCAAAAATGGCCGCCTCCTGCGCTGGAGCCTCGCTTTGCAACAATATTCCTTTGAGGTGCGTTACAAAAGGGGGAGTCTCAACGGTAACGCCGATGGCTTAAGTCGAGGCCCCTAACGTAGGAGTCCGCCTCAAAGTTGTTTGTTGCTGATGTTTCCTTCCTGAGGCAGGATTTTTAACATATTGCTTTTGTTTAGTGTTTCAAAGTGATGATGTGCTTTTTAGTGCAGTTTTCCAATTTGTGGACGCGTTCTGAGTGCTGCTTGACTACTGTAAGGAACTAGGCAGTAGTATAAAAGGGGAAAGAGCCTGACAGAGCTTAGTGAGGGTTGTCTCGTGCTTGCTGACTGAGCGGTTGCATTTCGGCGTAGTTCTAACGCTTGCTGGGAACGAGAACAAAAATGGCAACTCTCCCGAAGTCACTTTGCAGTGTCCTGTGTGAACCTGAACCTGAGAACGAGGCCTTCTCTGTGCGCTGCGCTTAAGCAACGTCGAGGGACGACCTGTTTCGATTACGAGCATCATCGAGCGACATCCCTCCGGACAGCGGATGCAGTCCCCTGACCATCGGGATCTCTTTCTCCCGGCGGGGCGGTCTGTTACGTTTCGCCTACGACGCGCGGTATAGCCGGCGCGGATGCAACGGACGCCGGCGCTTCGTTCAAAGTGGCGGTCATTTTGGCCCGTTCAGTGCTGCCGCAACGCCTCCCGCCAAGCGCGTCCAGGCATGTTTCAATGCCACGTGTCTTCGTGTGTGCGTGTGTGTGTGTGTGTGCATGTTGGTGCCCACGCTTGTCAAAGCGCGGCAGCCGGGGAGAGGAGCTCCCCAACTGGGAGGCGAGGAGGTCTGACCGGCGCCGGCCCGGCGGACGCGACACGTCACGTCTCAACATGTCCGTGCGTCGCCGTCTCGTGCGCCTGATCCCGAGCCGTTCCTTCTTGCCCTCGACTCCGAGGGTATAAAGACAGCTGCCCCGGACGCCAAAGAGAGACTTCGATTTCTTCCGTCGAGTAACGTGGTCGCCCTGACCGGCTGCTCTTTTGCGATGCTAGAATAAACAAGTTGTTCTGTTGGCAGTCGACTCATCCTTTGCCAGGACCTTCGGATGTTTCCAGCTGTGCCCCAGGCCGCCAGGCCAACGCTACCCTTGGGGCTTGCAACCCTTTGCAACACTATGTAGGTGTGGGTGGACACCGACAAACCTTTGTGACTCATGCGGGGAAGTTAAATCTGTAGACCATTTTCTCCATAATTACATAATTGCAACTGTTAGGTTGATTTGCTAACTCTTCTAAAATTCTTCGAGCTGTTCTTTTTCACCAAAATGCTGTTTTTTATTTTTCTTTAAATATTCTTCGGTCGTTTCTCATTGATACAATTTCCAAAATTCAGGCCAATCCCCTCATGTGTGTATGCGCCATGTTTAAAGAGGAAGAAGAAGCAGAATAACTAGAAGCATGGGTAGGTGTCATGTCCCGAATTCAACAACAACAGCAAATACCCGGAGACAAGAGCAAAAGAAAGCAACGAGAAGTTATTTTATGTTACTCTATGTGGGCGCTCATAGCGTTCTCCTAGCTTCCTTGCTCTTCACTGTCCTGTGTTAGTCTTTCACACTTTGTATCACACCCAAAACATCAGTCGATTGATCAATAATGCACATCACAATAAATAAACGACATGAGCTCTATTTCGAGTGCACTGAAATACATTCAAGTATCAAAGGTGCAACATAAGCATAATATATGTAAACAAATGAGAATCGAACGCTCAAATTGTTCCAAATATCAGCACAGGAGCAAATCGAGATTATTTCAGGCCGATATCGAGGGTCTGTTAGAACGGATGTGGAACCAGTGGGTCGAGGGTCATAAGAGACAGGCAGCCAAATATGAAGGAACAGCAAAGTATAAGAAGGCGCTTAGAAAAAAAAGCGCCAGAAAATGCGCTTTTCTAAGATCATATACACAAGTCCCAGACACACCTGGATTGTTCAACACTAGCTTCAACAAAGGTGAATGTATGTGAACAAAAGCTAACACAGCTTGCTTCGAATCTAAACAATGTTATTTCCACAAAATCCTTTGCAAGTGCCCCAACTATTCCAATCATAAAATTTGGAGCACTCCTGACAACACTGTTTGAGGAGAAAATTAAGGTCCTTGTTGAAAAGACGAAGGGAAATCTGTTTTTGAAGTGCTTTCTAAAAATTCTGGAAGAAAACCGTATCACAAAAATTAAAAATGCTCAGTCGTCCCTTGCTTTCTTCGAAAAAATCAACTAAACGCCGCGAGCAATTTAAAGAAGATCGTCGCCGAAGGTAGTGCCGAAAGGGCATTAGAAGATTAATGCGCAGATATTTTTCCCCAACAGAGGAAATTATATTATTGGATACAAGAAGAGGTCTGGTCAGGCTAGTTGGAGTATGTTGATGGAAACGACAGAACAGCGCTAACAGACGGGACAGACGAGGAGCCTACAGAAAAATGCATTGACAAGCAAAAACTTTATTTATTGTGACAGGGAAGGCAGAAATAGAAAGTTGCACGGTGTCAACCATTGAGATAAACGAGTTCTTGAGGGATCAGAGCCACCAACGACTGTCTGACTTATGTCTCTGTAGATTTGTAGGTTAAAATTGTGTCGGACGTGAGCCGTGAGGTCTTCAACAAAACGGAAAGCTGTGCCATTTGAATGCTGTTCGTGATGAAAACGGGGGCGCAAACGCAACGGAGACACAGAAGGAAGACCACAGGAAAGGCGCCGTTTTCACAACTGGTTTATATGGAAGAGAACGAGATCTCAAATATAGGACGATAACAAAGGCAGCGACGAAAAAACATAGTTAACATATCATGGTTGAAAAAGAAGACAAAGAAATAAGATTTAAGACTTGCACAGATAATTAAGAGGGTTTCAGATTGGGCTAGTTGGTAGTTAGCATGGTCAAACATAATTGCAGTTATAGACTGACGTGGGAGACCACAGGGACGACAAAAACACTGGTGCGCAAGCTATCAACTCAGGTTTATTGCGGTATGCACACATATATAGCTGCAAACCCCACTCCCAACAGACTACAGTTCTGCTGAAATACAGAGATAAGACAACCAGGGAACTGCGGGAAGCCTACTGCTTGGAATCCGGAAAAGAAGGAACGTGTGTTAGTGACCCTTCAGTTTTGCTTAGGAAACAGGAAAAGCTATTCTTGGACAAGAGATACCAAATATAAAACGATCTGCTTGGACAAAGTCTTTCTGAAGCATGACGATACGACAGCAAAGTTGCTGGTTCAAATGTGTTATGTTTTCACATGTAAAGTTTACATATGGGAGCACACCACAATAAACCTCAGTTGATAGTTAGCACACCAGTGTTTGTGTCGTCCCGGTGTTCTCCCACGTCAGTCTAAAAGCACAATTATGTTCGACCATGCGCCGATAGCCCATTTCCTTCCATCAACTCTAGCGTTATTTGTTGCGAATGACGATACAAGACCCGTGTGGCTTCAAAGCGAGGACGGCATTTGTTGTATTTTCGGGGATCTTGACTCACCCCGGAAGAACTGGTGTTTATGTGCACACTAAGGCGAATGTTCGCACACCACTAGGAATGGCCTAAGTACAGTCGCAAAAAAAAAGATTATCGCCGTGACGTGCCGCCGGAGTAGCAGAGAGCAAGGCTCGGCGCAGCGGTTAAGAACATGGCGACTACAAATGTGCCAGGCGTGTTCGCCAAGCACGTCACTGCGCCAGCCGCACGGTGTAATTTTCTTCCTTCCGGAGAGGTTTTTGTGCAAATATTTCACCGTAGCAACAGTACGGTAATCCACAGAGGAAAGTAATTTTATCCACCACACAAGATATACACACACCACACACAAATTTCCCACTACGCTTCACTTTGCAGGAATGAGAACTAGTATCAACTCTTTCCACCTTTCTTTGCACAAGAGGACCACGATTTCCTAATCTCATGGGGGGGGGGGAAGGGGGGGGGGGGGCAGATAGGGCTACTCCGACATCATATGTTTTTCTGACACGGCTTAAGCGATCAGATAAGCGGTGAATGTAACGAATTTCAGCGCCCTTCTTCGAGCTCCCTTCAGAGGGGGATGAACGACCTTTGACCCGCTTAATTATGTTCACACAAGACTGGGAAATGATGTTACTAGGACAACCTGCTTCCGTCAATTTGGAAAATTGTGCATTTGGAATAGGGCATAGAATGCCTAAGTTTCCAACAATGTGAAGCAGAGAGTGAAATTGGTGCGCTGTGATACTGGTGTTGTGTATAAAATTCCGTTCCTTCCTGGATTAGCGTATATAGGCCAAACGGGGTATGGGGTTAACATTCTCCTTAGAGAGCACAAAATTGACTGTTCTACAGGGGTGAGTGAACATCTCCTCTGTGATTCCTGTATTTCCGGCCCTATATTTGAGGCCACACAAGTCTTGTTTTGTCATCCGCAAAAACAAAACAAAACGTAGAGGTGATGGAGGCATTCCACGTAGCCTCGAGTGGTAACGGCGTGAGCAAGGCTTCGCTCTCGCTGCATATGAGGGAAACAGGCTACCTGCGAAGGTTTTAGGCCTTTGTCTTCTGTATCTCTTTTTTAAACCTTGATATGTTAACTTAGTTTTTTGTCGCTGCCTTTGTATCTTTTCGTATTTAAGAGTTCGTTTCCTTCCCAATAAACCAGTTGTGATAACGGCACCTCTGATGTGGTCTTCCTTCTGTGTGTCCGTTTTGTTTGCGCCCTGCATTTCATCCTGGTCTTTATATTTGGCGATGAGGATAGTTTTGTGAAGAAATGCTTCACAGTCTTTGTAGTCCGCACAATGCATGTGTGTGTTATTCTTGCGGGATTAATATTCTATATATTTTGCATGCTCGCGTAGACGGTCATTGACAGAGCGGTCTGTCTCACTGATGTAGAATTTGCCACATGACAAAAGAATTTTTTATACACCACAACAACAGATGTCAAAATTTTCACCGCTCTTTTTACTCATAGGCTTTCTTCAGTTTTTCTTCATAAAATCGCTCGCACAATCCTCGCAGGGACCGCAGCGGTGGCCTAGTGGTTGAGCGTCTCCCTCGCATGCGGGAGGCGCGGGGTTCGATCCCCAGTGCCGCCGGCTACTTAACGGTAATGCTATGGATACAAGCTTTCTCTTGGCTTGGTAGCCGGCTTCTTTAGGGTGAATTTCTTAGGAAATGGGTCTTTCCCGCACCTTTAGAAGACCAAAACACCTGAGCTACCACGGCGGATAATAATGTGAAAATGACAAGGAAGGAATCCCTAATGCATTCAATTCTACCGCGTTCTAAATAAAATGAGGCAGCATGCACAGAAAACGTCACACTTTTGACGTGCTCTGCAGCCACAGATGCCGTTGTGTCATAAAAAATTACGATTATCACTATCCTTCCCGTTAACTTGCTGGCGGAGAAAAGCAATTTCACGTCAGTTTTTGTCCTAATCGCTTTAGCCTTGTGAATCAGCAACAAATGAGACGCGAACAATAAAACTGTGGTGGCACCGCAAATGCACCAACGTATTAGCTCCTAGAGAGGAAACACAATCGAGGTTCCTTAACATTTCTAACGAGGAGTCTTCACGTCTTCGAAGTGAAACCGACCAAAATTAGTACTGAGCTTCCCCTGGCTAAGAGCTTGTAATTTTACTCTCTATGGCTCAATCATCTCGTTCGCGTTTCATTTCTATAGTACATATGGAATATACGCGGTATTTTTTTTTTGCTGGTTGATCAGCGTTGGCGCACATAATTTCCTGCATTCTTCGTTCGGCCATCAATGATTCTGCTACGTTCGATAGCATCTTCAAAGTATATCCTGCAGCGGTTAACCTAGCTACTTGTGCGTCAAAGCTTGTTTTATTTTGGTTCGCACAAGGCCAGCACAATGCGGCATTCATGCAAGTTTTGGCGATTCCGTACAAAGCGCAAATGTTCGTCGGATAGCAGAAGTTCCAGATCGGAAAACCTTATTTTATTGTTAGTAGCAAACTCGTCGGTAAGTTGTAAGTTGTAACTCATTAGGTTCAATGCGGAGCACGTCAAAAATGGGACGTTTTCAATGAGTGATGCCACTTTTTATTTAGAACGGGGTAGAATTGAATGCATTTGGGATTCATTCACTGTCACTTTCACATTTCTATCCGCCTTGGTGGCTCAGTGGTTATGGTGCTCGGCTGCTGTCCCAAAAGACGCCGGTTCGATCCCAGAGAACCGTAGGTGGTCGAAATTTCCGCAGCCCTTCAGTACGGCGTTCCTCATGGCCTGAGTCGCTTTGGGACGGTAAAGCCCAATAAAACAAAAAAACCAACTAAACCAAACAATTTTCACATTTGTATGGGTGCAAACCTTCATCAAAATCACTGGTGTGGGGACGCGACAGTCACGTAAGGATGTACAAATGCGATAAATGTTAACAGAACGAAGAAAACCAACACAAATTTCTTAAGCAGCCTGGTCACTAAGGTCATCGGCATATATAGCTTATGTTACATATAAAAAGTGAAATTTCTTCCACATGACAGAGAGGAAGGATTACAAATGTAAAGCCACTTCTGTGTACACGCATTTGTAAGACAGTAGTAAACGAGATCGAAGGAAAAAAAACTCAAATTATACAATACATGATCAATCTCTGTATAGAGGCGAACATCAGTATGTCCGGTTTATTTTTAAGAGCGGAAAACTCCGCTCAAAGAAGAAATTCAGATTTACAAGGAGGAAGAAAAAACTTGGAGGGGACACATAAGCTCCGCCTTATGGGTGGGACGCGAAAGCTCAGTGGGTTAAAGGGACTCTGAAATGGGCTCTGATAAAGTTGCGGTATGCCTGGGAAGTTACAGCACGCTGCTTCACGAACACTGTCCAGGAAGAATTGTTTAATGCACTTTGTAGATGCTGCGTTATCTGCAGTCAAAATTTGAATTTCAGGTCTTCGTGCCTTTACCTCTCCTCTTGCCACTTTTTGCACGCTGGAAGGTCGGCGCTCCTCTCCGCCGGCCCCACCTCCGGGGGACAGCTTCCTGGTCCGCCGAAGCTACGCGGCAATCGGCCGCGGCCTGTGTAGCTGTCTGACGTCTGAAAGAGTCTAGCCAATAGCAATCTCTCAACATGTATACGTAGATGCGAGCGACGGAGGAGGGTGCGAGCATGAAAAATTCGCCGGGAAGGCTCGACAACTTTCGGCGTGATTGTGGGTCCTCTCCTGCTTGTCGAAGTGTATTATTTGGCTCAGGTGTTCATGAAAAACAATGCAGTGATTGAGCAAGTGAATGTCTTCTCCTCGGAAAGTGTTTCAGAGCCCCTATAATTCACAAATACGCAGAGTGTGAGTCTTTACTTTGCATACATTGAAAACCAAAACAGTAGTGACTCGTACGTGACTCGAACACGCAAACTTCTGATCTGGTGTCAGATGCGCTACCTTTGAGCCAACGAGTCAATGCGCCACTCCAGGAAGCAAGAAGAGCCAGGATCGCATTCATCAGGCCTCGCTTGTTCTATAGCTACTTAAATTTTTTTGGCTTTGATAAGTCATACGCTTTCTTCTGAGCATACAGTTTCACTGCCCTTGCACAGAATACTGATAACTGTATCCTTTTCTTTATTCTGGGACGCCCTCGTTAATCTCCCTGCCAAAGCCAGCCATTATCGAGGTCTTGTGTATCAGGAAATCCTGACGCCCCTATCCAGCCAGCACAGCCAAATGTGAAAGCGATGAAATGCACGTTACGGAGTATATTTTCGACTGGTTTATATTAAAGCATGCTGCCTCACATGTTGCAGTTTTTATTTTGAGAGGAAATAAAAAAAATGTGCTTAATACAGAATTTTGAAAATTGCCAAGTATAAGGTTAATGAATATGTGGAGCACATAATTTACTTGCGGGGAGCAAAAGAAGTTACTACCTACTGAAATAAAATTCGTGGTCAACTTGTAATTATTTCTTTAAATTATTTCTTCAAAGAGTAATTCGTTTAAACGTTTCCAGTTATCCAATCTTGCATCTCACTTTCGACGATGCGACAGTGTGCTTCTATCTTTAACAAAACCAGTTGTTGGGCGAGTTGGTGCTGACGATGATCCATAACAGCGCGACGACAGAACCGCGACTCGCTAACCAGGGAAATAATAGAAGCCCACCTGATAGCTAGGACTTCATATCAGTGTATCAGCACTCCCTCTGTAGCCTTGTCGGATAAGGAAACCCGCTACCTTGATTGTGAATGAAAACTCGTGCCTGCTGTAGGGGTGATATTTTGCACTGATGACTCTTGTATGTTGACACGTGCCTGATGAACTGGCGATGTTTTGATGTCACGCAAGTCAAGCGTGCTTGTATTTTTTCCCGGCCACCAGGCCAGTATTTATACTGGCTGGCAGCCAATAAACGTTTTAGTTGTGAGTCAGCGCTGTGTGTTGTGTCTCCTCTTCTTTGTCCCGTCTATCGCGCTGTTATGGATCATCTTCTACCTTTGCTGCTTTAGCACTGTTTTCCTAGAGAAAGGTATAATTAAACCTTTAATCAAAGATATAAACGACAGATAGACATAACAGAACCAATTCCAATGTTATCGCCCATTCGAGGCGAGTCACACCGATTACTATCGCCAACATGTTTCACGATCTCAACAACGCAAATGTTTTAGCATAATACATGATTTTAAAACATTTAGAATTTGGACAACTTTACATAATATATCCTAATAGAAGTCATTACATATTGGCACGTGGCGTTTGTCAGCCTTTCCCGCTCATGATTCGCAACTGCCATCAAAAAGAAGGAATAAAACGAAGCGGAACCGCATTCCTCCTCCTCCGCGCACATCTCTCCTCTCTATCCCCGTTCTCACCCACTGCCGACCGGACAGTGTGCCGAGCTTCGGCCGTCGGGTGGCAGCTGCGACCAACCGGGGTCGCATTCACGCTACGCGTCCGACCGGCGTCAACGCGGATCCCGCCGGCGTGGGCCCGAGTTCCCGGGGGAAGTGGAAGCAGCCGCCAGGTGGACGTCCTCACGGTTGCCGACCACCCCATTCCGGGACCGGAACCCACAGCCTACCGCAGCGTGAACTCGCGCCTCGAGTCACACGTCCACACAGCGCTGATGGCTCAGGGTTCTACGGGTGATTATATTTCTGCAAGAAAAATAGGTAAATATTTGAGTCGCATGAAGATCTGATTTATGCAGAAATGACTCGCTAGAGGAAGCCGCGACAACAACGCTGACAAAAACCGTGAACGTAGTATTAATCTTATATTTAAATTCAAATACCCATGATATTGCCACAGTACCAAGCAATCTAGTGGCGCCATGCCGCGGCCGAACTGTTTTAGATGGGACTTGCCATGCCCTGCGCACTCGAGGGGCGAAAGATTCTTCCTCGCTCGAGCTCCCTGCTGTCTTGCACTCCCAGCACGTCTAATTAAATCTGGTTTGAGTGCTTCGCCCGTTTGTCGGTGACATATCTGGTATAGCCGCTGGGTAACGGTCCATGTACGCTGACCTCGAGGACACTCTTGACGTCAGTTCTCAACACGTGGCTACAACACCTGTCCACAAGGCGAGCCGCCACCTGCGGCAAGACCAGCAAGGGCCAGGACGTCCGCTACGGCTAGCCAGACAAGTCAGCATTCCGGGAATGCCCCAACGTTCGTCCTTCACACTTCTCGGTCGCCCCCATCAATCCACGGCGAAGACTGGTTGGCCAGCTTTGACCGAGTGGCGGGTTTCAATGAGTGGGACGGCGAGCGCAAGCTGCGCAACGTCTACTTTGCGCTGCGAGACTCGGCCAAAACGTGGTTTGAGAACCACGAAGCTTCCTTTACCACCAGGGAGGCGTTTCGTCGAGAGCTGCTAGCGACATTTACCAGCAGCGAAAGAAAAGAGAAGGCTGAAATCGCCCTGCGCTCAAGATCACAGCAGCCGAACGAGAGCGTCGCGATGTTCATAGAGGACATGACGTGACTGTTCAATCGGGCTGACCCTGCTATGCCCGAAGCCCAGAAGGTAAGCCACTTAATGCGTGGCGTAGAAGAGCAGCTATTTGCCGGACTGGTCCGTGACCCGACACGAACAGTGTCCGACTTCACCCAGGATGCAATGGGTATCGAGCGCTCTCTGCAGGAACGGGGCGCCCACTACGGACGTCAGGCAACTGTAGCAGCCGCTTCCCAGTACATGCCTACGTCGCTGCCCGCCGAGAGTCTTCGGGAGCTTGTAAGAAGCCTTGTACACGAGGAACTGGCGAAACTTCGCTTTGAAGCTCCACAGGGCAGCGTAGCTGCCGTAACGGACGTGGTCCGCGAAGAAATCCGACGAGTTGCGCAGCCACCCCTAGCTCCACACCCGGCGCCCTCCGTTATGACGTACCGCGAGGCGCTACGAAGTCCCGGGCCAGCGATACGAACATTTTCCCCCGTCGCTCCTGTGCCATACCTGCAAGAGCCAGTCGCAACTGTACCCTCCGTGCCGCAGGAGTTCAGGCCGTCCGTGAGCAAAGCGCACGTTTGGCGTACGCCAAACAATCAGCCGCTCTGTTACCACTGCGGGGAGCCCGGCCACATCTTCTGCCACTGCCCCTATCACAGAATGGGTTTAAGGGGGTTTTCACCTGACGCACCTCGACCACGCTACGGTGAAAGACCACGGGATATCGAACAGTACTTGGCTGAAAGCGTGCAGTCTTGGACCTCGCAGCGACGCCAGTCCCGATCGCCATCCCCAAGGCGGTTCTCATTGCCCGGCCGCCCGTCATCCTCTGGCCAGTTCAGAGGCACGTCCCCACGTCGGGAAAACTGAAGACGGCGTCCTCCGGGGGTAGGGCTGCCGCTACAGGACCTAGTCAAGAGCCTCCACCCGACGATTCGCCGCGACGCTCCGACCGACGACGACCTGAACCGATGACCTCAACGACGCGCTGCGACCGACTGGTCTCCGCCGAAATACCGGTATCCGCCGACAACCACGACGTTACCGCACTCGTGGATACCGGTGCCGATTTTTCTGTAATGAGCAGACAGTTAGCCACGGCCTTGAGGAATGTTCTGACCCCTTGGTCGGGGCCGCAGATCTGGACAGCTGGTGGCCACGTGGTAACTCCGATCGGTGTCTGCACTTCGCGAATCCAAATCCGCGGTGTTAGTTTCCCTGGCTGCTTTGCTGTGTTACTCGAGTGCTCCAAAGACCTCATACTCGGTTTAGATTTCCGTCAGGAGTACGGTGCCGTTATCAACCTCCAGGAGCTAATAGTGTCGTTTTCCACCCAAGGCCCTCTCGACGACGATACCGAGCCACTCAGGGTTAAGTTATTCGTCTGTGACGACCACGTATTGATCCCGTCCAGTGCAAGCATGTTTGTTACCATCGAGTGTAATAACAGTCCCAGCACTCATGGCATCGCTGAAACCAACATCTCACTGCACCTGGGTCGGCAAGTCTGTGTAGCTCGCGGAATTATTGAATTGAACAGTGGGCGAACCGAACTTTTAGTGGCCAATTTTGGTCCTGAACCCCAGTGTTTGCCTGGCAAAACAGCTATAGCGTATTTCGAAGAAGGTAGCGAATTCGCGGGACAGCACTCGCTGTCCGAAATCCCGGCATCAGTGGAGGCACCGACCACTCCCATAAAAACCGACGCGAACCCAAACCTCCCGTCTAATCAGAAGCGCTGCCTCGAGAGCATTATCGAATCTTCCCGCGCCTCTTTGGCTCGACCTCCAAGGTTGGGCTGGCTCCACTCATAAAGCACCGCATTTTAGTTGACGCAAACAAGCGACCGTTCTGCCAGCCGCCTTATCGGATCTCTTCGAAGGAACGGGATGTAAAAATCATTTCTGGGGCTCTGCGCCTATTATCGGCGTTTTGTTCCGAACTTCTCCCAGATCGCTGAGCCCCTCGCCCGCCTCACGAAAATGCCGAACCATTCCCCTGGGGCCAGGAGCAACAACAGGCCTTCGAAGACCTCCGCGCTGGTCTCCACAGCACGCCCATCCATGGCCACTTCGATGAGTCAGACGACATTGAACTGCACACCGACGCCAGCAACATCGGCCTCGGTGCGGTCCTTGTGCAGTGGCAGGATCGTATCGAACGTGGCATCGCATGCGCAAGTCGCACCTTGTCACGCTCGGAGGTGAACTATTCCACTACTGAAAAAGAATGCCTGGCAATTCTGTGGGCAGTGACCAAATTTCGCCTGTATTTATACGGCCGCCCTTTTAGAGCCGTCAGTGATCACCATTCGCTTCGTTGGCTGGCGAACCGCAAGAGCCCTGGGGACGGCTTGCACGCTGGAGCCTTCGCCTTCAAGAGTTCGATGTCACCATCGTTTATAAGTCCGGTAGGAAGCACAGTGATGCCGACTGTCTGTCTCGTGCTCCTATCGAGGATAACCGAGCTGATCCCGACGACGATTCTATTTTTCTCGTCGCCATCTCCACGTACGTCCTCACTCAACACCAAAGGGACAACAGTCAACTATGGCCTCTCATTGAGTATCTTGAAGAAAGCGCTGCGTCGCCCCCGCGAATCTTCTCACCTGGACTGTCATCATTCTGTTTGCGCGATGGCGTTCCGTATAAGGAAAACTACAACCCGACGGAAGCTGCCTATTTGCTCGTCTTACCTGCGGCCTTGCGCGACGAAGTCCTGCAGGCGTGCCTTGATGACCCATCTTCTGGTCACCTGGGTTTTTCCCGTACTTTGGCGCGGATACACCAAAAGTACTACTGGCCCAGGGTTGCTGCAATTGTCCAGCGTTACGTCAGAACTTGCCGCGAGTGCCAACGTCGCAAGACGCCGCCGACTAAGCCAGCCGGACTACTGCAGCCTATTGATCCGCCGCAAGGCCCCTTCCACCAAGACGGCATGGACTTACTCGGCCGCCCATTTCCGGAGTCCTCGCTGGGTAACCGCTACATTGTGGTCGCCACAGACTACCTCAGCCGGTTCTGTGAAACTAAAGCTCTCCCTCGTGGTGCCGCTGACGAAGTTACGAACTTTTTCGTTCTAAATATTGTGCTTCGTCACGGTGCACCCATCATCATTGTAACTGACAGGGGAACGCCGTTCACCTCGTCCCTTACGCAGGAAGTTATGCGCCTGTGCGGCACAAGTCACCGCAAAAAAACAGCTTACCACCCTCAAACGAACGGACTCACCGAACGGCACAACAAGACGATCGCCGACATGATTTCCATGTATGTTGAAGAAGACCACCGCAACTAGGACGCCATACTCCGTTACGTCACATTTGCCTACAACACTGCTCTACAAGAAACGACACGATTCACTCCATTTTGTTTAGTGCATGGTCGCGAAGCCACAACCATGCTGGACGCCATGTTGCTTCCGACTAGTAGTACCTCATCTGTTATGGGTGCTACCCAATTCGTTCGTCACGCCGAGGCCGCCCGCCAACACGCCCGGCAGCGCATCCGACACCAGCAAGCCCTCGACGCTCGCCGCTATAACCTCCGCCACCGAGCTGTTAGCAGCCCGGCGAACAAGTCTGGGTTTGGAGCCCAATCCGCATGCGTGGGCGCTCCGAAAAGCTTCTGCGCCGATATTTTGGCCCCTACGAGGTACTCCGCCAAGTCAGTGAGGTGAACTATGAAGTTCTCCTCCAGGGAACAGTTCTCTCCTCTAGACGGCCGACCCCCGAAGGCATCCATGTCGCACGGATGAATCCTTATCGCGCCCGCTAGCTCTTCAGGCGTGTCTACACCAGCCGCCGGAACATTCGCCGTCCCTTGCCTTCCTCCTTTTCACTGTTGCCCTTCAGAGAGGAGAAGTAATGCCACCGTACCAAGCAATCCAGTGGCGCCATACCGCGGCCGAACTGTTTTAGATGGGACTTGCCATGCCTTGCGCACACGAGGGGGGGGCTAGGAGATTCGTCTTCTTCCTCGGTCGTGCTCCCTGCTGTTAGAGTGAACTAGAAGATAGAGTGTGTCAAACGAAAGCCGAAAAGTGAGGCAAAAAGAGGGTGATTTCCGCAAGTATCGCTGCGAACGTTATCCTTCCCTAGGTGCCTTTTTAAGGGTGGCAGAACTTCCGCGCTGCGTGGCGTAGTGGTTCGTGAACCAGCTTCACACGCGGAAGACCAGGGTTCGTTTCCCGCTGGACGAACAACGTTTTTTAT
Organism: Amblyomma americanum; assembly: GCF_052857255.1. Lineage (NCBI taxonomy): Eukaryota > Metazoa > Arthropoda > Arachnida > Ixodida > Ixodidae > Amblyomma > Amblyomma americanum. The sequence continues at coordinate 26,577,142 of NC_135505.1, forward strand.
TTTATTTTAATTCACAGTTTGTTTTATTGCAAACAAGCCGTGGTAGCAAAAAAAAAGCAAACCGAAACCGAAAATGAAGTTTGTGAAGCGCCGTTTTGGTGCTGCCGTCGAAATATAACAGCCCCTGAATCTCCGTGCCACCTGCAGCGCAACTTTGAATGCGCGTTTAGCGCACAACCGACGTTACTCTCCACGCCCCGATATGTGCTTTTAGCAGATGGGCAAGGCAAACACTCCTTTCAAACAGTGATGGTAATTGTGTAGTTCAGCTTGACGTCTGCGAGCTGCACAGAGTGCGCCACGCAGAAGTACGCTGTCACTTAATGACGGCCAGCTGTGGGGCGCGAGGTGATGCATGATTGAAAAAACTTCGGCGCAATGAAGACAACCGAAGGAAGAAAAAGACAACAAAAGGGGCACATTTATATAGGCTAACAACAACAACAACAACATTGGCATTCTCTACTGTACCTTGGCCAATCCCCCTGTGGGGGTATGTGCCATGTTTACTAAGGTGAAGAAGAAGAAGAACTCTCAATCACCATGTGACACCGCTCGATCGCTCACAACCCAGTAACAAGTAATATGCAAATTACAAGATTCAAAACAAAACGCAGAAGGCTTATCTGCAATGCGCTTAAAGCCATAGCATATGTAAAGATTGCACAAAGGACTAGGTTATAATAGAAAGATAAAGCAAACAAAATTGTAGCAACAGCAGTGTCACCCAATCGCAGCAAAAGCAGTATCATGCATTCGACGCAAAACAGTGAAAACCTTAAATGCAAAAGCGATTCAAAATAAAGTAACAAAAACATAATAATAAAAGGCACAACAACAGCCCCACCCAGGTTTGGGAGTCGGACGCCGGAAAGGAAGAGACTGATGAAGCAATGAAGCAGCACGGCAGAGCGAAGTGCGGGGGAACAGAAAAAAATTATTTAGAGGAAAAAGAGAGAAGGGGGCGATATTACAGAAATCCTGAAAGGAAGGGTGGAAGGATTGCGCAAGCCAATGGTTCCTGAGAAATTACAGCAAGAGCGTCAGGGCATAAGGAAAAAGTAGAACGACAAAGTAAACGAAGAGAGCAAACAAAAAAAGTAGACCTTAAGGGAAAACCTCGGGTCGGGGTGGAGGGACAGGGTGAAAGAAAGGATAAACCGGCGATATGAAGCACTGAGAAAACATCTTACCGCGCGCAAGACATTTTTAAATAATTACGCCAGTACTGTAATGTACAAGAGAGATTGCAAGTTTCCTTCGGATATGTTGCTCCCTGCAGGTTGCACGGTTTTAAACTTTTGCAGTGCGCATACCTCTCTGTGTTTGCTATCTCTTCCAAATTTCAAGCCATTTTTTGCACGTTATATAGAACACATTTTTCTCAGCTTCCGAGTATAAAGAAGAATGTAATTGGAAGGGCACATGTACAACCCTCACTTACCATGTGGCACCACTTTTATCATTATGATGTGGCCTTTATGATTAAAAAGAAGGGGATCACATGCATTTGTGATAGCTGTAGCTCTGCGACGTAATGAATTTGCTATCTTGAAACGGTTTTTGAAGACCTGTGCCGCCAGGAATTCTCTCTTCCTTTACGGCGTCCGACTCCCAAACTTGGGTGAGGCTGTTCTTGTGGCTTTGATTATTCTGTTTTTATTATTTTATTTTGATCTGTTTTTAGTTTTAAGGTTTTCACTGCTTTTGAGTGGAATGCATGACACTGATTTTGCTGCTATTGAGTGACACCGCTATTGCTAAGATTTTGTTTGGTTTATCTTTCTATTATAACCTAGTGCTTCACACAATCTTTACTTAAGCATGGGCTTTAAGCGCATTGTTGATGAGCCTTCTGCGTTTTGTTTTTAATCTTGTAATTTGCATATTACTTGTTACTGGGTTGTGAGCAGTAGAGCGGTGTCACATGGTGAATGAGGGTTATAAATGTGCCCCTTTTGTTCCAATCAACAGTAGGTAGCGTGCGCATGTGTTGCCTTTTTCTTCCTTCGGTTGTCTTCATTGCGCCGCTGCTTTTTTCACTCATGGGTCAACTCGCGCCCCACAGCTGGCCGTCATTAAGTGACAGCGTACTTCTGCGTGGCGCACTCTGTGCAGCTCGCAGACGTCAAGCTGAACGAAACAATTCCCAGCACTGTCTGAAAGGTGCGTTTGTCTTACCCATCTGCTAAAAGCACACATCGGAGCTTGGAGAGTAACGTCGGTTGTGCGCTAAACGCGCATTCAAAGTTGGCGATGCAGGTGGCACGGGGATTCTGGGGCCGTTATACTTTGACTGTAGCACCCAAACGGCGGTTCACACACTTCAGTTTCGGTTTCAGTTTGCTTTTTTTTTTGCTACCACGGCTTGTTTGTACTAAAACAAACTGTGATTTGAAATAAAATAATAAAAGTTGTTCGTTCAGCGGGAAATGAACCGTGGTCTTCCGCGTGTGAAGCGGGTTCACTAACCACTATGCCACGTAGCGCGCGGGTTTTGCCGCTCTTAAAAAAGCACCTAGGGAAGGATAACGTTCGCAGCGATCCTAGCGGAAATTACCCTCTTTTTGCCTCAATTTTGATACACAGGCGGCATAGGCGTTTGACACACTCTATATTCTAGTTCCCTCTACTGCTGTCTTGTGCTCCCAGTACGTCTAAATAAATCTGATTTGAGTGCTTCGCCCGTGTTGTCGGTGACAATAATAATGAAAGACACTCAATCCGTTCTAAGCCTTACAAAAAAAAAAAAGATGGACTGCCAGTTAAAGATTGTACGCTGTAAGTTATCTATTTTAACTTTGGCGGTAAAATTCAGCGCGAACGGACGAAGTACACATCAAAGGGGACAAAAGAAGCGCTTGTTTTGTCTCCTTTTCTGTGTCCTTCGTCCCTTCGCGCTGAATTTTTTCCGCCAAAATGAACTACATCCAACTCGCCCAACTCACCATTCTTCTGCAACAGGTGTCTATTTTAACGTTTTAAATGACACGTGGGCTATAAGGAACGACGTAGTGAAAGAGTACGGATTAATTTTGATGGGAATCTTAATGCGTTGACATCGGACACCACGCGGGCGCCTTTTAAGCCTCACCTTGAACGAAACGCGGCAGCCGCGGCCGGAGCTGAATCTGGGCCGTAGGCTCTGTACGCTATCCATTGAACTATGTACCGAAGCGCGTTTAGGACTCGCAGGTTAAGAAGCCACGTTTGTGTTACTAGGTTCACGGGCGAAGGCTGCCTATCGACATGATCGTATTAGTCAAAAGTTGTATGGTGACCGGAATGGGAGGGGCGCAAGAGGGAGGGTTTAAAAATATGTACTGCAGTGTTGCATCACATAATGGTAATTTACGGCCCCCAAAACAAAAGACCACGAGAGAATTTGTAGGAGCCTTTCATGTCACCAAAGAGCAACAAGCTGCATCAGTAAACCATGCATTAGTCTGTGTGATAAGGAGATCGCATTTCTTGGCGGTTTTTGAGCGTCGTGCGCATCTTTGTTCGATTTAACCTTTCTCTGTTCTTACTACGAACTTATGACATGCCTTCGATTCTCCCTTTATAAACAATAAGCTCTGTGGATAAAGCTTTAGTTGTGATTAAGCGCGCGTGTTGTGAATACATTTATTCTTCTCCATCGTTTCTTTTTCGCGCCCTGTTCAAACACCCTAGAAACCCTTAACCCGTGTTTGTTTTCGCAGTCATTTCGCGCCCTTGCAGCCGACCGGGATCATGGGAGGGTGACAGGTGGTGGCAGGGATACTGCACAGGCATGCCGAGCGTGCTGCACCATTCACCGCGTTGTCATTGCCGGATGATAGCTAGCGTTGAGTTAGCGTATTGCCAGTTGTCTGTATTCCAAAGCGAGAGTAGAAACGCCAGCGTCGTTCTCTGTCCCTCTCTGGGCCTGCGTCCTTCCGCGTATGTTTTTTCCCCTTAGAACTATGTACCAACTGGCCTAGCACTCTACCCTACTGAGGACAGGCGGAAGCAGCAGTCCGGCCTTTGCCGTTCATGAAAGCCAATTAGCTCGAGTCCGTGCGCGTTGGCACTAGCTCGAGACCAGGCAGCACTTATTGATTTTTAAATATCCTCCGGCGACTCCAAGGTGGTGCTCGCGCTCACAGCAATATCACGCGCGCACAAGATGCTAATCAGTCACTCATGTTACCAGCATGTTTGGTCTCGTGCGAGGCCTGACCACGTGTCTACTAAAATCAGTCGGCAGCACCACTTCGCAGCGGCTAATATTGTGGCCTCATTTGGTTCCACTTTTGACTAATTTCTTAGTAGCGGTGTAAAGCTGGAACCAACTGCTCATCGCCACCTGTGAGACGTACAGTGCCTGTGTGCAGATTGTATTTCGGGTGAGCTTTGTGATATTTCATTATTTCTTGGTAGCCTGATTTCGCAGCTAGTAGTCGACATTTGGTTCGAGGCAAGGCCGAATTTCTCTACCGCTGCATTTTGTGCCATGAGGTCTGTCCATGTGTACCGAACCTGCCGTCTGGTGCTCTCGACTATAGGTGCTCTGGTATGTTTCTCGCAGTAATAGTACACGAAACAATCTCTGTCCTTGTTGTTCGCGGTTGCGTTGAAGATGCAAGGGCTGTAACAAAAGCCATCCAGCTCCTTCTGAAGGAACTATACGACGACCGCTCTTTTCCTTTTTTACATGACAAAAGAGCTTGGAGTAATAATAATAATAATTGTTTTTTGGGGGGAAAGGAAATGGCGCAGTATCTCTCTCATATATCATTGGACACGTGAACCGCGCCAGTGGGAAAAATGAAACTTGGAGATTGGGTCACCGTATCTGTGGCCGTGCATTATCCAGAAGCAGTTCTTTGGCGAATGAGGAGCTGTAGTCGTCCTACTTGTAGACGTCCATCCTGTTTACCAGCGTTTTGGGTCGTATCTCCTCGTTCTTGTTGCTGACAGGCTTGTGTTCCAGCTTGAGTACGTCACGTACAACACACATGTTCGAAACTTGCATAGCCCTCCGGAAAAGCGACTGTGGAGAAGATGAAAGATTTCCCCAAATCTGCAACGCTTTCCTCCATCCAGCTTCATGAAGCCCTTCCGTAACTCACAGCGCGAAGCAGGGCACATCTAAGTTATAAGCGAGGCACAATGCATCACGCTAGCGGCTGTTCTCAAACTAGATGTTTATTACAGGAGAATTCATAAGCGGGAATAAGGTGCCTACGACGTCAGGGTTTGCACTTAGCAGCTTAAAATTGTGCTGTGGTTGCATTCACGCGCAAGTCTGTGTGCCGCTACCCGGTAACACTTCAAGGGGTTGCAATACCATATGTCTCCCACCACAGATTTTTGGGCATTATTATTGACCGCGATCTGTCATGGTCGAGGCATATAAATTTGCTAAAGAAGACTGACTCTTTTTTCTATGTCCTTCGCTTCGTAGCAGGCATTAAATGGGGCCCAACGGAGCGCTCCTTCCTAATACTTTACGAGCCTCTCTTTATAGGCTGCATCCGTTACAGCCTTCCTGTACTTTCTACAATGAGCATTTCCTGCTTGCGGACATTAGAGAGTGTCCAAGCACAGGCGCTCAAGGTATGCCTCGGGTTACCATGTTGTGCCTCAAACACAGGCACGATTGACGAATCTCGTGCGTCTCCAATATCGATCTACTAGTCACTTGAGCCACTTCGTGTATATTTACGCGCGCTTACAACGCACCGCTGTCACCCGCTGACGGAGATTTTTGATGAGCGACCGGACAGCAATTTTGCACGTGCACTGCGCTTCCATCGATCCGAATTGCCATCAGACTATGCCCTGCCGCATCATCCCTTGCAGCCACCATGGGTGATGGCCCAGCCTTCAGTATGCCTGCATGTCCCTGGCATAATCCAGAAATCTGTGATGCCGGTTAGAGGACTGACGCAACTTGCTCTTGCCTGCATCTGGTCATAATACCAAAACTGTGTGTACGTATACACAGATGCATCTGCGTAACCGACCGCAGCGGTGGCCAAGTGGTTGAGCATCCGCCTCGTATGCGGGAGGTGCGGGGTTCGGTGCCCAGTGCCGCCGGGTACCCACCGGTGATACAATGGGTACAAGCTTTCCCCTGGTCTGGTGCTCGGCTTATTTAGGGTGAAATGCTTGGGAAATGGGTCTCTGACCTCACCTTGAGAAAAAGAAAAAATACCTTGTGACATGGCGCTCTTTGGCCATAGCTGCTCTTGCGCCATAAAAGTCCATCATCATCATCAGCATCTGCGTAACCAAATGTATCAACAGCAGCTTTCGCAATCCCCGCTCAGCAGATGACTCGCCGCTTCATTTTAGGACACAAGTCTACTTCAACCGCTGCAGAGCTTGCGGGCCTTCGGGAAGCGATCCGCCACATTTGCAGAGAACCTCCTCAGGAGTGGTGCATTTTCACTGACTGTAAACCTGCGCCACAAATTTTGGGATGCTTCCTACGCCACACCACCTACCAAGCTCTGGCTCTTGATATAATTTGTCTCTTGTCATTTGCTCAGGAAAAAGGAAGCCGTATAGTGTTTCAAAGGATCCCTGGACACTGCGAACTCGATGGAAATGAGACCGTCGACGCTGAAGCAAGGAGCGCCTTCAGCAAGGGCCTGCGTACAGTTGTGCCGTTCTCTAGACGAGACCCCACTTGTCTGCTTTCGGAATCAGTGAGTGTGACGGCTAGGTACTGGGCCCTACCAGACACTCGACACATACGCCTTAAACGGCTAGATCCGGCGATTACCTTTTCTGTTCTTCGCGGAATACCACGCCCTATTGCATGCGTAATCCATAGATTACGTTTAAACGTCGCCGTCACTGGCAAATACTTGCACTTAATAGGACAAGCGGACTTTCCGGACTGTACCCCATGTGGCGTGCAAGAGACTATACAACATGTTTTAGTGTTGTGTCCCGCATATACACGTGAAAGACTTCTGCTTGCATCTGTTTTGAGGTCTATGGACACAAGGCACCTCTCGGAGGATTTGATCCTCGGCGCTTGGCGAGATAGTTTGAAAACTGTGCAGGCAACGTGAGCGCTCTCACGGTTTTTAAGTGACACGGACCTTGCCTTGCGTTTGTGATCTTAGAAAGTGTGCATTCCTTATGTATTTTACACCTGCCTCCTCCCATCTTCATCAACCCTCATCGTGGGCCTCCTTTTTCTCCTCTTGCCGTTCCCCTGTTCAGAGTAGCAGGCCACATGTCTTTCAGGCCAACCTCTCTGCCTTTCAAGTCAATAAAGCCTCTCTCTCATAAGCGGGAAGATAATTGTCGTGTCTGATTTTGGCCAAACGCTGTTCTCTACAGTGACACCACCAGCGCCGAAAGGGTTAGGAGGAATACCCAGCTCTTACAGATCGGTCGCTGGGAATTCTGCCTGCATGCTCTTCTCAGGCAAACGGGTTAATTTGCAGGAGCGATCTTCTCGTGATTAAGTCGTAGCGCTGCCGTTGGTGATTAAGCAGGGCATGTAGGTGTGAAGGTCACTTGGTGCGCTGTGACGTTGTTGTTTTTGGATCGTTACCTGTTTTGCGTGAGTGCATGCGTGTGTGCGTGTGTGTGTGTGTGTGTGTGTGTGATAACACGCATAGAATATGGCGTCCACATGCACCCTGGCAAGTTCCGTCGATGGCAGCACATGCCATCCCAGGGATGTGGTGCACCGCTCAGCCGCTGGCCCCATGCGCCAGAGTTGTATGAGGACTCCCAGGGATCTATGAATGTTATGTAGAGAAGGCCCAACCCTGCATGTATGGACATTAGCTTATTAGCTTGCGGGTCATAGTCTAAAGGCGGAGCGCGGGCCGCAATACAGTTTCGACAGCATTCAAGCAGTAACCGCGCAGATCAGAAGGGTGTGCGAAGGCGCCGCTGCGGCTGCTATGTGGAGCCCTCGCACTTTCTCACACGTGAGCAGTCTTATGCGTGTTTCGCAAGCAAGCTAAAATGCCAACGAATCCTGTCGCCGCGACGTAAAAACCTTTTTCTACCCGTCGCGGCGGCTCGGCCGGCCAGAGCGAAGGGGTTCCAACAAGTTGGAAAATTTCGCAGCGACAGCGTGTTAGCTCCGCCCTCTGACCAGTGACTGCACGGCAGAAAATCACGCGACAAGAAGAGCATTCGTGCGGGAAAGGCAATGTTTGTTTACTACATGTGCTTCCGACACGCACGCACGAACTCAGTAGTTGATATTTAACTAAGAATAGTTCTTTATTTCTTAAAAACATTTGATCGACCTTGGAAAAATAATCCATGAACATTGTCCATGTTGATGGTTGCAAACCACCGGAACCAACCGCGAGCTCGTATTCTTTGCCAGCAACACTGGGATTCGCAGCGGCAGTAAACGCTCTGGAGCGACGCATGTGAAACGGAACCTTGCGAAAAGCATCGCTGCGCCGAGCCGCTGCTCGCTCAGTTCGGTCAATCTGTTGCATGTGAACCAGCCTTTATGATTCTCTGCCGACTCTTGGGTCGCCGACTTGTGGGTGGCGGACAGGACGGGTTCTCTTGCTTTCCGGCAGTATTGCAGTTCTTTAGCATCCGCTATCTGTGGACATGGGCGAAGCCAATAGAGAAGAAGAACAACAAGAAACAGGAAGAGATACGAATGCAGAACAAAAAGAAGGAAACTGGAAGACAGGAGAAAAGGTAAGCAAAGAGAATTCACCGTATGTTACTCTGCGTGCACGCCTATTGCGTTCTTCTAGCTTCTTTGCTCGTCACGGTCCTGTGTTAACATTTCGCCCTTCGTATCGCACCCAAACAATCAGTCATTTGATCACTAATGCACATCACATAAGAAATACGCGGCATTACCTCTATTTAGAGGGCCCTGGAATACATTGAAATATCAGTGTCGCAACATAGGCAGAAAAATTTAAACAAATTAGTCATGAAAGCAACAGTTGTTCCAAACATAAGCACAGAAGTAAATCGACATAATTTCAGGCTGATATCCAGGGTCTGTGAGAATGGATGTGGGATCAGTGGGTCGAGGTTCGAGGTTCGAGGGTCATAAGGGGCGGGCAGCCAAATACGATATAATGGAACAACAATTGAAAAGGAGGCGTTTAGAGAAGGAAAGGCCTAAGAAAATGCGGTTTTCCAAGATAATATACAAAATCACCAGACACACCCATACTCGCTTCTCTAACATTAGCCTAAGCGAAGGGGAACGTATAGGTAGGGAACATAAAACAGCTTAATGCGGAGCAAAATAATGTTATTTCTACAAAATTCTTAGCAAGTGCCCAAACTGTTCCACTCATCAAATTTGAAGCGCTTCTGACAACACTATCTGACGGGCCAATGAAGCTAAATTGAGGGAGAGCGGGAGGGAATCTTTGTTTGAATTTTATGGTAAAAGTCCGCGAAGAAAACTACATCACGAATGCTCAGTCGTCCCTTGCTTACTTCGTAGTAATCAGCTAACCGCCGCGAGCACTTTAAAGATCTTCCCCGAGGGTTGCGCAGAAAGTGGTTTAGCCGATTATTGCCGAGATATTCTTGTTAAACACAAAAGATTATATTATCGGATACAAGATGAGGGCTGCTTAGTCGGGCTGGTTGGTGTATGTTGATGGAAACGAAAGGACAGCGCTAACAGAGGGGACAGAAGAGAGGCATGCAGACAAATGCACTGACAAGCAAGCAGTCTATTTGTTGTGGCAGGGAAGGCAGAACTGTAAAGGAAAATTATAAATGAACATTCAAAACAAGTAAAGAGACATGCAAAAAGGGAATATGCAAAACGGAAACGAACAGAAATATTGCGATAATTCTACAATCAGGCACTACGGCGTGGTATCACTGATTTAGGTAAGCGAGCTTTCATTATAGGATCACAGTCAAGACGACTGGCTGAGGCTTGTCTCGGTAGTTTTGCAGGTTAAAATTGTGCCGCAAGTAAGCCGTGAGGTCTGGTCTTTATACTTAAACAAAATGCAAAGCCAGGCTGGTTGAATACTGTTCGTGATGAAAATGTGGGCGCAAACGAGCCGGAGACACAGAAGGAAGACCACAAGACAAGCGCCGTTTTCCCAACTGGTTTATTGGGAACGGAACGAACTCTTAAATACGAAACGACACCAAAGGCACCGAGAATAAATCATAGCATATCAAGTTTAAAAAAATAGACAAAGTAGAAATAAATTAAACCTGCGCAGATAGCCCATTCCCCTCATACACAGCGAGAGCGAAGGCTTGCTCACGCTGTTTCCACACGAGGATACGTAGAATGCTTCCATCGTCTCTCCGGTTGTTGGTTTCTGTTTACCTTACAAGACCCGTGTGGCCTCAAAGATAAGACGCAAAAGGTTGCATTCTCGGTAACGTTCACTTAATTCTGGGTCCTGAGTGTATTTAAAGATTCGTTCTCTTCCAAATAAACCATTTGTTAAAACGGCGCCTGCCCTGTGGCATTAATTCGATGTGTCCGTTGCGTTTGCGCCCGCATTTTCATCCTGGTCTTTATCGTTCGCGATGAAGATGGTCTTGTGAAAAAATGCTTCACAGTCTTTGTAGTTCGCACAATGCAAGACTATGTTATTCTTTAGTGGCTGGTTTTCAATATATTGTGCATGCTCGCGTAGACGGTCATTGACACAGCGGCCTGTCTCACTGATATAGAATCGCCACATGACAAAATAATTTTTTATACAACACCACAACAACAGATATAAAAATTTTCACTCCTTTTTTCACTCATATGCTTTCTTCAGTTTTTCTTCATAAATTAGCTCGCACATCCATCGCAGGGACCGCAGCGGTGACCTTGTGGTTGAGCATCTCTCTCGCATGCGGGAAGTGCGGGTTTCGAAGCCCAGTGGCGCCGGGTACCCACCGGTTACACAATGGGTACAAACTTTCTCCTGCCCAGGTGGTCAGCTTCTTTAGGGAGAACTGTTTGAGAAATGGGTCTTTACCCCACCTCGAGAAGACGAAAACATCTTGTGCCAACGCGCTCTTTGGTCCTAGATGCCCTTGCGCCATAAAATTTCACAACCATCATCATCCTTCCTGGTAATTTTCTTGGGGAGAAAATCAGTTTCACGTCAGTTTTGGTTCGAATCATTTTAGATTGCGTGGCGTCTTGTGTATCAGCAAGAAATGAAGCGCGAAAAAGAAAACTCAGGTTGCAATACAAAAACACAAATACATTAGCTCCTGTAGAGGAAACACTAACGAGGTTGATTAACACTTCTAACGAGGAGTCTTCAGGCCTTGTAGGTTAAACTAGCCTGAGTTATTATTGAGCTTCCCCTGAATAAGAGCTTGTTATTTTGCTCTCTATGTGCACCAAAGCAGATTGCTCATGAAACAAAGACTTCAACAACCGTAATGATTTAGACTGGCGGTCCGTCATGCGGTATTTACATAGGCTAAGCAGTACCAGAAACATAAAGGGATCCTATGGCACAATACAGTTTTTCTGCACAGGCAAAAAACGGCTTCTGCAGGGTGTGATGTCAATGTCCTTTATTGTTCGTTGTGATATGTCCCAGCAGAACGTAGCATCAATGCACAGAATAAAACAATGGTAAATTGTCTCGGCGTATTGTACAGGTGGCAATTCATCGTCCATGGGGCAAGCATCTCAGCATGAAGCCATGCCTTCACAGGCAGCGTTGATGTATGCAGTTTAAAAAAAAATGCTTTTGCACCAGAAAAAATGCACATTCGCCTAACACGTTTAAAAACACTGGTGTCATTAGGAACTCCAGAAAAGATTGCCGATACAACGGTCCAGGGAACAAATACTCGGTAAGTGTCTGAGTCATCTGCTTTCTTCAGAGGCTATACAGGTAGTCTAAAGAAAAGCGCACAGTGGGGAAATTGAAGGTGTCAGAAACTTCCTTAAGCTATCCCCATAAGGGCCACTCACGAGTGTGTCTCGTCGGTGCGAATAGGAAAGCAAATGAGCAGTGAGACGCCTGAGAAGCACAACAACTAAAAAAGGTTGGTTTTCCGATTTGAGAAATAAAAACGCGAATATACTGATACACGAATAAGTGAACAAGGCGTATTCCATCAGAAACTAGAGAAAGAAATAGGTTATCGCCACGCATGAGTTCCCATTGGGAACGCCATACGAAGGTTGCAAGTATTCTGTGCATCAGCTGCACTTTCTTCCACGCATAGTGGGGAACGTGCGGTACTTAGGCAAGTTTTGCGAATAAAAATGCTGCAGACTTGCGCCTGAGCAAACACTGACCGGGCTCTACAAACCCAAGCCAGGGTTTGCCGCCTCATGGGGATTATCTGTGAATCCCAGTAGGCTACACTGTGTCGAATTTGGTGGAGAGGAACCCCTCGGTACAGAAGAGTCCCACAGTGCCAGCTTATGTCACCAAATTGGCATGGCGACCGGTGCACCTCAATGACCGAACCTAAACCCCTCGGATTTATCTATGTTAAGAGCCGCACCTGATACCTCACAAAATTGTTCGGTAAAATGTAATGCCTCAAGCACACTCTTTTTGTCAGAATAAAAACTGGCGACATCATCTGCATAGGCTAAAATCTTAATCTCACATTGCGCCAAGGAAAAACCACGGAGAGCTGTGTAGTTAGAAATACACTCAGGCAAAGGGGTTCAAGATATGGGGAAAACAACAAAGGCGATAATGGACAGGCTTTCGAAAAGATAATTTCAATGGAATAGGTTTGGTTAGCTCTTGTTTAACAAGTAGCATTGTATAGGACTCCTTATGCCACAGTCTTATGGACTATGCAAAACATCTCCAATATTGACTTGCTCTATGGTGATTATGAATTTTTATGGCGCAAGGGCATCTCTGGCGAAAGAGCGCAATGGCACGAGGAATTTTCGACTACACAAGGTACGGTTAAAGACCTATTTCCCAAATACTTCACCATAAATAAACCGAGCGCAAGAACAGGGGAAAGCTTATCCCATTGTTTCACCTGTGGGTACCCGGCGGCACCGCAAACAAGAAATCGTTACGAACTTTATCAAATACCTTGGAAAGGTCAGTCCGAATTTGAGCTAGTAGCCCGGTCTCATCTGATACTGTCTCCAACACTGTATGCGCAATATGAAAATGGGTTTGAATGTTGCGGCCTATGACACCGCAGGCCTGATGCGTGCCTATAAAGTCAGCGTCAGCTAGCTGCAGGCGACTGCAAAGAACCATTGCAAAACGTTTATAATCTACGTTGCAGAGGAAAATTGGACGATATCTCTGTACTGTTTGAAACAGATCTGCATCTGTGCTTTTTGTAATAATATAGTATTCGCAGAATAGAAAGCGAGGGGCCAAATAACAACATTAATAACAATAAGCCTGAATAACTTCCATCAAAACAGGCGCAAGGCAATTTCAAAATGTTTTATAGAACTCGCTAGTAATATCATCTGGCAGAGGCGATTTTGAGCCCTCAGATCATAAATGGCCGATTTAATTGCGTGCAAAGTGATAGGCCCTTTCGTTAAAGCACGCTCCTCATCATCAAGTCAAGGAAAGGCTTCGAAGAAGCGACTGCAGTCTGATCTCACATTTATGCCCGCACAACAGACAAACAGCTTCCGGTTATAGTCAAAGAAAGCATCAGTAATTCCAGGATCATCGCTATGTGGGCAACCACCATACTGAATTTCCAATACGGCTTTAGCAAGACCAGTCTTTTGCAAGAGCACTCAGGGCCCCACGAGATGGTTGCTTATCCAGGAACCTACGGGACCTAGACTTTACCAAGGCCCCCCTTTTTCCGTCTCCAACTACCGAAGCTCTGCTTTTACGCCAGTGATATCTTCTACATGGGGGGCAACTGGGCTAATCCTCTCTAGCTCTTGTAGCTCAACCACAGTACGGCCGAGCTCTCAAAAATGATGTTTCTTCAAAAACGCTATTCTTGCTGAGGCTTCAATAGCCATGCTTTTTTTTACTTGTTTAAATAAGTTGCATGTTTGCAAAACTGAGAACTCACCGCGTGACCACGTGTCCTTTAAGCACGTAGATACAGCACGTTTGAAGATTTCATCTAAGAGCAGACATCTATTAAACTTCCACAGCTCCCAACGAGGATGGAGTATCCGCCGACTGTACCTCCTTATCTGAAGAGACACCATGCAGTGATCACTGAATATGGACAAACATGTGTACTGAAGTGTAAATCCTGTCAGTCCGAGCACTAGTGTAGCACTCAAAAAGAGCGAAATAAATATTATGTGCCTTATCTTGCCAAACATCTACCAGGTTGTATGCGCATGCCAAACAAAAAGTAAATCAGCACTCAGGTGATAACGCTTAATTAACACTGCTCGGCCTTCATCCCTACAAACAGAATTCAAATCACCCACAGCACAATTTTACAATCCCTGCACAAATGGTCGACTAGTGAAAGGAAAAATAGCCTCTTAACGCGCTGTTTTACAAGGGCATAAAAACAAATAATTCGCCACTGTACACCCAAAATTGCGAGGTCACAGCAGGTAAGTCGCACGTCATCATCTGTGCGATACGACAGAGCAGTAGTCCACAGTGTGTTGGCCAGGAATAGCATGCACAGTCCAGATAAGCCCCTCGAGTGACTAACGATAACACTGAATCCTGAGAAAAAAGGCTCGAGAGCAGCCTTGAGTCTCCTATTCAGAGGACAGCTTGGTTTCCTGGCCACTCTCAGACCCCATTTCTTCGAAAGATGTCGTAACTGTTGTTGCCTGTGACGATTACGAATACCGCTAATGTTAAGGGTAGCGACTTGAAATTCTGCGACGCCCCACCATTTTTGGTGCTTGTCTTATTGAACGCCATCCGCTGCAGTGGAGCGGGCCGCCTGGAAGTCGGCTGCCTGGAGGGCAGATAAAGCCCTTCGCTTTAAGGTTAGCCTTCCCAATGCCACCACACCAGATGCCTTCGGATAATCGTCACCGACACACACCTCATCATCTGCAGGACCCTTCAAAGGTGCGCTGTTATTCATTGCCTCTTCCGAGACAGCCAAGGCTTCGGCCCAAGAAGCCAAGTTGTCACCACTTCGCGCACTTTTGCGTACGCTCCCAGACACCCTTAGAGCGTGTAGGGGTAGAGGTCTCGGTCACAGAGGAGATGCCCTCGACTCAGCGTACAAGCTCAGCCGAAGACCACCTGCCAAGTGACAAAGGAGTTGGTCGTTTGGTGCCCAGCTTTCGCCGGTCGCAAGCCAGATAATGGGTCGGAGCCAAAGGTTCACAAAACAAAACAAAGTTTATACAGCAAAGAGACGATACAGAGGATTTCACAATTAATCGTACGAGCAGATACGAAGTGATTTACAAATACAATGAAACTCGTGCAAAGTAACAATAAAGAGAGATACAATTCAACAAAATACTTGCACCTAAAGTGCACTAACACAGAGAGAGACAATCAAACAAAATACAATTTGTTCACCGGGCACTGCGTCAGTCCGACGACCTGAGGATCACGACGGGGCCGATCCGCAGACTGGCGCACGTTGTCTCGCTGGTCCGTGGCTGGGCGTTTGGTGTTCTCCCGGGAGTCGAGCGGGCGCGCTTCTCGAAATCTTGAACGGCGGCTCGGGCTCACCGACAGCGGTTGAAGCCCCTCATTTATGGGCGCAGACCGCGTCTGTTCGTTGTTCGCGCCAAGGCGGGTGCGCACATACACGCAGCTTCAACTGCACACACTCCTTCTCAGTAGAGTCAGTTCTTGGGCTAGTTGGTATTCTTGAGTCACATTCATAGTATTCCAGCGCAACGGCACATAGCCAAAGAAAGGAAGACGGAAAAGATGAAGGACGAATACAACACTGACTGACAACTGTTTAATCAGAGACCCACACACAGCTTAAATACTCTTAGAGCTGAGCAAGCGCACAACGTAAAAGAACCAAAAGGAAAAAATAGGAAAACAGAATCTTATCACATATTTACCGCAAAACTTTGAAAGGAACGTCTTTTCTGCATTATACAAAAGGAATGAGGTATCGATGACACATCCTGACCCAGCGTTTTTAATACATAGGCCTCTATCGTTTCACGGGTTGTTTTTAATTTGCTTCTGCTCAGAATCCTTACTCCCGAAAACATCGGTGTGCAATCCTTGCAAGTTGTGCAGTGCTCGACAAGGTTAGCACCTTCCCTATATTCCTTAGGTCTCTTGCGTGTTCCCTAAGGCGGTCGTTGACGCAGCGCCCCGTTTGCCCTATGTACGACCTGCCACACGTCAAGGGGATTTCGTACACAACGGCTGTGGCGCATTCCGCAAAACGGTTCCCGTGCCTCTTATTACACCCAGCTTTTTGGTTTTCACCTGTGAGGCGTCGGGCCAACTGGCCAAGCTTCCGAGGGGCTGAAAAGACCAACGGCACATTGTGCCGGTTTTCCACCTTTCTAAGGACATGGGATACTTTGTGCACGTAGGGCATCACTTCAGGCTTTACTTTAGCTTGCGGAGGGGTTATTGCCTCCTTCCGAGTTCCGGGCTTCAACTTCTTCAATAGAGCTTCCGCAACAGCGACAACAACCGAGTCAGGGAGACCGGCTGCCTGAAGCCTAGCCAATTGATTCTCAACACTATCTTGCATATCATGCACACAAGATTTTCGGAGTGCAGACTCTAAGCAGAGTTTTGCAATCCCTCTCTTTAAAATTTTTGAGTTGGATGAATTATAAGGCAATAGCTGTTTTTGTGCTCTGGGCAAATAAGACCAACACACATGCTTATTCATGAACCTAATTCTTACATCCAAAAACTGTAGGCTGTCTTCAACCGGGAGCTCATACGTGAAAGTGAGCCCCCTTCTATGCTTTTTGAACGGATGTACACTCATAAGTGTACCCTCATTGGGAATGGCACAATGTTTGCCTAAACCAATTAAAAAGCCATCTACGTAACGAAACACTTTTCGAACGCAGTCAATCTTAGATTGCTTAAAATGATCGCTCAAATGGCAATCAATGCATGCTAAAAAGATATCACATATAACCGGGGCGACACAAAACCCAATGCATATCCCCTTCTTTTGCAGATCAAACTCCTTGTCAAAGACGATAAACGTACTACACAAATAAATTTCTAAAAGCGCTAAAAAGTTTTCTACGGTCATCCCCGACGCACTTTGAAACTGAACGGGTCCGTTATCGTCAATACATTCCTTGACAGCAGCAAACAGTTCTCGGTGCGGAACGGAATAAAAAAGGTCGTCAACATCAACCGAAAAGGCATATCTTACATCTTGGTTGTCCTTTACGAACTGAATTACATCCATAGAACTCCTCGCCAAAAAGGGATCATTAATCTTCTAGCCATTCAACACTTTTTGTAGGAATCTGCTGACATTATTCTGCCATGTTCCCCTTTCACTTACAATTGTACGAAACGGGGCATAAAGTTTATGGGTCTTCACACTAAAGAACACCTGTAACCCGCCACTTTCACTATTTGCGATGGCTTTAGCAAGCGGCAAAAATACCAAACAAATCATGAATGTGACACACTCCTTCTCGCGCCGGGCGCGCGACCCCATTGGTCGATCGCGGAGACCACCTCCGAGAAATTTCTGGTTCCTTCTCGCATGCGAAGACGCTGGCGCGAGAGCGAAGGAGTGAGGATATCACTTTATCGCGGTCATGCCTTCTCCGTCGACGATGAGTAAAACTACTCAGACATTCTAGAGTAATCGACGCCACGCGTGGCTATGTTTACTTTGGTGCCGCGCCGGCGAGCTGAGTGGAAAGACCACGCAAGGTTTACACGCTCTCCGGGAGTCCTTCCCCGCTGTTTTTTTTTTATTTTACAGCGCGCGGACGCGATTGCTTACGCGCAGCGCCGTTTTTTTTTTCGAATATGCGCCGAATTTTGTGACACAAGTGGGCCAAGTGGCTCGCAACCACGCTGGCAGCCGACGGGGTACCGAGCACAATAGAGGCTGAGACTTCAGGCGATGCACTGCTGTACTCCCGTGACGAAGGGGCATCACCGGCGAAGAAGGCATGTCGCACATTCACTGGCTGTAGCGCCTCCACTTACTCCACAGAAGGGCTGCTCAGCTCTCGCGATCGCTAGGTGACAGATGGCTTCTGAGCAGCAGGCACAGGACTCAAAGTAGCGGGCTCAGGCAAACCCCGGTCCGGTGGCTTTGATTCCGGTGACGGGGATCTTCGTTTGTCCGTACTTGCAAGCGGTCACTTACAGTTGTTTGATGCAGTAGTCTTTGGTCCATCTTCTGTTGCTAGCTCATGACAATTCACCCACCGCTTGCACAACATCCGACACATCCATAATGTGTTCTGACACCACTTCATCCTCATGTGTCCAGTTGCCCTGGCGTAAAATATCACCATAACTAATGACACAGTTCTCTAATCTGTGCCCAAAGCGTCGGCATTGGGTGCGTTGAGGCGTACGACACCGGCGCCGTACATGGCCCACACGCTTACAAGGAAGACACAGCGGATGCCTGCCTGGGATCACAACTGAAGCTTGTATCCCGAAAACGTGGAGCGTGTGAGGAATTCTACTTGCTGACACTCCGTCCTTAAGCGTGAGCGAGATTTCACGGTGCGCTGTTTCCATGTGCTCCATTCCAGGGCATCGTCACTTTTCACGCTCGATCGTTTGTACAGTTCCAAAAGGCTGCAAAGCTTCCATAATCCTCCGGTGCTTCATATAGCGCGGGAGCCAAAGCAGCACATTTTTGGTGTCCGGGTCAAACAGAATACATTTTAGACCTTTGACGTGGAACTCTGCTTTGTCAACAAGCTTCTATTTTGAGAAACTGTTCTCGCAGGTAACGATCCAAACGTGGCTCATTTGGTACCGGCCAATACATAGAACCTCACAGAGGTTCAGAATCTGCGCGAGCGCGTCCCGGATGTCGGGAGCACGGTATGGGCAACCTTTGTGGTCAGCATGCAGAAAGACGGTGTTGAGGGCAACATTACCGCTAGGATGTCGAGGGAGGACAATTTTATACGTGTCCGTGGAAAATTCAGGTGTCGGGGACTTCGGCCCACGCCCGATGCGATGTTTTGAGCTAGAAACATTTCAAGACACAGCCGTTCAGAGCGGTTTCCACGAGTCATCTTGGCACTCCTGGCAGCAAGAACAGTCGAAATCGCACGTATCGACCTCGCTCGTTCTATGGCTACTTTGTTTTCTTTTGGCCTTGATAAGAGAGACATTTCCCTGAGAGCTTACAGCGTCACTGGCATTGCACAGAATACTGAAAACTCTTTCCTTTTTTTGTACTGGGACGCCTTTGTTAATCTCTCCGACAAAGCAAGCCATTTTCTAGGACTTGTGTATCAGGAAATCCTGACGCCCCTGTCCGGTAAGCACAGCCAACTGTGTAAGTGATGAAATACAGGATACACACTATATTTTCGACGTTTTAAATTTAAGCATGCTTTCTAACAAGTTGCATTTTGTAATTTGCGAGGAAATAAAAATTGAGCTGCATATAGACTTCGGAATATTGCCAAGAAAAAGGTTATCGAATATGGGCAGCTCTTAATTTACCTGCGGGGAGCGAAAGAATTTGATACTAATTTAAAGAGAAATTGTGGCCAACTTCTAATTATTTGTTTAAATTGGTTGTTAAAACAATTTATTGTTTAAGCGTTTCTAATTATCCAAGCTTGGATCTAACTTGCGATGATTAGTCAGTGCGCTTGTATCTTGGCTGCTGTATTACTGTTTACGTGCAGGAAACGTGTATTTAATAATTTAGTCATTGAAATAAACAACAGAAAGATATCAGATAGCCGATTTCGATGTTATCATTCATTCCAGGCGATTCACACCGATTACTAGCGCCAACACGTTTCACGACCTCAACGAGGCATAAGTTTCAGCAAAATATAGCATTTTAAAGCATTTAGTATCCGTACTAAAACTGTATGTAATATATCGTAATAGGCATCATTAACAATTGGCACCTGGCTTTTCTCAGCCTTACTCACTCGTGATTCGTAACTGCCATCAAAAAGAAGGTATGAAAAAAAAACGGGACCGCAAATCTCTTCGATCTCTATCCCCGGCCATCCACTGCCGACCGGACAGTGTGCCGAGCTTCGGCCGTCGGCTGGCAGCTGCGACCAACCGGGGTCGCATTCACGCTACGCGTCCGACTGGAGTCAACGCGGATCCCGCCGGCGTGGGCCAGAGTTCCCGGGGGAAGTGGAGGCAGCCGTCAGGTGGACATCCTCACGGTTGCCGACCACCCCATTCCGGGACCGGAACCCACAGCCTACCGCAACGTGAACTCGCGTCTCGAGTCACTCGCCCACATAGCGGTGATGGTACAGGGTTCTACGGGTGATTATATTTCTGCAATGTAAATGGGTTGATATTTGTGTCGCCTGGAGGCCAATGATTAGGCCAGAAATGACGGGGCAGAGAAAGCAGCGATAACAACGGCGATAAAACAATTAACGTAGTATTAATCTTACATTTAAATTGAAAACCCGATGATATTACATGAAGGGCACTCAATGCTTTCTACGCCTTACGGAAACGATAGAATCCTGGTTAAAAAATGTACGTTCTAAGTTATCTATTTTAACGTTTTAAATGGCGCGTGTGGTATGAGGAACGATGTAGTGAAGGTGTACGGACTAATTTTGATGGGGATTTTAATGCGCTCACATAGGACTACACGCGGGCGCCTTTTAAGCTTCACCTTCACAGAAACGCGACCGCCACGGCCGAAGATGAACCCGGGCCTGTAGGCTCCGTACGCTAACCATTGAACCACGTACCGCAGCGCGTTTATTACTCCCGGATTAAGAAGACGCTTTTGTGTTACTAGGTTCACGGGCAAACTTCACTTGTCGTCATCGTCGAGTTAGTCAAAAGTTTGCGCAGCAAGGCGTTACCGAGGGATGGCGGTGAGGTGGGTGCTAAAAAAAACTGCATTGTTGCTTCACATACAGGTAATTTACATCCCCGAAGAAAACGCCGCGAGGGAAGCTGTAGAACCATCTAATATCACGAAAGATAAACAAACTGCATCAGCAAACCATGCACTAGTCTGTCTAATAAGGAGGCCGTGTTTCTTGGTGGTGCTTGAGTGTCGCGCGCGTCTACGTTCAAAATAATATTTGTGTGCTTTTACTACGATCTTTTGTCATGTCTTCGGTTCTTGGTTTATAAACGCTAAGTTATGTTAATAAACGCTTAGTTGTGAGTCAGTACCCGACCTGTGTAGACCTTTCTTCTTCTCCGTTGTTTTTTTTTCTTTTTGGTGGCGATAGCTACACTATGGTAACATTTCGAGCCTTCAGCATAGCAGCGCCGCCAACCTGTGGGTGTGTCGCCACGCTGTCACGTGGTTGACCACATGGTGCGGTGGAGCTGCTGGCGGCGCGGCGCCGTGGCTGATCACGGGGATCGTCACGTGGTTGGTCACGAGACCAAGTTCCACGCAGCCAACTTTAGTTATCGCGTCATTGCAGGTTTAGCCAGAGCTGAACCACCGCCATTTTTTGCGGTGTTTTAGAACCATTTTTTCTAGAAACGCTTATTTGTGTTCGTTGTCATTTTGCGCCCTTGCAGCCATGCGGGACCATGGGAGGGTGGCAGGGTCGTAGGAACATTGCACTGGCGTCCCGAACGTGCTGCATCATTCTGTGCATAGTCATTGTCGCATGCTAGTTAGCGCTGATTTTACGCATTGCCAGTTGTCTGATTGTAAAACGAAAGCAGAGGCGAAAGCAGCAGTCTGGCCTTTGCCGTTCATGGAAGTCCATTAGCTGGAATCCGTGCGCGTTGGTGCTAGCTCGAGGCAAGGCGGCACTTCTTTATTTCTAAATATCCTGCAAACCCTGCTTCATATTGCCGCACTTAGTTTAGCCATCACGCTACCGGCTCACCCGTGCGGTCTGTTTTCGACCTTTGTCACGCGCCGGACTTCGTCCTCTTCTGCTCGGTGCTAGGCCCTGCCGGCTACGCTCTGCGCAGTGTGCTTGCCGGGTTCTGTTCTGCCAGGGATTGAACGTCCTACCGGCGTCCGTGACATTTTTGGTGGAGGTGCTGGGTCCGATCTATGTACGAAGAGGTCCCAGGAACCTCCAGCGCTCAGCCACACCCCCTGGACACGACACCTGTCCACAAGTCAAGCCGCCGCTTGAAAGGCTTAGCTCCCGAGTACAGTCCCCTCGCCGCACCATCCCGCAAGATGACCTCTACGGCGGCCAGCCAGACCTTCCAGCAAACTGTGAGTCCGCCACCGCTGCTTCTTCATTCGCCTCGTACGCCCGCGCCGTTTCATGGTGACAAGTTTGAAGATGTGGAGGACTGGTTGGACGGGTATGACAGGGTCTCTGAATTTAATCTGTGGGACGAAGACCGCAAGCTTCGGAACGTCTACTTTGCCCTCCAGGACGCCGCCAAGACGTGGTTCGAAAACCACGAGTCCGCCATCCACACCTGGCAAGACTTCCGGCGCCAGTTGCTGGATACGTTCAGCAGCAACGAGCGGAGGGAGCGTGCTGAATTGGCCCTGCAATCGAGAGCGCAGCAGCCAAAAGAGAGCGTGGCGATGTTCGTGGAGGACATGACCCGGCTTTTCAACCGCGCTGATCCTTCGATGTCGGAAGCCAAGAAGGTGCGCCATTTGATGCGGGGCGTCAAGGAGCAATTGTTCGCTGGGCTCGTGCGCGATCCTCCGGCTACAGTCGCCGAGTTTGCAAAGGAGGCGGCAGGCATGGAGCGCGCCCTGCAGCAGCGGTTTGCGCACTACGGCCGTTCCTCAAACATCACTGCTGTGGGGTGCCACATGCCGAGGCCCGGGGATGAGAACACCTCCCTCCGAGAGCTCATCAGGAGCATCGTTCGCGAAGAGCTGCAGAAGCTTCGCTCTGTGGAGCAGCCTCCTAGTGTCACCGCCATCTCGGAGGCTGTCCGTGACGAGATACGCCGTACGGTGCAGCCCACTCCACCGCCGCCACCGCCAGCGCCCTATGGGATGACATACAGCGAGACATTGCGAAGTCCTGCGCCACCACCGCCAGCGTTCTACTCTCCTGCCCCTACTGCACCGTCCCACCGATTCCCGCATACGACAGCGCTGACAGACGACCGCCCACCCGTCACTAAGGCAAACATGTGGCGAACGCCGAACAACAGGCCCCTGTGCTTCCATTGCGGCGAAGCAGGCCACATCCGTCGTCACTGCCCGTACCGCCGGATTGGCCTGCGCGGCTTTTCGCCCGACGCACCCCTGCCGCGCTATGGTGAACGACCCCGCGAGATCGATCAGTACCTAGCGGCCAAAGGCCTACCTGTACCCACTGCCCAACGTCAGTCCAGGTCACCGTCGCCTCGACGGTTTTCTTCACCAGTTCGCCAGTCATACGTCCGGCAGCCCTCCAGCCCGCGCCGGGAAAACTGAGGACGGCGACCCCCGGAGGTAGGGCCGCCGTCACCGGACATAATGACGAACATCATCCGCTCACCGACGTTAGCATGCGACCCGACCTCCGACCCCACGCCGCGACGACCTTTCGACGCCCAGAGACGCCTTCATCGCTTGACGCCTCAATTGGACAATCTGAACGACCCTTAAGTCCGACGACTTTTCGACGAACGGAGACGCCTCCGCTTGACGCCCCAACCCGACTTCGAGAACGATCCCCTAGTCCGACCTCCCTCACACAGCGTTTTTCTGACGGTGACCAAGCTTCGGCTGAAATCTCGGTCATCGTTGATGGCCGCCGCGTGACTGCTCTCGTAGATACCGGCGCCGATTTCTCCGTCATGAGTCGTGGTCTGACGCTTGTCCTGAGGAAAGTACCGACACCTTGGCCTGGAACACACATCCGGACAGCTGGAGGCCAACTGGTGACAACGCTTGGCGTCTGCACCGCTAGAATGGAGATTCGTGGTGTCACATTCACTGCCTGCTTCGCTGTGTTGGCTCATTGCTCGAAGGACCTCATCCTCGGGTTAGATTTTCTTCGGGAACACGGTGCGATAATCAACCTCCGCGAACTTGTCGTGACGTTCTCACCTCATTGTGCCATAGCCGACAGCAGCGAGCCCGACAGGCCTGTTTTTCGCGTGTTTGATGACAATGTCACGCTACCACCACGCTCCAGTTTGTTTATTACTGTGGAATGCTCCAACCCACACACTCCTCACGGGGTTGCGGAAGGTAACCTGTCGTTACTGCTGAGTCAACAAGTCTGCGTTGCGCGGGGTGTTACTTTTCTCCGCGGACTGCGAACGCAGCTTTTTGTTACGAACTTTAGCGCCGAATACCGCCACTTGCCGCAAGCAACCGCCATAGCCTATTTCGATGAAATTAGTGACTCAGTCTCCCACTGCGCCTGCTCCCTCAACGATACCCATGCATCGACGTCTGACGCCCCCGTTATGACTGACGTGAACCCCGACCTAACCGCCGATCAGAAACACCGCCTCCACATGATCCTCGACTCTTTTCGTGACTGCTTTGCGACCACTTCTAAAGTTCGACAAACATCGGTCGCTAAACACCGCATTGTAGTGGATGAAGGCGAGAGGCCTATACAACACCACCCCTATCGAGTGTCTGCGAAAGAACGGGAGGTGATTCGGAGGCAGGTTGAGGAAATGCTCCGCGACGAGGTTATCCAGCCGTCAACAAGCCCGTGGGCTTCGCCCGTTGTGCTGGTCGCCAAGAAGGACGGCACTCTCCGATTCTGCGTCGACTATCGTCGCATCAACAAGATTACTAAAAAGGACGTTTATCCGTTGCCCCGAATTGATGACTCGTTCGATCGCGTGCGTCATGCCCGATACTTTTCCTCTCTTGATCTACGCAGTGGGTACTGGCAGATCGAAGTCGATGAACGTGACCGTGACAAGACCGCGTTCATAACGCCTGATGGTTTGTACGAGTTCAAGGTGGTCCCCTTTGGCCTGTGTACCGCTCCTGCCACCTTTCAAAGAATGATGGACACTGTCCTGGTTGGCCTCAAATGGCAGTCATGTCTCGTCTATCTTGATGATGTGGTTATTTTCGCTGCGACCTACGAAGAACATCTCAAACGCTCGAGTGCAGTATTGACGGCCATCCGATCAGCCGGTCTACCTCTAAAACCCGAAAAATGCCACTTCGCGTACCAACGGCTTAAGTTTTTGGGCCATGTTGTGACACCTCCCCGACCCCGACAAGACGGCTGCTGTAGCTGCGTTCCCGACTCCCACTGATGAGCGAGCTGTGCGCCGGTTTCTTGGCCTCTGCGCATATTACCGACGCTTCGTGCAAGACTTCTCCAGGCTGGCTGAGCCTCTCACCCGGCTGACAAAAGACGATCAGCCTTTCGTCTGGGCACAGGAACAGCAGGACGCCTTCGAAAAGCTCCGCACATGCCTACAAACAACGCCCATTCTTGCCCATTTTGACGAGGAGGCGGATACAGAACTTCACACCGATGCCAGCAACATTGGCCTCGGTGCAGTCCTCGTCCAGTGGCAAGATGGTGTTGAGCGTGTGATTGCTTACGGCAGCCGCACGCTGTCTCGGTCCGAGGCCAATTACTCAACCACTGAAAAGGAGTGCCTAGCTGTTGTGTGGGCGATAACGAAGTTCCGGCCCTACTTGTATGGTCGCCCGTTTCGGGTCGTGAGTGACCACCACTCACTGTGCTGGCTCGCGAATCTTAAAGACCCCTCGGGCCGGCTAGCTCGTTGGAGCCTTCGCTTGCAAGAATTTGATGTAACAGTTGTCTACAAGTCGGGCAACAAACACAGCGATGCAGACTGCTTGTCCCGTGCTCCTATCCCGTCCAGCTCTGATGACCTCGAAGATGACCCCCTCTTTATTGGTGCTCTGACCACGTCCGACCTCGCTCAACACCAGAGGGACGACACGGAATTGCGGCCACTCATCGATTATCTTGAAGGGACCGCCTCGTTACCGCCTCGTCTATTCGCGCGTGGCTTGTCGTCGTTTTGCTTGCGAGAAGGCGTCCTCTACAAACGAAATTACGCCCCGACGGACTCTGCTTACCTGCTCGTGGTTCCAACGGCGCTCCGCACTGACGTTTTGCAGGCATGCCACGACGAGCTTCCTTCCGGCCACCTCGGGTTTTCTCGAACGATGGCACGAGTTCGTCACCGTTATTACTGGCCCAGGCTTTCTGCGACTGTCAAGCGTTATGTACGTACTTGCCGCGAGTGTCAACGTCGGAAGAAACCACCTTTCAAGCCGGCTGGCTTGCTCCAACCCATTACTCCGCCGAGAAATCCTTTCCACCAAGTCGGCATGGACTTACTGGGCCCATTTCCCACGTCATCATTGGGTAACCGGTATATTGTGGTTGCCACCGACTTAGTTTAGCCATCTCGCTACCGGCTCCCCCGTGCGGTCTGTCTTCGACCTTTGTCGCGCGCCGGTCTTCGTCCTCTTCTGCTCGGTGCTAGGCCCTGCCGGCTACGCTCTGCGCAGTGTGCTCGCCGGGTTCTGTTCTGCCAGGGATTGAACGTCTTACCGGCGTCCGTGACAATATATTGCCAGGACGCAGGGACCGTATGATCGTTCTCTACTTTTTTCATTAATTTAGTCACTACTACATCTTTCGTCACACCTTCGCCCATTATGGATGCCCTGAGGCAGTAAAGCTTGCTTTAGAAAAATAACCTCCGGAGACTGCAAGGTGGTGCTCGCGCTGACAGCATTCTTCCGCGCGCGAAAGATGCTAGTCAGTCACTGAGGTTAACAGCATGTTTGGTCTCGTGCATGCCCTGACCACGTGTCCTCTAAAAGCGTCATAGATGACAACTCGCACTGCTGAAGGGAAGTCGCCTGGCGGCAGCGCCACTTTGCAGTGGCCAATCTAGTGGCATCATTTGGTTCCAGTTTTGACAGCTTTCGGAGGAGTGCGGTGAAGCAGGAAACAACTGCTCACCACCAACTGCGATCCATCTACCTGTAGATAGTCGTTCTGGTGGGCTGAATCACAACTAAGGGTTTATTCACAGAGCTTAATTAGCGTTCATAAATGAAGAACGATGTCATGACACAAGATCGCAGTAAAACACACAAAGATGAAATCGAACAAAGATGCGCGCGAACTTCAAAGACCACCAAGTAACGCGATCTCCTTATCAGACAGAATAATGCATGGTTTACTGATGGAGTTTCTTGCCCCTTCCCGAAGTTGAACGGCCTCTACAATTTCTTGGTTTATGGGGGTTAACGTCCCAAGCGACTCAGGCTACGAGAGACGCCGTAATGAAGGGCTCCGGGAATTTCGACCACCTGGGGCTCTTTAACGTGCACTGACATGGCACAGTCCACACGCCTCTAGAATTTTGCCTCCATCGAAATTTGACCGCCGCGGCCGGGATCGAACCCGTGTCTTTTGGGCCAGCAGCCGAGCGCCATAACCACTCAGCCACCGCGGCAGCGCTTCTACAATTTCTCTCGTGGTCTTTCCTTTGGGCGGTGTAAATTACGTGTGTGTGACGCAACAATGCAGTCGATATCTTTTTATTAGCACCCCCTACCCCCTCCCCGATCAAGCTTTAGTGCTCATACTTTTGACTGATATGACGAAGATGAGGACAAGCAGGATTCCCGGTAGCCTAGCGCTACACACTGTCTTCTTAATCCGGGAGTCCTAAACGCGCTGCGGTCCGTGGCTCAATGGTTAGGGAACAGAGCCTACGGTTCCGGAATCAGCTCTGGCCGCTTTTCGCAGAAGGTGAACCTCAAAAGGCGCCCGCGTTCTGTGGGATGTCAGCGTACGTAAATAGCCCCAGGAGATCCATATTAATCCCAACATCTTGACTACGGCGTTCCTCATAACCGAAATGTTGTTTAGAACGTCAAGCTAGATAACTTACAACATACAATTTTTAACCGGAGTGCTACCTTCTTTGTGAGGCTTAGAATGTATTGAGTGCCGTTCGTATATTGGCATGGGGTTTTGAAACCAAACGTGAATTTTAATCTAGTTTCGTTGTTTCTGTCGGTGTTTGTTATCGCGGCTTTATCCAACTGGTCATTTCTGGCCTAATCATGTATCGCCAGGCTACAAAAATATTTACCCATTTACATTGCAGAAATATAATCACCCGTAGACCCCGGTACCCTCACCGCTGTTGGGCGAGTGACTCGCCCACACAGCGCTGTGTCCTCTCTGGGTCGTCGTTTGATAGCGCCAGGTTTTTTCATAAGGCGAGTTCACGTTGCGATAGGCTGCGTGTTCCGGTCCCGGAATGGGGTGGTCGGCGTGAGGACGTCCACCTGGCGGCTGCCTCCACTTCCCCCGGGAACTCGGGCCCACGCCGGCGGGATCCGCGTTGACGCCGTTCGGACGCGTAGCGTGAATGCGACCCCGGTTGGTCGCAGCTGCCACCCGACGGCCGAAGCTCGGCACACTGTCCGGTCGGCAGTGGGTGACAGAGGGGAGAGAGGTGATGTGCGCGGAGAAGGAGGAATGCGGTGCCGCTTCGTTTTATTCCTTCTTTTTGATGGAGTTACAATCATCAGCCGATAAGGCTGAGGAACACCAGGTTTCAGTAGGTAATGATACCTATTAGGATATATTATATACAGTTTTTCAGCCGCCGCGGTGGCTCAGTGCTTAGGCGCTCGGCTGCTGGCCCGAAAGATGCCAGTTCGATTCCTGCTGCGGTGGTCGAATTTCTGTGGAGGCGAAATTCTAGAGGTCCGGGTACTGTGCGATGTCAGTGCTCGTTAAAGAACCCCAGGTGGTCGAAATTTCCAGAGCCCCTCACTACGGCGTCTCTCAATGCCTGAGTCGCTTGGGGACGTTAAACGCCCATAAACCATAAACCGTTTAAGTATATCTGCAAAATGTTTTAAAATGCTATATTTTGCTAAACCATTTGCTTCGTTCAGATCGTAAAACGTGTTGGCGCGAGTAATCGGTGTGAATAGCCTCGAATGTTTGATAAAATTGGAATCGGTACTGTTATGACTTTCTGTTGTTTATTTCTTTGACTAAAGCATTAAATATGCATTTTTCTCACGTAAACAGCGCTACAGCAGCAAAGATACAAGCACACTGACTCATCATGGAAAGTGAGATGCAAGCTTTGACAAGTAGAAAGGTGTAAACAAATTATATTTTCATAAATAGTGTAAAGTAATAATTACAAGTTTGCCATGATTTTCATTTAGTTGGTATTAAGTTCTTTCGCTCTCGACAAGTAAACTAAGTGATCCACGTATTCATTAACCTTATACTTTCCAATGTTCAAAATTCTATATGAAGCTCAATTTTTGATTTTCCCCTCAAAAGATAAAATGCAAAATGTGAGAGCACATGCTTAAATTTAAAACAGTCGAAAATATACTCCAAAACGCGAATTTCATTGGTGTCACAGTTGGCTCTGCTGTCCGGACAGGGGCGACAACATTTCCTGATGCACAACTAAGTTCAGGCTTTGTCAGAGGTCTTAACGAGGGCGCCCCACAACAACAACAAAAAAAGAAAACAGTTATCAGTATACTGTGCAAACTCAGTGAAGCTGAATGCTCACAGGGACATGTCTGTCGTATCAGGACCAAGAGAAAAGAAAGTAGCCATAGAAGAAGCGAGGTCTGGTAAATGCGGTCTCAACGACTGCTGTTGCTGCCTGCTGCGCCACGTTGACTCGTTGGCGCAAAGGTAGCGCGTCTGACTCCAGATCAGAAGGTTGCGTGTTCGAATCACGTACGGGTCACTACTGTTTCTTTATTTTTCATATATGCCCCCTCAGAACAACTTTCTGCGCTGATTACTTAAAAAAAAAGATACCAGCAGTTTCTCACTGCCTATATTGCTTTTTTCCTTGCGGAACAGCCGAGTTTCGCCACGGTCAGAGCTTTCCGTCATTTAAATGCAATAGCAAGAGCTGCAGGGGAAATATTTCTCAAATTGTCATCGTCGGCTTCATTGCTACACATGAAACGTTCCTCCTTTAACAGAGAGCTCCATGACATCACCATTGTGGTTAATTTTAGCGATGAAATTAAGCCCTTAGGAGAGATAACCTCTTGGACAATCCTTATGCAACAACAGTGTCCAACAGCTGAGGATCCTAATTCTATTTCAGATTTGAGAGCCAAACAAAATATCGAAGGACGCATTCACTTTAGCACCAGTAGTTCTGCCTCACACATCAACACAGCGGGTGCTCATTTCTACCGAATATGGGGTGGTTATCCACAAAGGTTGCTTTCTATGGTGCACATCATTCAACACCTCAAAGTCACCACTTAGTTTCGAGCTTCGCAGTAGCCTGCCTCTTCTTGAGAACACGTACTGTTCTTGTCAGGTTTGGTTATTTTTACAAATACTCAGCATCTCTGCGGCCTGGTGAGTTCTTTTTGAGAACTTCCCTTTCCTTGTTTTCTTTATGAGCGCCTCCTCGTCATTTTTCTCCGGCTGGATGGCTCTTGTAAAGCTTAGCCTATGTGATCCTCGATATCGGCATAAGCTGATTTCGCTTTGCTGTTGAGCTTAAGTTTGAAACCGTAGGCACTTTCCTGTCTAATTTGCTGGTTTTGTCCCTATTTCGGAGTGCTGGTAGCTACCGTTTTCCAGTGCACTCTGACAAAAAGGTTCCTTGATTTATTTGTTGTCTTATCAGCAATATTCATCTCTTGATTGATCGATTGATTGTTTGAGTGGGCTATAAAGTGTGAGAGCTTGATACATAGCACTGAGATGTAAGGTAGCTAAGAAAACGTGCACGCAAAATGAGAACAAAAGTGAAAAGAAAACAAAAGGAATAAAATCGTGAAATGAGCAGAAGTTATAGGCAATGACGGTAGCAGCATAAATCATAGTTACGTTTTAATGGCGTGTGGCATAACTGAACAAAAGAAAAGAAGGAAGAAATGTAATTGGGGAAAGAAGGAAAGAAACAAGGAAGGGAATAATGGTGTGTAGAATGAGATTAAGGAAAAAAGAAAGACAAAAAAAAAGACAGAAAAGAAGGGAAGAATATATAAAGAAATAAGGAAAGAAAGAAAGGGAGGAAGAAATACATGAAGAAAGAAAGAGACAAAGAAGGGAAGAAGGAGAAAGGAAGGAAAGAAAGAGAGAAATAGTGAAGGAAAGAAGGAAGGTAAGAATTAAAGAGAGAAAGAAGGAATAAAGGAGGACAGAAAGCCTAGGCCCCCACCTGGTAAAAAAATGGGCATCACGACTCCACCTCCCTTGTGCGTGCAGATAAGCGCAGACATAGGTAAATGCTGCTTCGGGCCTGGATATGAAACGAGGGAGAGTGAGCTAACTAGGCACACCCGAGAAAGGGAAGGAAAGAAAATGGGAAAGGAAGTGCCCGTCGCCGCCCAGCCTCAATCTTCATTTGCGCAACAGCAGTACTAGGAGAATAAGACGAAGACGAATAAGCAAGAAAAATCGTAAATATCGGCAAATACAGCGGTACGTGTGGAGCAAGAAAAGGTGTCAGACGCGGGGCAAGCGCACGCGGCACCGGCCGCGAGCACCGCTCTGAGGGGAAAGGAAACGGGAAGGGCTGCGCGCCAGGTTGCAGCGGCGGCGCTGCCAGCGACACTTTCCCCGCGGATCGATCCGCGCATGCGCAGCGGTGTCCGCTACGGCGGCAACGGCGTCGTCAGCGTCCTCGGCGTCGCCGTCGTCAACGGGCACTATGGCGGCGCGCTCCAGGAGCTGGGGAAGCGACGGCCACTGGAAGCGGCTCGCCTTCAAGGTGAGTCGCAACCCCTCGCGGCATAGCTCCTTTCTTCCCGACGTCGCTGGTCGGAGCGAGAGTTCCTCAGCCGGGAAGTCCAGTCTGCCGGTGCATACTGGCCAGGATGGTGCGTCTCCTCTAGCAGGCGTAGTTTGCCTTCTTGCCGACTTTTCTTTCTCGTATTCTTTTTCACCGGGAAGCCGGCGCGCAGAAGCGTCTGGGCGAGGAGGTTGAGGGGGTTGACGGAGCAAAGAAAAGGTGACAGGTGGTCGACGGCTCGATACGCGGTGCAAGGCACCGCGCTTGTGGGACAATGCGGAGCCGGGCAGGCTCGCCGCTCGGTGTTGCGCAATGGGTGTTAAAAGGCGGTTTCTGCTCGCTGCGCGGTGTCGGCAAAGGCGTTTTCATCCTGGCGATGCAAATTTCGGTCGGAGTTACCAGCACGCGGCGATAGTGTGTCTTGCCTACGGTATCAGGTCCCGCACACGTCCTGAAGGCCGGGCAAATCTGTGGCGGCCCGGCGCGGCACTGGACGAAGCCGCGTCTTCCGTGCGAGTGCGTTTCGGTATCTGGGATTTGGGAAGCCAATGCGCAGTCTGATTTCGTGCTCTAAGCGGCAGTGCGCTTGCTTTTAGCGACTGGGCTGATCGTGTGCGGCCATGCTTACAAGGCCCGCGCCATTGAAGCCGTAATGCAGGCACTTGTTGACGATGTGCAACAGGCAACGTCAGAACAGGCTGCTGGGCTTGCACGTGAGCGGTTCGGCGCAGAAATATACAAATACAGAAGCGATGGACGCCGGGAGAACTTGAGCAGGTGAAAAGTACAGTGATGCCAATACCAGTCGGACATGTCCCCTCTCCACCAGTTGATTGTGAAAAACAGCGCCGACATATATTATCGCTGACCCGCCACGCACACTGCTCTGAAATGTTTTTTTCCGTTGTGAACAAATTTTAGCGTATTCAGAGCTGTTGCGCAAAGTAGCTAAATCTGCAAGGCCTTGTTCTTGGAGCGGTGAACTGGCCTCGAGCTCCTGGGCAGAAGGGATTTAGGTGGATGGGCACGAAGCAGGAGTACGTGAGAAATAATGATTTGGTAACTGTGTCGGAAGTACCGCAATAGTCGCAATTGCTTCGTGCGCAGCTACAATCAATCAATCTCAACTGCTGGTGCACATCGGTCGCTCAATTGAAATATTCATTGGTTAATTTTTTCACTTCGTATGAGGTCAAGATTTTCGACATACTTATATTTTATTGCCAGAAATATTCAAACGACGTCTGAAGAAAAACAGTGCACGTTTCTACCGACGGCGCCATTTTATTGGCTTTAAATCACCATCTGTTTGGGATGCATCCTTTACGCTTTATGTCTTTAGTGCGGATGATGATGAATTTCAATTTCTCAAGGGCATCTTTGGCCAAATAGCGCCTTGGCGCGAGTGGTGGTGGTCAAATATCGTTCGTCCCAGCATTTCTCCCCAGAAAAGTTGACCACTGAGCAGAGGGAACGCTTGCACCCGCTGCAAACCGATGGGGGAGCGGGGGGCGCGCACATCGCTTCTTCGGTATACGAGGCGGATGCTTAGACGAATGCTCTGTGTCACACTCGAGATCCAAAGAACTGGCTTTACGTCAGTTCAACGCTACCCGATGGCATGAAACAATTTTCAACAATATGTTGTCAACATTTATCGGTGTGCAGCACCCTCATCAGGGTGTGTTGGTTGGTGCGCTAATAATGACGCGCAGCTTGATGCAGTCTATAATTGCTGCCGCACCGAAGGACTATGCCTATGCTTTCACCATATCAGGGTCTTTAACATGCACTGGTACCTAAAAGCGCGCCCTCCTTTCTGCATCCCTTATCCGTCAAAAAGCGGACACCACTGCTGGGATTTCATCTCGAAAACCACTGCGCCACCGCGACGGATGCTTAACGGGGTGTGTTGTACACTTGCTGCACATTAGTCCCGTTGGGTGGTCGCCAACGCAATAATATCAGCGGGCTATTTCTGTTCGATATTTCCCCCAGAACAGAACTAGCGACCTGTGCAGTAAGCCGGTATGTGAGAGCTTTTAGCATCTCATTGGGAGCAGCCGCCGTTCTGTCCTTAGTGTCTGTGGCGATATACTTAAAGAAAGAAAAACTGGTCGACGAATTGGCTCCCAGCAGGCAGTGGCGTTTTGGAGCAGACCAAGTGCCGAAATGGTTCCGACTACTGAGATTTAGGTGCACGCGCAAGAAAAAAAAAAGCCGGATGATCGAAATCATTTCGGGTCCCTCCATAACGGGGTGCTTCGTCGTTCAGGTGTTGTGACCTTGGAACAAAAATAGCCACAGTATCGAACGTGTCTGTGGCGTGAACATGCGAGGTGTGCCGGTAAAAAGTTCGCAGTCGAACTGTAGCGGTGAGTGAGATAAATATGCTCCCGTTATGACCAGCAGGAATATGAACATGTGAAGACAAAAACTGCAGTACAAGAATGCAGGGACTGCTTGGTACTTCGCGCCGTAATAGATGTATTGTGTCCATTAACTCAGTATTTACATCATAGATTTATGATTATCACCATCAGCCCAGCTACGCCCACTGCAGGACAAAGGCTTCTCGCATATATTTCTAATTAATCAATCCTGTCCTGTGCCAGCCGAGGGAGGCCTTCTTATCTGCACACACTTCCTAATCTCATCCGCCCACCTGACTTTCTGACCCCCCTCGCTTGCCCCTCTTGGAATTCGCTGTGTTACCTTTCTTCTTTCACTCCCTCCTTTATCCCTTCCCTTACGGCGCGGTTCAGGTGTCCGTCGATATATGAGACAGATACTGCGCTATTTCCTTCCCGCGAAAACCAATCATTATTATTACCTTTTACGGTTACCGGTTACCTTGCCTTCATATTACATTCGCTGCCCATGCACATTACTTTCTCTTTGTTTTCACTGGGAGATCTGTTAATGACGCTTGTTGCCTGACCCGCTGTGCTCTCTGCTGCCTCATAACGTTTTAGCTAGCATTTTCCTTTCCATACCTCTCTCTATTGTCCTCAGTTCAGTCCAAACCTTTTAGTTAGCCTCCATCTCAAATCAGTACAGAGTACAATGTGGACATTCGGACAAACCGCAGTTTGCGAGGAAAAGCAATCGACATTGAAGGGCGGCAATAGTAGCAGTGATCTCAGCATCCACTTAGTATGCGGCAAGTGCAGGGTTCCATCCAGAGCCGCCGAGCTCCACCGGTTCGCAATGGGCGCAAGCTTTCCTCGGACGATCGGTGTCTGTGGGGTTAAATGCATTAATGCTCCGTTCACCTGCAGGCCAAAACACATGTGCCGTGGTTCCCTTTGCCCAAGCTCACAGGCTTTTAAATCGGGTAATCTTTCTTTCTCTCTTTCTTTCTCTCTTTCTTGCTTCCTTTATTTCCTTCTTTCTTTCTTCCTTTCTTGCTCTCTTTCTCTGTTTCTTTCATCCTTTTTTCTTTCTTTCTCTCTTCCTTTCTCTCTTCCTTTCTCTGTTTCTTTCATTCATTTTTCTTTCCTTCTTCCTTTCTTCAAGACATTCCGTTACAGAAACGCCTTGGGGGACAAGACAAAAGGCTGTAGACATGTTTTACCGGACCGCGCACTCTTTGGCTGCTACGGACATAAACCACGTAACACAAGAGCATAATACAGCAAATTAAGCGCAATAACAGGTTAAGGTAAAAAGGACATAACATGAAACTATAGGTCGGTTAAAAGCTACATATCGTTTGCATCACAAGTCATTTTGAGTACACATCTTTAAAACCTTCAGAGTGAAGATAAAGACCAGGGTGTAATGACTAAAGCACTAAGTCAGCCCAGCACTGTATTTTAATTTTCGTGCAGGAAAGAAGTCTCTGGGCTTTCGTCCCCATCGCTCCGCCGAGGTGGCAGTGAACGGTGTTTCAACTATTCAGGATTTTCCTTGAGGAAATGTGGTATCAGAGAGCTTAGTTTTCGATCGCCATATATTGTGTGCGGAAACGCGGCCTTTCTTCGCAGAATATATGGATCAGACATCGCATGATATTTTGTTTGGAATATTTTAAATGTAAGTTAGCAGGCGGATGCCTTCATCACGGCCGGAAAAGTAAGTATTTAGTTTATTGGTGTTTAATTGAAGTTTGTTTGAATGAAGCCACGAATCGACCCCTGTTAACCGTTCGTTAGCCTCGAGAAACATCTCTATTATGCTGGCACCTGACACGAACCCATTCTTGTCGTCTGCATATGAAATTAACTTTGTCTTATCTTTTTTGTTTACAACATCGTTTATGTATAATAAAAATAACATCGGTCCAAGCAAGGATCCTTCCCGTGCGCCATGTTTTAAAATTCCACTATCAGATTTTGTACCAAATATGTATGTGAACTGAGAGCTCTCGGGCTTAAGTAGCGTTTTAAAAATTACCATGCATTGACTCGAATTCAGTACAATGACAACTTTTTAGAAACACGTCGTGTTCGATACAGTCAAAAGTGTTTCTAAAATTCAGAAATATGCCAATTGCGAATATTATTCCTTCAATTTTTCTAGTAGGTTTTGTTTTACATTAACAAGTGCATTTCAGTCGACTTATTTTTGCTCAACCTGAATTGTTCATTTGCTATTATACGGTTCATCATCAGAGCCAACAAGTCTTTTATGCAAATATGTTCCACAATCTTTGCTAAGTTTCGAAGCTGAGAGACTGGTCTGTAATTGTTTACGTTTTGACAGAACCACCCTTCTGTATAACAGCCACACGAGCCAGCTTCATTGCTTCCGAAAACATTCCGAAAACAAGGGTTTATAATATTTGTAAGGGAGATGCTAAATATTTCTGTAAATACTTTTACCAGACTGGATTTAACTTCGTCAGTTCCAGGTGGCAACCGTTTTTTGTAAGCCAAAATGTCGTCCTATATTCCATAATGATCAGTAGGCGACAAAAAGACACTACTTTGGCGATGTGTTTCGTCGTTGCAGCTGTTGGCAATGGTTCGGAAGACAAGTGCACACATGTGACAGAAGTTTTGCATCTTTACACACCACCTTTTTACTATGTGATGGGCAAAAAATGGTTGCGTTCAAGAAAAGCTTTAGAATGTATACGCTTTTTGAGGAGCATATACCACTTGCTTGGATAGCCCCACCGATCACTGTTCCCATCCATCAACAGAGCACTCTTGTTTGTGTGCCGTCGATTGTGCACGGGGGTGCCTGCGTTGTGCCCCACTCGCCGTCTGCTCAAACCTCCAACTATTGGACTTCCTGTTGCTTCCAGAAATGAAGAAATAAGTGAGGTCTACACGCTCTTCACGGCCCACCAAGAGATCACTGATCCAGAGAGACGGTGGTGTGGTCCACAGCTACCCTTACTTAATCTTTCACGGCGGCTTGCAGTAAATGTGGATTGCTGGGAGAAGTGCATCAGCCGAGCTTTAATAGACAAACAGATAGGCCTAATGGGCACCCCGTTTGAATTAGTCCAGTGACGAGTGCCCCACCTTGCCTAGTTAGTTCATACTTTTTCCTCTTTGTTTACTGGTAATCTCATTCTGGTCCGCACGATAGGCTGTGATTACCGAGCGCTTGCTGACTTTGCATACCGGCTTCATTTTCTTTCTACTTTCTTTTTCCTTCATCTTTATATCCTCTCGTCCCCCCCCCCGCCCCCCGTGTAGGGTAGCAAACCGGTTTATTCTTTTGGTTAACCTTCCTGCCTTTCCTCTTCCCCCTCCCCCTCATTCTTGTGCTTCCCCCTTGTAAGCAATTTTCTATTTTCTAAGGTATATAATTTCTGATTTCTGTGACAGTTCGTGCTATTAGATATCGCAGCGCCACCTGTCGACCGCCATTGGGGAATGCCAACTCATTTATTCGAGTGTTTCAATATCTTACTGTTATGTAGCCGCACTGTGCTGTCAGATGTCCCCCGAGCGTGCTGATTCTGATCATGTACTCTTCGTACGCGCTGAGAAAGCAGCGCGCCGGTGCTCGCTGCTCCGTGTGTAGCTGCTTGCAGTGGAGCCGCAGTTTGCAAGCGGCGTCCGGAACGACGCGCCGGACATGCGTCCCATGCTTAAGTCATGCTTAAGGCACACCGCATCATTAATGCGAAAGCACTATAGATGGCAAGTCGCCCCGAAAGCGCGGCGTATCTCTAAAAGTGGCTGCGTTAAAAAATTTGCTTTTAGTCCAAACGGTGTGACGTCATCACAGGCGGGGGAAAAAACGAAATCTTTACCAATAATACTCAGCACTAGTACTTACAATACTATCAAGTACAATAGAATAGAATAAAATTAGAATAGAATAGGAAAACAATTGGAGTAGAATAGAAATAATAGAGGAACGGAATTTGGTTCATGGTTTGGTTTGTGGGCGTTAAACGTCCCAAAGCGGCTCAGGCTATGACGGAGGCCGTAGTGAAATGCTCCGGAAATTGGACAACCTGGGGTTTTTTAGCGTGCACTGACATCGCACAGTACACGGGCCAGGATGGAATTGTAAGAATTTGAATGCTTTACAATTGCTCGAACGTGAGTTCTTTAAGTACACCCAGTAATTTTTCGTGCTTTTTCACCCTTTTGTCAGAGCCAGCGTGAACGTTAGGACGAGAGAGATACATAAATTTGTGTCCTATTTTTATGTCACGGAGGTTATACGGGGTATGACGGGCCAAAGAAAAAATAAAATAAAATGAATACGAGCTGTTCTGCGGTACTAGCAAAATGAAGCAGACATGAAGTGCGCTTAGGCTTCTCGTTTTAAGGTAGTAATACAGAGCAGTGGTTTTGGAGTACGGGAATAATGGCAGTTCGACAAGGCAAGTTGTTGGGCGAGTTGGTGTCTATATTCCATGACTACAGCGCAACGAACGGGACGTAGAAGGCCATAGGCAGCGCTTTGTTCTGTCCCTGCCTGTGTCCTTCTTCTACGTCCCGTTTGTTGCGCTGTAGTCATGGAATAATGGCAGGAGACTGCCAGACAACGTCACGCTACTCTGAGGAAAAATGCGTTCGGCACTCAAGCACAGGTCAAAGCAGCATAATTTTATTAGAAACAGAGCAAAGCTGAAAAGAAACGTGTTTTTCCGTTTTCTTCTTCTTAGAGGGCAAAAGTCATCAAAACCACAAAATAAAGGGAAATTAGGTTAGAAACATTTACTTGCTCCCATCGGGCCACGTTGAGGCCCGCTCATGGATTGCTCGTTGGACAGTCCACCTTTGTTGCCTGGCAGTCCTTACTACAGGAATCGCCATTGAGTGTGAACTGAAAAATCTGGGACGATTGCGACTTTTATTACGCAAACAATACTTCAGGAGACTGCTTCTTTTTTAAATAAGCTAAATGCGAGAACCGAAATTATGCGACTTTTTTTCCACAAGAGTTGTGGACTTAAGGGAGAAGACTAGCATGTCTCTGATTAAAAGCGAGCCACGTATAAGGCCAGTTTGAATGACTACAAGGGAGCCAATATGAGTCGTATTAAGCCCCGCAGGGGGGCGCCTGCAGCTTGCAGGCGTCGCGACGGTGAGTGGCGACACCGCGGGTTCCCGAGCATCCGCAGGGACATCCCCGCAAGGGGATGATGGTGAACTGTGCATCACCACGGACCCGAGCACCCGCGCCTCGCCGTGCGTGGCATCGCCGTGTCCGGGGAAAAGGGGATCCTGGTGGTTGAGCCGATGCCGAGCGTTTGGACCCTTAAGGCCCCTCGGTGGAGGCAACACACCACTTTGGCCCCAGCTTCCTGTAGACGGCACCTCCGGCCTGACCCGACCGGGGGAAATCGGCAGTCGTCTTTTCCTTATCCTCCCCTCCATCTTTTACTTTCCTATCATCTTTCTTACAACTCTCCTGTCTCCTCCTCCTTCCTTGGTTTTTTCCTTTTTCCTGGCGGCTAGGGTTAACCCTGTGTGGCGAACTATCCTGGGTTTCGTCATATTCGGTTATAGCAATGGTGTACAGCTGGCGTGGGCAGGACTTGTTTTCAAGTTCTCCTGTCCCCTAGTTGGGCTCCATGGTGGGCGGCTGGCACCAAGGCCGAAGAACAAAATTTTTTATGGCTTCCTCCCTGCTTAATAATGATCGCCCTCTGAAAAGAGGACGGACCGATGTCACAACACAGTTTTTCAGCAAAAAGAAGACAACTTTTCCGAAGTACCACATCGTCCACAGTAAAGAAACAGAAAAGCCAGCCAGACAAATATCCCCGTTCCTTGTTTCAAGAGTTCTTACAGAATCCCTGGGCCCTCAGTACAAAGTCACAAAGTTGGCTTGTGGTGACCTCCTCCTCGAACTGCTCGACATAACTCAGATTTCAAAGCTTGCAAACATTGAAACTTTTGGCGATATTCCTGTCTCTGTTACACCGCACAGATCATTGAACACAGTACGTGGTGTCATCTCAGATAATGATTTACTGCACCTAACAGAGGAAGAGATGCTTGAAGGACTGAACCCTCAGAATGTTACCAACGTCCACAGAATTACAATCCGCAAAGACAACAAAGAGATTCCGACAAAACACCTGGTCCTGACGTTTGCCTCATGCACCCTACCCGAGTCAATCGAGGTAGGCTATGCAAAAATCTCCGTTCGCCCTTATATCCCCAACCCTAGACGCTGTTTCAAATGCCAGAAGTTCGGTCACGGCTCCCAGAGCTGCCGCGGCCGCAACACCTGTGCTAAATGTGCCTCCAATGACCACCAATCAGACGGCTGCGACGCCGCGCCACGCTGTGCAAACTGCGAAGGCGAGCACGCTGCTTACTCAAGGTCTTGTCCTGCCTGGAAAAAAGAAAAGGAAATCATTACAATAAAAACAAAAGATAATATCACTTTTAAAGAGGCAAGAAAGCGTTATGCAATGTCGCAAGGCACTTTCTCCTTAACACCCCACACAAACATCGCCGATGTGGTGCGCGGGCGCGGCGCATCACACCGGTCTCAGGCACCTGCCCAGTTCACACCTAGTGAGGCTGAGGCAGGGCCATCCGCGCCCCTGGCAGATGCAGCGAGAGCTGCTATGCCACCCCCAACAACGGGCCGGCCGTCCTCCAAGTCGGCAGCCCGCAAGGCTTCCCCCGTTCGGGAGGAGTCTACCACTCCCCTGCCCGCGGGTTCCCCGCGGAACTCCAGCGCCTCCATGGAGGCAATGGATACAAGTCAAAGCTCGCCTCGGTTGCAACGGCGACGGGGCTCTCTTGACCGGAAAAAAGAAAAAACCACGATAACAGGCCCTCAACAAGGAGGGACCTGAGGTCTCAAAACACTCCTCCTTAAAATAATCATGGCGTTCCTTATCCACTGGAACTGCCGTGGAATTTTAAATAACTACAGCGATGCAACAGATCTCCTACGCTCTATGTCTCCTGTAGCACTGTGCCTTCAGGAGACCAATTTGGGACCTTTACAAAAAAATATTTTTAAGAATTATAAAGTATTTCGCCGTGACCGTGAGCAGGCAGATAGGCTCTCTGGAGGTGTTGCTGTGGTTGTTAAGAGCGGTGTTGCAACACGTGAAATCCAGCTGCAGACGAATTATGAAGCCATTGCAGTCACCGTCATTAGCTTTAAAACAATTACCATATGTTCAGTATACCTTCAGCCACACCTCAAAGTAACACTTCATGACCTAGAATCACTTTTTAATCAGCTACCAGAGCCATATCTGGTAGTTGGGGATTTTAATGCACACTCCCCTTTCTGGGGGAGTGAACAGACAGACACTAGGGGCCGTATATGAGAAGATTTTATTCTGTGCAATAATGTTTGCCTACTCAATACAGGCAAACCCACATATTGCTCTCCAGCCTCAGGAAAAATGAGTTGCATAGATTTATCTTTTAGCTCTTCTTCCGTTTTTACCGATTTTAAGTGGGATGTTCTCGATAACCCGTACGGAAGCGATCATCTTCCGGTAGTGATTAACTTTTCATCGCCACCATCAGTCATCCCTAGTAAACCACGCCGTTGGAAACTACACCTAGCCGACTGGCAACTATTTAGAGAAAAGGCTAGACTGGAGAAATTATTTTCAAACAGTCTTAACGTTGACGAACTGAATGAAATTTTTACAAGCTGCATTATTGATGCTGCGTGCCAAGCTATTCCGCAATCGTCAGGAATAGTACGACAAAACAATAAGGTATGGTACACGCAGGAATGTCGGGAAGCAAAAAAGAAGCAAAATAAAGCTTGGGGAGTTTTTCGAAGATACCCAACTCAAGATAACCTCAACTTTAAAAAGACGAGAGCAAAAGCTCGGTACATGCGCCGAAATGCCGAAAGAACATCATGGAGAAGCTACGTATCATGCATAAATAGTTCAGTTACGTCCAAAAAAATGTGGGAACAAGTCCACAAGTTTAACAGAAGCTTTTCTCCTTACACAATTCCTTTCTTAACAGCTCCAGGTACACAGACAAATATAGAGGAACAGGCAAACATCTTGGGAGAACATTTCTCAAACATTTCTAGTTCTTCACACTACACAGAAACATTTTTAAAGCATAAACATGCAGTGGAGAAACATAGACTTCCAACAACGGGCTGCACAAAAGAACCGTACAATGGTTTAATAACACTCCAAGAAATAAACGAAGTTCTCTCGGCCGGAAAAAAGACAGCACCTGGCCCTGACAATATACATTACGAAGTGCTAGCACATCTTTCCCAGCCATCTGTGGAGGCGCTCTTGAAGTTTTTTAACCAAGTGTGGGTGCTCGGAAGATTGCCGAAAGCCTGGAAGAAAGCAGTTATTGTACCATTCCTGAAATCTGGAAAACAACCAACATCCCCTACTAGTTACAGGCCGATAGCCCTTACCAGCTGCCTTGCCAAATCATTCGAAAGTGTGCTGAATAAAAGACTAACTTTTCTGATTGAATCTCTTGAGCTTATTGACATCCATCAGTGCGGTTTTAAGAAAGCATGCTCAACAACAGACCACTTAACTCGCCTGGAAAATACTGTCCGAGAGGCTTTTATACACAGACAGCACTGTCTTGCCGTCTTTTTTGACCTCGAGAAAGCATACGACACCACCTGGAGGTTCGGCATCCTTCGTGACTTAGCAGATCTTGGCATCCGTGGCAGGATGTTGAACTGCCTGAAGGACTTCCTTTCCGACCGCTCATTTCAAGTGCGCCTAGGATCAACCGTGTCCAGGGGCTTCGTTCAAGAGAACGGGGTTCCTCAGGGGTGTATTTTGAGCACGACATTGTTTGTTATTAAAGTAAATTCCATAGCCAAAGTAATACCGAAGGCCATTATGTATTCCGTCTATGTTGACGATCTGCAAATAGCCTGCACATCCTCAAACCTGGTAACATGCGAGAGACAAATACAGCTGACAATGGATAAACTGGTGACCTGGGCAGACGAGAACGGTTTCCGGTTTTCCACACAGAAAACCGTGGCCATTCTTTTCTCTATTAAGCGAGGCTTACAGGCTGACCCATTTATACACCTGAACAAAACACAGCTACCGGTGAAAAATGAGCACAAATTCCTAGGCGTAACCTTTGACAAAAAGCTCACTTTCCTGCCTCATATAAATGCACTGAAAAAGAAAGCCTCCCGATCCCTCAACATACTCAAAGTACTGTCACGAAAACATTGGGGTGCCGACAGGACATGCCTTCTAAAAATTTACCGCTCTGTAGTACGCTCTACCCTTGATTATGGATGTATAGTGTATGGGTCAGCGAGACCATCATACCTTAAACGACTAGATACAGTGCATAACTTGGGTTTGCGTCTCTCCACTGGTGCTTACAGGACATCACCCATTAACAGTCTTTATGTAGAAACCAACGAACCGTCACTCGAGGACCGAAGAACCATGCTCACGTGCTCGTACGTTTTAAAAATCCGTTCGCTTCCCAAACACCTATGTTACCCCATAGTCGCAAAGTGCCCATCAAGAACACTTTTTAACAATAAACCACAAGCTATCAGGCCACTCATCCTGCGTTTTGAAGAGATGTGTCAAAACCTCGGAGTACTGGACACATTACCTGCCATTGCTCGAAGACGAGCTCCACTGCCTCCATGGCACAATTTTCCGGCAATCTGTGATTTTCCCTTACGCAGTTCCAAAAAAAAAAAACTCCAAAACAACATATAGTACAGGAATTCCTTGCACTCGAAGAAAAATACAGTAGTTTTACGGACTTTTACACTGACGGTTGAAAAACGAATGTTTACGTAGGAAGCGCAGTGGTGCGAGGAAATTCGGAGACAGCAATGCGACTTCCACAGTGCGCATCCATCTTCAG
The DNA here is from genome assembly GCF_052857255.1 of Amblyomma americanum. Classification (NCBI taxonomy): domain Eukaryota; kingdom Metazoa; phylum Arthropoda; class Arachnida; order Ixodida; family Ixodidae; genus Amblyomma; species Amblyomma americanum. The sequence goes on from NC_135505.1 coordinate 26,621,093, forward strand.
CGCAGAATGTTACGCAGTATGTGTGGCAACAAAAAAGATATTAAATGAGAACCTCAAAAACACTGTTATTTACACAGACTCTTTAAGTGTACTTACAGCCCTCCACTCTAGAAACGCAACCACTCCCATACTTGGGGACATCATACACAACATTGTAACAGCAACAGCTCGAGGACAAAACATTAAACTCTGCTGCGTCCCGAGCCACGTCGGAATAAAAGGAAATGAGAGAGCAGATTTGTGTGCCGCTCAAGCTCGGGGCAAGGAAATAAAAAAAGTAGATATACCCTTTAATGACTGCATGAAATTAGTTCAACAGAAATTAAGACAAAAATGGCAGTCGCGTTGGAACAGCGAAGTGAATAATAAACTGCACTTTGTAAAACCAGTTTTGGGTGAATTTAAGTCATGTGTGCGCCAGGAACGTTTTAAAGAAGTGGTTTTATGCCGTTTGGGAATAGGCCACACGCACCTCACGCACAACTTCCTGCTAACAAAACAAGATAAACCTGGTTGCGAGGAATGCGGAGAAGAACTTACTGTTAACCACATTCTATTCTCATGTGTGAAACTAGAAAAACTAAGAAAAAAGTACTTCACTCAATTTTATCATGAATACATTCCTTTTCACCCAACATTGCTCTTAGCTGATAATGCCATTGTTAACATACCCTCCGTTTTTAGCTTTTTAAAAGCAGCGGGCGTCCCCGAAAAACTGTAATTTTTGAACCACTGGTTCCCTTTATTACATGATACACCTCAGCCACTTTCTCATTCCTGAGAAGTAGGCTGAGGCTTTTTATTTGATTGGTTGGGAGCCTCAGGATCCTTGCCTAGCCAAGGATAGCCGCTAAGGCTGCCTGACCTTCTTTAAGGCTTTTACCATTAGCGATTTCCAAATTTCTTCTCTTCTTTTACTAGGCAGCACAATGTTTTTAGGTCATCTACGCCATCGGCATTTTTTGATATTCGTAAACATTCTACAGAAAGCCAATTCTACACCTTGAGTTTGGCGCATGATGGCCTTAGCTGCCTATGTGCCATAAAACCCAACACAACACAGGAGTCGTATTAAGACGCCACGTGTGTCAGCAAACCGCGTGCTAAGGGGACCCTTTCCCCTTCGGATACAGGGTTCTGAGCGGTCTATTTTGGTTTTTTCGTTATAGTTTTGCGGAGCAGAAAGACAAACTACCAAGGCCACCCAAAGATTACTACTAAAAAGGTTCTTCTCAGAATGGAATCTGTTAAACATTTGGGTTCCCTAAGATGCAATGTGGGCTGCCTGAGTACAAAAGAACAGATTTTCCCATTCCAGCCGTTCCTCTACCCATGGTATTCTTTTACTAATAATAGTGTAGATGCTTACTCAACAGGGTTTTGTGTACATCCAGTCATTATTAGCAGAATTACTGCATTCTGAGGGCGGTTTGCGGTTTGTCGCCCAGTCTCGTTTGCGGGCGTGTTAGGCGAGAAGACAGAGAAACCAAGCCAGACAGGGTTGCTGAGTATATTTTATAAACTGCCGGAGTTTCCAGGTGCAAAGATATTGAGCACACCGAGACTAAAGGATTCGTGGCACTGTCTCAACGAACTCTCAAGAAAGGCCCGGCCTATTTTAAAGAGGCAAACAACGTAGGCCTGCCAGAAATATTCAAAACGTACGCAAGCAAACAAATAAACAAAAATTCCACTGCAGCTTCAAGTCCTATAGATTGTTTAATACAAAATACTCGAGAAAAACATTATCAATTCTGCATCTTAACTATTTGAGCCAAACACATTACTCAAATATACTTTACTTGCGACTACAAATGATGGGCTCTCGTCTTTGTTTAAAGGCTTGGTTGACCGATGTCTCTCATTCCACATTCCCAGAAAAGAAAGAACCAGAAAAGCGTACCAACACATAACACGATACGTCATTCATGCCAAGAGTAAAATCGCTAGAGGCAGAAAGCTCAGAAATGAATATCTTCAGTCGTACTTTAAGATCAGTGGTCAAATAAGCCAACTTTTTATACGTTAAGAAAACAATTAGTTACTTTATAAAAATCTCACTAAATAAGCTTTCGCGATATATTACGACTAAAGAGCACAAGAATATTTCCCTGCCACCGTCACAAATTACAGGGATTTCATACCTACTATACCTAAGTGTTCACGACTGTCAATGGTTTCCTACCAGAAGTTGAAGTGTCATCTCGGACTCCTGCAACGACTTCTGCAGAGATAGCGCTATCGAAACAAGGAATTTGTACTCTACTATCAAAGTTCATAAATAAGCGCAAGGCAGCCGACATAAGGAAGTTTAATACGGAGAGAATCGAGCATGCTTTAAAGAACGGAGGTAGCCTAAAAACAGTGAAGAGGAAACAATGCAATGGTAAAAACCAGATGTATGCATTAAGCGACAAGCAGGGCAATGTCGTTAGCAATATGGATAAGATAGTTAACGTAGCCGAAGAGTTCTACACAGACCAATGTAATCAGAGCGTTAATGAGAAAGATAGCAGTGCACAGCAATGCGTCATCCCGCCAGTAACGAAAGATGAAGTAAAGAAAGCCTTAGAAGCAATGAAAAGGGGAAAAGCAACTGGGGAGTATCAGGTAACAGCAGATCTCTTGAAGGATGGATGGAGGGGACATCGTGCTAGAAAAACTAGCCACCCTGTATACACAATGCCTTATGACCTCGACTGTACCAGAAGCTTGGAAGAATGCAAACATTATCTTATTTCATAAGAAGGGAGATGCCAACGACTTGAAAAATTACAGGTCGATCAGCTTACTATCCGTTGCCTACAAATTATTTACTAAGGTAATCGCTAATAGAGTCAGGACAACGTTAGACTTTAATCAACCAAATGATCAGGCAGGCTTTCGTAAAGGATATTCCACAATAGATCATATTCACGCTATCAATCAGGTGATAGAGAAATGCGCGGAATATAACCAACCTCTCTATATAGCTTTCAATGATTACGAGAAAGCATTCGACTCAGTGGAAACCTCAGCAGTCATACAGGCATTGCGTAATCAGGGGGTAGCACAGCCTTATGTCAAAATACTGGAAGATATATATAGCAACTGCACAGCTACTATAGTCCTCCATAAAGTCAGCAATAAAATTACAATAAGGAAGGGCGTCAGGCAAGGAGACACGATCTCGCCAATGCTGTTCACCGCATGTGTACAGGAGATATTCCGAGGCCTGAATTGGGAACAGTTGGGAATAAGAATAAATGGATAATACCTAAATAATCTGCGATTCACTGATGACATTGCCTTGCTGAGTCACTCAGGACGTGAACTGCAAATCATGATCAATGAGTTAGACAGGCATAGGAGAACGATGGGTCAAAAAATTAACATGTAGAAAACGAAGGTTATGTTCAACAGCCTAGCAAGGGAACAACAGTTCGCAATTGGCAGCGAGAGCCTGGAAGTTGTGACGGAACACGTCTACTTAGGGCAGGTAGTGACAGCTGATCCGGATCTTGAGAGGGAGATAACTAGAAAGATAAGAATGGGGTGGAGCGCATATGGCAAGTTCTCGCAGATCATGAGTGGCAGTTTACCAATTTCCCTCAAGAGAAATGTGTACAACAACTTTATCTTACCGGTACTCACCTACGGGGCAGAAACGTGGAGGCTAACGAAAAGAGTTCAGCTTAAGTTAAGGACAACGCAGCGAGCCATGCAAAGAAAAATGATAGGGGTAACATTAAGAGACCGGAAGCAGGTAGAGTGGGTGAGGGAGCAAACACGGGTTAATGACATCCTAGTCGAAATCAAGAGCAAGAAATGGGCTTGGGCAGGGCATGTAATGCGAAGGCAGGATAACCGCTGGTCTGTAAGGGTAACGGAGTGGGTTCCAAGAGAAAGTAAGCGGAGCAGGGGGCGGCAGAAGGTTAGGTGGGTGGATGAGATTAAGATGTTTCCAGGCAAAGGGTGGGTCCGGCTCGCAAAGGACAGGGTTAATTGGAGAGCCATGGGAGAGGCCTTTGCCCTGCAGTGGGTGTAGTAAGGCTGATGATGATGATGATGATGATGGTGATGACTGTTCGCATATTTGCCGGAGACTGCTTCATATGTATAATGTATTAAGTAGCGCCGAAGGCCAGCCAGCTCTAAACAATGTACTTGCGGAGATATAAGCTTGGTGCGAGACGCGACAGTTGGTTATCGACGTGATGAAAGCAAGCTCCATTACTATAACTAGACAAAAAGAAGCTTTTTTTTTATTGGGACCTTCAGCACACAAAATTAAAGAATGTTAATACATTTCAACATCTTGGTTTATCTTGAAAGCCCCCACCCTTGATACAATACTCCTTGCATATAGCTCACTAGTTCGACCGGTGTTGGAGTACGGCAGAGCGTCTTAGTTCCTGTATGAAATACAAACATAACTAAATTAGAAAGCACTCTGCGCATAGCAGCCAGATTTGTTTGCAATAAGCACGATTGTTGCACTTCAGTTTTAAAACTCCTGGATACAGCAGGTCCACAGTTGGCAAGCAGGCTAAGTTCTTTTCGTTTAAACTTGTTTACCAGCTGTACATCAATTTACAATGAATCGACAGTAGCAAGCATTTATATCTACCAATGATGAGAATTCATACTCACAAAGTGAAGAAGCACCTACAAGAATTCAGGTTCTACATAGGTACATTTCTATTTTCTGTTCTTTTTTTTCAAATGCAATGCTGGAATGGAACGCTTTGCGCCAAGCTCTTGTTGATTCCCCATCTACAACCAGATTCTTAACCAACATTGTTTGATGGTAACCAACATTGTTAACAAACATATGTTTGTATTCCAAGCAAAAATTGAACCATGCTAAGCTAGGGCCTATATAATGACTGTATGCACAAATCAAATGCCTTTTTTTCGGTTGTGTAAATTTGCTTTGTTGTTCTCTGATTTGTGACGGTGCATTTATGTTGTCGAAATCTTTGTCCAACAGTTTATGTTCCGGTTGTACCAAAGTGCATTCTTGTTTTTCTGATTTTTTGAACGGGCATCTTTTTCAGGGTATATCTGTCTCCCCCAAACTTGCCATATCCCATTAAAAAAGGCTAGCAGCATCTGCAAATAAATAAACAAATAAATAATTAAATAAATATAAATAGACATCCTCAGAACTTTTTGCACTAACATTGTGGTAGTTAATTTCACATGTATAAATAACACATCACAAAATATCATCAGAAAATTTAAACTATAGGTGAGCTATAGCAACTTGTGGCTTTTTCGATATTTCTGTCGTATTTCACTCATTAAAAGGAAAAGCTCCTCTTGTTACCTCGGATGCATCGATAATGCTTACCGCTTCGCTCTGTTCACGGCGGCACGTCGTTTTTGTTACAGTGCTTTCTTCACACCAACTTATGCGCATGTTGTGTGCGCGATTAAACGCTTCCTTAAATATGCATCGCCGGACTTCACAAAAGCCAGAAGCATGGAACTGTTATTTCGTTTAATCAGAGAGAGGAGCATATTTTCGCGTTCATCTTCTGTCCGTTGATTTCGCCATACCCACCATGTCCAAGAAATGCTGAAGATGCAACACACAGGCTAATGCATGGATTCCGCGTAGGAAGGGTTGTTTAAGCATTGCACTAGACCACTTCGTGGGATGGTACCGTTCTTATCTTTAACCAACACAAATCACTCTAAAATTTAGCTGCTCGTAAGAATTGAAGACATGTGAAATCTGTTTAAAAATGTAATTTATTTATTTATTTTATTTATGTACATACTGCAGACCATGGTTAGGTCCAATAAAAAGTGTCATCTCAAAATTTCTTAACGAGAGCTTTCATGTTATCACTAAGTGTTGCTACTTTTCACTATTCCAAAGGACTAAAACCTCTGCCACACGGCAAATTTAATGTCATTCCCATCGGATGACATTAGTACCCAATGCCATTAATTTGCTGCTACATGGGAACATTTAATGTCATTAGGTTGGAATGACGTTCGCCATCGAATTAGTTTGGGGAACTCATTCGCAATCGATCTGCAACCGAATGTGTACTCTCCACACCAGATACGCAGCAGAAACAAGCGACACAAAAAATAGCATTCGCACCACCAAAGTTAGAAATTCTATTTATTTACTTCTGCTAAAGAAATAATAATTTTGGTGTGAACCTCTTGACACTGGGAGCTACCGTGTATAGCTGTTACTCTCGGTCCCAGCAGCAGCCAACGGCAGCGGCCGACCGTGAAGCAGGGCCGTTCCCGCGACCGTCGATCATTTTGGGTTGCGTGTTTCTTGCCGGTTGGCGTTCCATGTTCGTTTAGATCGCAAGTCCTTAAAGATGTAACTGGGCACTTCACCTTTTGGAAGTCATTTCCACGCTCAGCGCGCCGCCGCGTCAGCCATTTTGTTTGTTTACGTTTATCGGATTTGTGGTTGAGTATATACTTGGCTTGGCTTTTTATGGCTAAAGTGCTGGAGAATTGCCGGAAATAACATTTTAAGTTTATAATATTTTACAGAAATGTTCTCACCCGCTTTTAAAACACTACATAACAATTTCAAACATCTTTTATGCGCACAGATGTCTTTCAATTGTACTATTTTTTTCTTCACTGATCGTCACTTAGTGGCATTCGATTTTCTTCACTGATGGCATTCGATGCATCGTATGTCATTTGGTTGGAATGACATTAAATTTGCCGTGTGGCAGGGGTATAAGGTTAGGTATAGCTAGAAGTTATGGTCAAGTGCAAAATGCGAGCGACGTTGTCCAATGACACATTTAATTTCCTGAAGCTGCGCAGCAGTATCTCAAGCCCATCATGAAAACTTGACCAGACTAGAAGGAAATTCTGTACATATATGCACCAAAATATCACATTTCGCATATGAAGTTGGAATGAGATAGTGTGATCTTGTTTAGTCATACCGCCGTGTACGCAGGTTTGGTGCGGAGGCGAAACAAGCGAGCATCTTCCTCTCTCGATTCGCAACGTATGACACTACAAAGGTCAAGAGGATTCCGAAGCATGGAAAAGCAACCAGTTGAAAAATATTCCCGTCCTCTGAGGCAGTCACTGGTGCTGAACAGGACGAAGCTTCTTGAAGCTTCCTGAAGCGTTGCACTACCACTGGAAACACAACCTGTATCTTTTATTTCTCAGTTAAATTTCCTCCATCAGATAAGCGATCATAGTCTTAATCTGCACAAGATAGTCCAGAGTTAGATGTGCTCAGGTGCTTATTTGGAATCGCACTCACGACGCTTTGTTTATGGAGCTGTTAATATGATACCAGAATGGAGACAGATTCAACCGCGATAAATACAGTCCTATTTGAATGCTATCAGACCAACATACATGGGAATGGAACAGGGCCTAACAGCTCATTTTTACGGGCACAACCATGATTGTGTACTTTTAAGTGGCCCTTCGAGGCACTGTTTAGACGGTCGAGCGCCAGCAATCCTAGATTCGCTGTGGATTCTGATCATTAAGAGCACGGGGCCACAATATAGAGAGCAATTTATTTCCGCGCATGACTATAGAGTGTCTGACACCTATCCGCTATAGAAGACTAGCCTAATGAGCGGAGGTTGTGAACAACTTAAGAAGCTAAGAAGTTCCAGATCAAAGTGGGTGAAGCAAACGTCTCAAAGACCGACTAATTGAGCGCCATTTCGTGAATCCTTCTGAGGTTGTTCTAAGCTCCAAACAGTTTGCCATATTGAAGGTTGTTTGGTTTATAATTGTTTTTTTTTGGGGAGAAATGGCCCAGTATCTGTCTCATATATCGCTCGGCACCTGATCCGCGCCTAACAGAAGGGGTAAAGGAGGGAGTGAAAGAAGAAAGGAAGAAAGAGGTGCCGTAGTGGAGGGCTCCGGAATAATTTCGACCACCTGGGGATCTTTAACGTGCACTGACATCGCAAAGCACAAGGGCGCCTTAGCATTTTGCCTCCATAAAAACGCAGCCGCCGCGGTCGGGTTCGAACCTGGGTACTCCTTATCAGTAGCCGAGCGCCCTAACCACTGAGCCACGGCGGTGAGGTGAAGGTTCTTCCCTGATTTATTTTTTGTGAAACTTAGATTGGGATTAAGCTTCCTGATTTCGACTTGTTTGCTTTTTGTTACTTTTTGTTAATTTATGGGGGTTTAACATCCCAAAGCGACTCAGGCTATGAAGGACGCCGTAATGAAGGGCTTCGGAAATTTCGACCACCTCGGGTTCTTTAACGTGCGCTGACATAGCACAGTACACGGGGTTTTGTTAGTTTTACAGTTTATATGACTGTACGAGTTTTTTTGTTGTTGTTTCAGTTCCTACACAGAAACCAGAACGCAGGCATTTTTAGTTCATTTAATGCAAAGCCTCTTGCGTGAGGCTATCAGTATGCTCGAAATAATAATAAATTCGAGATACTCAAAGAAACTTTGCGAAAAATTTAGTTTTATTTGATCCACCTGCCAGCTGCCACCAGTGCTGAAAACAGTTAATAAATTTTTAATCAATTACACAAACATCCTCACTGAAGCTGCCAAGAAATATTAGGTGCGTACATTTTGGCTGCTCTCTTATACGAAAGCAACTTGGTCCAAATTGTAAAAAGAAAAAAAAATCAAGCGCTAACTACCGAATTTCCTGCGTCAGTGCCGTCACAGGCAGGCAATCGATCATTCCGTATCATCGCTGTGTTATTTGTAGAGTCTACGGACTGCACTCTATATCGGCAATGATTTGGTGTTAAAGTCTGCATCTCGCTCGCAGTATATAGATGCGAGTGTTGTACGGACTTTGTGTGTGTATGTACTGTAATTTTCAGCATACAGTCCCCACCAGCTGCACAGAACACAGAGCTCAACTTTGCCTAAAAAAAAGAAACATTTTTTATTGGACATTCCATACTCGGTACATACCTCCAGTGCAAATGCACTTGGTGCGCGAACATAAATTCGTGTACATAAATTTCGAGTGTGGATTTCATGTAACAATATAAAAAAAATATTTTTTTTTCACTCTACCTGAAGAAAGTGCACAAAGCTGCAAATTTTAACATTTAAACATACCTAGATTCCTGCATACTAAGTTCCGCCCGTTGGCTCGCCATGGCCTGATTGAAAACATCGCAGGAGACAGCGACGGTTACTGCTTAGCCCGAGCGCTGTGACCATACAGCGTGCAGTGCAGTGTGACCATTCCTCTACCCTGTGTTGTTATCAGTCTAGCTACATATTCCCCGTGGGCGCTGTCTGGCCGCCGCAATATTGCTCTCTGGACTGTTGTGTGCATACGACGCAAGCACACGGAAACGGTGGCGCAACGCGCGCAACAGCCCAGAAAGGCACTTCCAAATCTGCATGTACCCCATGTAAAGGTCGATGTAATTTTATATCGATCTCTACATGGATAAAGGTAAAGATCTATAGACCTTTTCTCGGCCTTTCCTTGCCGTCGCCATATTGCCCGCTGGACTGCTCACATGCACTCCCGAAGCAAGCACGAGGTGCGGTGACGTGAGATCTGTACACCTGCTCTTTCAACTCTCCACAAGAGCAGGTGCTTAGACATTGGCGTCTCGCAGAACCTGTCCATCTTCCGGGACCGGGGCGAAGACGAAGAGGAGTGCAGTGGCTGCGTCCGCCTCTCGCTGCCGGACGTGCACATGGAACACGAGGCCGAAGGACCGGCCGCCCGGCTGCGCCGATCGCCGCTCGTCGCCCGCGCCAAGTCGGTGGACGCGAGGGCCATGCCGCTGCTCGTGCACCGGCTCTCCATATCGGGCGAGCGCCGCACGCCGTCGCCCGAGACCCTGCCGGAGCCGCCCTCACCGAGGCCGCGTTCCCTGTCGCCGCTGCTCTCGCCGGCGCCACACGCGCAGGACCCCGCCAGCCCCATCGGTGAGGTCACTCTTTCCCCTCCCCGCCCCGTCGGGCGTCGCTCTCTTTCAGCTTAGCATTAACCTGTTTAAGCTTTTGCATGAACCACTGTCACGATTTCACAGTTGCGGTTGTATCCGCGACGCACCCCGAAAGTGAAGCTAAATTCTATACGCCTCGCGCTACCTTTGCCGTCTGCCGGTTCACACTGCTACGCGGTGCACGCAGTCGGTGCGTCGCTCCTCCTGCAAGCTTTGCTGTCGTCGGGTGCGACACGCGCTCTTAAAGCTTCCCTGAAAAGGGTGTTCGAGGTTGGCTCTAAAATGATCGCATTATGCAGAATACAGGCCAACGAGCGTTCATGGGGCGTGCAAGACCTCAAAGGCGAGCGAAGGATTTATAATACAGCTTTCAAAAATATCTATTTCACGCCTACCGGCGACCTGTGGCGCTGCGGTTTCTCCCGAATCCGCGCTCGTTACGTCATGTAGCGTTCATTACGTCAGCAGCGGACTGCTGCCATTGGTTCGCGCGCGGGAAGCCGGCGGAGAGGGCGAGTGCGAGGGGCCGGCGGAGGTAGTAGTAGTAGTAGAAAACTTTATTGACAAGGAAAATGTAAGACTCTAGGAGAAATATACAATGGGTGATGTCTTCATTTCACGACTACACTGGCCTTGGCCGCCTCCCTAGCCTGCGCAACGAGTGTGCGCTGCTGATCAAGCTCCGAGCTGAGCAGAGAGGTCTCCCATTGCTCCTTCGTTCTATGTGTTGCGATGTCCGGGGGTTTCGGGCCCTTACATCCCCATGTAATGTGGTATGCATCGGGCCGGTCTTCGCACCACGGGCATTCGCCTCTGTATCGCTCGGGGAAAATGATGCTGTATTTGTAAAGATTGGGGAAAGTATCGGTCTGGAGTTGCCTCCAGTCCCGAGCTTCCTGAGCGTTAAGCTTCTTATGTGGAGGGGGGAAGTGCTGTCGTTGTGTTCTTAGGAAGTGGAGTCGTGTGTTGAAGGTGACGGGAACTTCGGGGAGAAAGCTTGAGTCGGGGTTGGAGCCCGCTCGGTTGGTATGTCCTCGAGCTAGTGCGTCCGCGACCTCGTTGCCCTCTAATCCCGCGTGACCAGGAGCGCTGACATTTCAACTTGCAAAAAGGGACGAGAGGAGAGGTAAAGGCGCGAGGACGCACAAGTTCAAATGCTGCCTACAGATAACTTAGCTTCTACGAAGAGCATCTAAAACATTCTTGCTGCCGGATGTTTGTGAAGCGGCGTCCTTTAGCATCCTAGGGACATCGCATCTTTCTTGAGACTACCTTTCACAGCCCCCTTAAGATGTTGCCAAACGCTTCGAAACGCATCTGCAATGGAATATAGCGCGTCATTATTTTTTTAGGCAGTTAAAGGAACAGTAGCAACGGTAGTTTGAGTGTTCTATGTGTCTAATTTTTATAGCAGGAATTTTACCGCAACATGCGCAAAAGACTTTGTGAGAAGGCAGTCACCAGAAAAACGCAGTTATTCTAAATTACAATTCTTCTTGGGCGAAAGGGGAGCAGGTCTCAAAAACCAGGCAACGTTTGCGGTTACTCTGTGACTGCCTCTCTTTGCGCTTTGTTGCTTTTGTGCAGCGTTATCATCATCATACAGTGCAAAGGGACAGAAAGCATTGATTTATTATTTATTTACAAGTACTGCTATCAGAGCTGACATTTTAGCAGTGTGTAATACAGGAATAAATTTTGATAGCCAAAAGCAAAAAAAAAAAACATTCTGATTCAACAAGCGCACTACTATACACAAAGTACCTTGATGATGGAACAAATATATATGAATGTGAAAAAAACTGCAGGAAAATCTATAAAACTGCATCATTGTCCACTCAACTTCATTCATAAGGATTCCCAGGAAGGAAAGAGGACTTGATATATTTATTGCGAGGGGAATGAAAAGTTATTTTAATGGCTTGCCTCAGTCGTGTAGCCTATCTTGTATAAAAAAAGAAATTATGTAAGGAATATCTACTTTGTAATGTTATTTTATTAACTGAAATAGAAATGTCAGGCTGAAAACTACTTTTTTTGTTAATGTAAATAGTTTGTTTTGCTAAAAGATGTAATTGAAGTGCATTCAAAGCTGTTATAGATGAAATTATCTGACTTTTTTTTCTCCATTCACAATATTGTTAATATGTTTCTGATTCACGGTGGAAGGAAAGCTCAGGAGAGGCCCTCGCTATCCGAGCTGCACGCAAAAAGTGCGCCGCAAGTCATGCCCTTTCGCACGGTCTGCTGGGAGTCTGGCTGACGGCGCAGCCAATAGTAACGTTCGGCGCAGCGTCGTCGCCTCCTGCATTGCCTGCTGCGCATGCGCAAGAGCACCTAGAAGACCGGGAGTGGCAGGAGGAGCACAGGGAGCCTTCACGTAACCGCCTCTCCTGAGTTCTTCCCTTCCACCATGTCCTCAGTGGAGAGGTACCCGATAATAGCCGCATAATTTATTATTCCGTAGGTGTTTACGTTTCCTTTATTTTAAAACAACGATCAAAACTTTCGGAACTTAAAACTGCCATTCGGAATTCACCCACGCGCGGCAAGTAATTAATGATTGAATTTCATCTCCTATGCAGTTGCGGCCTCGGTTTCAGCAGCCGAACGGTGGTTGCTACGTCACAAGTAGGCTTGAGATCAAGTGAGGCGCACAAAAACTGTAATATAAGCGCTGTTTTTTAATTGCCGCCGTTCCGGATTCGGAGGTACCAAGCATATCTGTTGCAATAATTAAAATGAGGTCGAAGATTAAGTATACAAAAAAATGAAGCTCCCACAAAAAACACGCACTCAACAAAGCCGCAGTCAACAAAGAGAGAGCGGATACAATGGTACCCCCCCCCCACCTCTAAAAAAATGAACAATGATAGCCCTCAGCTTAAAGCCGGGAACGTCACAAGCACGAGAAAGAAAACAGCGTGGAATATATCATAGTATCTTTAATTTAATATCCCCGAGGTACATGTGAACTATGAGGGAGCCCACGGTGTAGGGCTACGTATTACGTTCGACCACGTCGGGGTCTATAACGCACGTGTACATCACACAGTGCACAGTTATTGTTACCTTCCATCGGCATAAGGCCGCTTCGGCCGGGATTCGAACCCGCGTACATCGGCACTGGATACACCACTGTAGCTAAGGGGGATTGGTAACAAAAAATTAGGAGTATTTGGGCGCGCCCTGGAACGCAATGACATCCAAAACAAAAAGAAAGGAATGCGCTAACTCGCTTTGGCAGTGTTATTATTCATTGAATAAACGAGTGCGAGTGAACGGCGGGCGGAGTTTCGGTCATTGTGTCTGCGGTACGTTTTTGGTGCACTTGCATGGAATTCAATCGAGAAAAGGAGCATGGACGAATTGATACATTTGCGTCGTGACAGAATGACTTCGTGCCAGATTGCAGAGCCCGTAAGCTAGACTGTGGGGTGGTACTAAAGCGCGCTGACCTCACTCGCTCTCCTGTGCCACTCATTGAGACTGTGCGTCCTGTTTTCAGTAATCTTAGAGCACAGTTGCAGCACTATTTTATTGGCTGAAATGAAAGCTGGTTTTTGAGGAAAGGGAATGGCGCAGTATTTGTCTCACATCGCGGTGGACACCTGAACGACACCGTAAGGGAAAGGATAAAGGAGGGAGTGACAGAAGAAATGAAGAAAGAGGTGCCGTAGTGGAGGGCTCCGGATAATTATTTCGACCACATGGGGATCCTTAACGTGCACTGGCATCGCACAGCACACGGGCGCCTTGTTGCGTTTCGGCTGCGTCGAAACAATGGTTGGTTTCGAGGAAATGAAAGGTGTGCGAGCTGTTTGAATACGCGGTGGACACACCAACTACGCCATAAGGGAAGGGGAGCATGGAAGGAGTGAGCGAAAAAAGAGAGGCGGCTGCGTTTTGTTGGAGGGCTCAGGAATAATTTAGCCTATGTGCAGCGAGCTCATTAACTTGCGCAGAAAAATCTGAATCCGGAATCCCTTGGCAGTTCAGTCTAGTACAGATGGTTCACATCAGGTGTTTTCGGACTAGCTGTGCAGTACCGATAAGATATGCGAAGCGACCCTTTGAAGAGAGCTGAAGAACAGAAGCATTGAAATGTACGCTTTGTCGTCAAATTACAGTGGCAAACAACCACTATAGAACGATACACCGACTTAAACATCGGTGGATGTGTGGCAAGTGAACAGCATAGTATTGGCTTATTGAACCGCAGCGTAGTCCTCTCTGCAAGGCAATGTTTACAGGCACGGAAACCAGGCAGCGCGTCATCCTCCCTCCTCTTGAACTTCTTCAGGACACTGGCTTGGACTTCGAGTGGTGAAAGTGGCAGTGAACATCTACTGTGAGCGCTTGCATGCGCTGTTACACAGGTTTGCTTGGTCACAGAACTGCACCACAGGACTGCCGCATTAATTTATTTCATACTGTAGATAATGTTACAGATCCAAGCAGAACGAATACTTATGTCGATATACGGATACAAGGGCAACAAGTAAAAATAACTACAAAAAAGGCATGCAGGATGACTATGCGCTGACATTAATCGTGTCGCTGAATTCCACTAGCGAAATTCCGGTTACTTTAATTACTTTTAAGCTGCCCTCATGGAGTAGCAGTTGTCAGTAGAATAATCGCAAGGCTAACTCCACCTGCTGTTTCCGAAAGCTTCAACAGTGCACGTTCAATTTCATTTATGCCTCGATCGAAAAAAAAAACATGCCTTCAAGAAAACAGCGGAAAAAGTACAGGTGTATGGAGACATTTCAAACACCGCACAAACAAGCGTCACAGCGTCGTGGTTTCTGAACGCTGCATTCCAGGAAGACCACTGCCCATTCGAAGGAACTGTCGAAAGTCAGGTGGAGAGAAAAGATTACGAAGTTTCTTTGGATATGAGTGGCGGCAGCTGGAGAAGAAAGTGGACAATTGGAGAGGATTAGAAGAGGCCTTTGCCCTAAAGTGGATGTTCTGTTCTATTCTCAGGCAAAGTGGAACTGGCGGAGCAATGAAAGCTCATTTATAAGCGCAAGGTAACTGACACAAGGAAGTGTAATATTGAGAGAACCTGCCATTCTCTAAAGAACTAAGGCAGCCTAAAAGCGACGAAGAGAAAACTAGGCAAAGTCAAAGATGTATGTAACGTCATTAGAGAGCTTTAGTTTCACGTACGTAGAGGCTTCACGTACGTAGAGCTCTTACGGGTGACCAGTGCGCATGCGCAGAACGCAGAGGGTATGCTCGAGTCTCACGTACGTACGTGAGATTCGGATCTTTACGTTGCGGTCTTTGCGTTGCTTGCGTACGTAGCGTTGACAAACATGGCGGCGCCCAGCCCGCCGCTTCACAGCGATAACAGCTTCGTCGCTAATCCCTCGAGGCGATATCGTGTTCTAAACTGTTGTATTCGCCTTCGATTTGCCCATTCTTACCCTCGCATGAGGTTTCAAGCGACAAATAGCTTTTGTTTTGCAGACAGAAGGGCGATTTTTCAGCTGCTAAACCTCGTCGTCGTCATAGCAACGGTCTCGCTATGAATGGCTTGGCTTAAAGACTTGTCTTGGATGATTTAGGCTACAGCCAGTGTCTGTGTTTCTTAGTAGATGGCGCTAGGCGTAACGCGCGGCGTGCTTCGCGTACGTGTAACTATAAGGGTTTCAAACGACCTGCGTGCAGGCTACGTAGACTTCTCACGTTTGCGTACGTGAACCCTCTACGTACGTGAAACTAAAACTCTCTATTAGCAATATGGCTGAGATAGATAAAATAACAGAATTCTGCACAAATCTATGCAGCAGCCAATATAATCGGAGCGTTCATGAGGGAAGCAGTAGCGCAGAACAATTTGACATCCCGCCAATAACAAAAGAGCAAGCAAAGAATGCCTTAGGAGGAATGCAGAGGGCGAAAGGTGCTGCTAAGAAAAAGGTAACAGCAGGTCTGGTGAACGAAGGTAGGAAGATTGGGCTAGAAACACTAGCCACCCTCCGTACACAATGCTTCCTGTTGAAAAATTATTGAAATGTTATCGGTTTACTTCGGAAAATTGGCGTTTAAATAGCATTGTTTTTTTGTTGGTGAAACGTTGAGAGTTTTTGGGATTTTCTGAATATTGGTCATTGAAGTAATGTTGAAATTGTTGTGAGTGCTGGTGTGTTGAAACTTTTCGTTTTATTGTGGTTGTTTTCTTTGGAATTATTGAAAACTGCCAATGCACATAAGTTAAACAGAAATACTGTAAACTTTTCCGTAAAGAACTTCTCCTTGCAGTTGAAAGCAACTTGGCTGATTTATTTAAGCATTGTGATTTAAGAACAGTTGAGGAAAAATGTATTTTAAATCGGTAGGAATAAGCATGCGAAGGTTGTTATCATTCGTGACTAAAATCAAGGTCAGGGGGAAATTTCATCCGCACTGCGAAGGAGCTCGCTGAATGGCTATAGCGCTAAATGCGAAGAGGAGCGTTCCCCGTCTCGAGTTTATGTCCAAACTAAATTATAAGTCACAACTATGTGGCGAGAGCCGCCACCCGATTTAACGGTTCAGCCTCGATCATCCATCCAATTAGAGCCCATGTAGTTGCTCCACTGCACAGGAAAGCTCGGCTTGATCCTTCCTCGCTCCCGTTCGTGCAGTAGCGGACGTGTTGGCTACGCAGTAAACGGGGCCTCTTTTAAAGGAAGTGGTGCCCGCGGAACCGCAGGTGGCATCCAGCCGGACTTATACCGCAAGAAGGAGGCCGTGTTCTTCCAGTCACGCGACGTCTCGGCCCACTCCGCCTCGGCCAACTCTTCCGCCCCGACGCACGCCGGAAGGCTCCATTTCCGCCTCAAGTACGACTTCGACAAGTCCGACCTGGTCGTGCACGTCATTGAAGGTGAGTCGGCCGCCCTTCTTCCTTTTCGCTCCCACGCGGCTTTTCGTGGCTCCCGAACGCGGTGGGACCCAAATAGCAGCTCCCGAGAGAAAAAAGTACAACAGCTGTATCTTACCGCTGCTCACCTACGGGGAAGAAGCGTGGAGGCTAACGAAAGGGGTTCAGCTTAAGTTATGGACAAGGACAGCGTTAAGAGACCGGAAGCGGGCAGAGTGGGTGAGGGAACAAACGCGGGTTAAGGACATCCTAGTAGAAATCAAGAGAAAGAAATTGGCTTGGGCAGGGCATGTAATGCGAAGGCAAGATAACCGCTGGTCCTTAAGGGTAACGGAGTGGATTCCAACAGAAGACAAGCGTATCAGTGGGCGGCAGAAAGTTTGGTTGGCGGATGAGATCAAGAAGTTTGCGGGCATACGGTGGGCGCAGCTGGCAAAGGATTGGATTAATTCGAGAGATATGGGAGACGGCTTTGTCCTGCAGTGGGTGTAGCCAGGCTGATGGTGATGACGCTGATATTGATAAGACCTTCGCGAGTGGACGGACTTATGCGTTGCACCGCATCGCTGGAGTCAAGGTTGTGTTGCTCCGTTTTTTAAAACTATGGGTCCCGGTACAGCAGAAGGTAACCAGCACAAGTGCTGCACAGGTGTTGCGTAAGAGTGGCTAACTGGCAGAGTTAGCAACGGTCTGTCGAAAATTGAAGCACATGCACGCAGAAACTGGACAGAAGCAGAAGACAAACACAGCGTCGCATTAGCATTATAAATGTTGGAAACAAAAGAATGCGAATGTAAAGATAAACGTTTCCAAGCTGTGCATCTATGGCTACGCTGCTCTCTGGCTGCTATGTGCACGAGGCGCAGGCAAGCTGGAAGTAATTACAGCAGGTGTACACTGAAGTCCAGCAAGCAGTGTGCGGCCGCCCAATTAGGAGAGGTCCGTAGAAGAAAACACTGAGTGCCACGTTGGGTTATCATAACTTACGGGTAAACGCAAAAACTTTGGTAGGTTGGCTCACGCACTGTCTGTGTATTTGTCAATGCAATGCATAATAACAATCCTTCGGCAGATATAAACAAAGAGAAGAGCCTCAAACCCAATTGAAAGCAAATGAAAATGATGCAGGAACGACATTTTTCAGGATTTCAGGATTTTTCAGGAACGACAATGAACCCCAAAGAACGTGGCTTTTGGTTCTAGTCTATGGTTTTATATGCCACTTCGATGCTCTGACTACATTTAGGATCACAAAAGAAGGTCGACGTTAAAAAGCATATTTGGTTTTGAGTGTTCCTTTACCCAAGTCAGTTTTGTTTCCGCTCTGAGAGTACATTGTTGGAGTATTTGCAAAAAATTGACTTTTCTCCCGCGTTATACAATTTCGCTATGGCAAAGGTTTATAAACCTTTCAGATGCCTACATGCTCGGTGGTCAATGTTTTTGTACACGCCGGTGACGTAGCGCTAGAGCTCGGAATTTCATCTTGCCCAATTGTTGTGCTGACACAAATTATCCAACAGCGAAATTTTCACCAGTTCTGCTAATATGTTGCCGTGTCATGCTCCCCCTTATCACTTCGTCCTATCAGTGCAGCGCCTCTTAACGATGTCGTACAAAATTCAAGCAATTTTGTACGACATCGTACAAAATTCACGAAGATCACGAGATTAACAAGGTCACTGTAGAGAAGCATCAAACCACTGGCCATCGTTTCGGAATCGCTTTTTCTGTACATAGACTGCAGTTATTCTTTAATGGAAGGAAAGCAAGTGATGCCAACCGCCCATCGGCCTGCTCGAACAGATCTGTACATTATTGACTGAGAAGAATAGCGCTAAGACGGGACGAGTACATGGAAAACACTGGCCCTATTAGCTCTGTTGCATCCTTTCCCCCAACATCTCCGAACCAGTCCGAATCAGCCCTCTTCCAATACATCATTGAAACATTTTTATGCGTTCCGCCCGACGCGCTGGATAAGTTGCGACTTCTTAGGTTCGCTATTACATCGTGACAGCTATATCTAAAAGCTAACACTGAATCTCGAATAGTTATTATTACTTTAATGTCCTGCATCAAAACAAGCACAATCTATGGCTAGCCGCCGCGGAGGATCAGTGATTACGGAGCTCGGCTGCTGACCCGAAATACGCGGGTTCGATCCCCGCCGTGGCGGTTGAATTTCGATGGGCGCGAAATTCTAGTGGCCCATGTGCTGTTCGATGTCAGTGCACGTTAAAAAAACCACGTGGCCGAAATTTTGGAAGCCCTTCACTACGGCGTTCCTCACCGCCTGTGCCGCTTTGTTATTTCAAACCCCCATACAACAAACCATAATCTTTATTGCTACATAGGTTAGCACGTGTATAATTTTACACTCTGGCGCTGAACCGTCTCTTCTGGACTGCAACAAAAAACTTTTGGTTCGCAGAGCGGGTTCCACACTGCTCAGATTTCTGCCCTTAAAAAGAAATTTTCGGCTTTTGTTTTCGCGAACGCATCCTTTTGTGAGCTGTCGCGTTTAAACACAGAGGAATGTAACAGATGAGCTTAGACGCCGACTCTTACGTAAGCGCCGCAACGGAACCAAAATGCAAAGAAATGCACTGATATCGATGTCATGTTTCGAATGCAGCTGGTGAACACATACACAACAATTCTAGACAAAATATTTTTTTGAAAGGGAAATAGTTTATGAGCGCAATTTTTTAGATATTCTAAGATTTCAATGAAACTCAGCAATACTCCGCAGACCTCCTGTCGACAGGCTTGATTTTTTTTGTTGCTATTAATGATTTCGCCACCGTCAAAAGCGTTCCTCATCGGCTTTCTACGGCAGTCTGAACTGCTGGATGCGAGCAATCGAAACGCTATAAAAAAAGGTTTTGCTACCTATCGAGAGAATTGATCCATACCTTCAATATTTATTACCAGTACCTTGTAGTTTTCCAATATGGAAAATTTTTGTCCAAGAACATTAGACATGACCTTCTTGTTTCTCTTGTCCACTTTATATGACGCCTTTTCTAGCATCAAAAATTACGTAGAAGTGATGCAGTAAGGTTGATGGTAGCAGTTCTCAAGCGCTGATTCAGAGCCTGCATACTACACCCACTGCAAACACCCTGGAAAAGCGCTAGACTGCCCGCTAACTGCGTTGTTAACGTTGTTCCGGCTTGAGAAGGAAGTTCTTTTTTTTTTCGGTTTAGCCCGACGCGGCTAATCTCAGCATTGTACGGCAGGCAAGCTGTTTATCGCAAAAAAAGCCTTTACTCGGAATGTGTTTGCTCAATCGAAAGTAGGGCACCTATCTGCTTAAGCATTTACTGTAGTCCCTTTTAATTAAAGAAATTGTCTCACATCTGGTCTTCAACTGTTAAGCGTGCCACGCATTTGCTAAATTAATGTTTATTGCTCAGCAAATTGAATGCATTGTTAGGCGTACTTGTGCGCAACATTAAGGTAAAAGCGTCATCGCTTTCCTGTCGAGACTACAGTCACTTGCCTCTTCGTGGGCCTACATCGTCCTTTATCTTCAAATTTGGTCTGCTGACTAATGGCACCCCTTTTCCGGTTTTTCATAGCGATGTCCCTCCGACACTTTATTCGATAGGTTTTCAAAACTGAGTGTCGCAGATTAGGCAGCCTTCGCTCCTTCTCCAGAACTTCGCCCCGTCTACACCGGTGGTCTAAGTTCCCACCTTCAGTGAATAATCGTCGCTATCATCCGGATGTTCCTGACGACCGCAATGAAGATGATGAGGAGGATGATGCACTGCCATCGCCTTAATACAATACAAATACAAACTACCAAAAATTGTAGTCTGTGGTAACGGCATGTTTTTCTATAGTTTTGTAGTACTTTCCTGCAGCACCTTAGTTTTATCTGTCGTTCTTTTCTCTAGTCACTACACGCAGTTTCGTTGTTAATGCAAGTTTTGTGGCAAAAGCATTACAGAAAATTTTTGTGCAGACAGAAATTTTGCTGTTCAGTTTTCCGACTGAGATAAACACGCAGATCGACGCATATATTCATACCGCTTGTACACGATGGCTTCCGTGAAGAGTAAAACATGCACATTGTCGGGCTATACACTCGTCCTTATCATGTGATTATGCTTATTGGATGATGATAATGATATTGAATTTTTATGGCGCAAATGCGTCTGTGGCCAAAGAGCGCCATGGCCTAAGTATTTTCGTCTTCTTAAGGAGAGCCCAAATACTTATTTCCCAAGCATTTCACCACAAATTAACCGAGCATCAAGCCAAGGGAAATCTTGTGCCCATTGTGTCACCGGGGGTAACCAGCGGCAGTTATGCTTACCGGGATGAGGATACGCGCACAGCCACAAACTGTGCATGCTTGTCTCTTCACTCGCAGCGGAAACCACATTTTCACTTACAAGGCGTTTCTCACAATTTGAAGGCAAGTAAGAGAAAAACTGTTAAACCTGAGCTTACCGGCTAAGTGCACTAATCAGCGAAAGCTGATTGGCATTAGCAGCCGAGAAGTCTAGAGTGGCAAGCCCGTTTTGACGTTGCCCGGTAGGGCGTCTCACAGGCCCGTTTTGGCGTTGTTGCAAATGGGTCACAAGCCCCAAGGGTAGCGTTGGCCTGGCGGCCTGGGGCACAGCTGGAAACATCCGAAGGTCCTGGCAAAGGATGAGTCGACTGCCAACAGAACAACTTGTTTATTCTAGCATCGCAAAAGAGCAGCCGGTCAGGGCGACCACGTTACTCGACGGAAGAAATCGAAGTCTCTTCTTGGCGTCCGGGGCAGCTGCCTTTATACCCTCGGAGTCGAGGGCAAAAAGGAACGGCTCGGGATGAGGCGCACGAGACGGCGACGCACGGACATGTTGAGACGTGACGTGACGCGTCCGCCGAGCCGGCGCCAGTCAGACCTCCTCGCCTCCCAGTTGGGGAGCTCCTCTCCCCGGCTGCCGCGCTTTGACAAGCGTGGGCACCAACATGCACACACACACACACACACACACACGCACACACGAAGACACGTGGCATTGAAACCTGCCTGGACGCGCCTGGCGGGAGGCGTTGCGGCAGCACTGAACGGGCCCAAAATGACCGCCACTTTGAACGAAGCCCCGGCGTCCGTTGCATCCGCGCCTTCTATACCGCGCGTCGTAGGCGAAACGTAACAGACCGCCCCGCCGGGAGAAGGAGATCCCGATGGTCAGGGGACTGCATCCGCTGTCCGGAGGGATGTCGCTCGATGATGCTCGTAATCGAAATCGGTCGTCCCTCGGCGTTGCTTAAGCGCAGCGCACAGAGAAGGCCTCGTTCTCAGGTTCAGGTTCACACAGGACACTGCAAAGTGACTTCGGGAGAGTTGCCATTTTTGTTCTCGTTCCCAGCAAGTGTTAGAACTACGCCGAAACGCAACCGCTCAGTCAGCAAGCACGAGACAACCCTCACTAAGCTCTGCCAGGCTCTTTCCCCTTTTATACTACTGCCTAGTTCCTTACAGTAGTCAAGCAGCACTCAGAACGCGTCCACAAATGGGAAAATTGCACTAGAAAGCACGTCATCACTTTGAAACACTAAACAAAAGCAATATGTTAAAAATCCTGCCTCAGGAAGAAAACATCAGTAACAAACAACTTTGAGGCGGATTCCTACGTTAGGGGCCTCGATTTAAGCCATCGGCGTTACTGTTGAGACTCCCCTTTTTGTAACGCACCTCAAAGGAATATTGTTGCAAAGCGAGGCTCCACCGCAGGAGGCGGCCATTTTTGGGAGAGATTGGTCTGCAGCCATTGGAGAGGGCAGTGATCCGTCTCAATGATAAACCTCGAGCCGGCTAGGTAGCATGACAATTTCTGAACGGCCCACACGAGACACGCACACTCTTTCTCAGTGGCGCTGTACGCCTGCTCACGACAGGTCAGCTTACGACTAGCATACAGGACGGGGTGTTCCACTTCTCCATTTTCCCTTTGGCACAGTACAACGCCCATGCCTCGCTCACTAGCATCGCACTGAACAACGAAGACTTTTGTGTAGTCTGGTGATCGTAGCACAGGCTGGCTTGTTAGGGCGCTAAAAGCTCTTTCCTTTGTCTCGCCACAGACGACTGTTTGGGGCTCTGTTTTTCTTAGAGCATCCGTCAGGGGAGCCGCGATATCGGAGTACCTGGGGATGTACCTCTGATAGTAGCCGGCGACACCTAAGAACGACCGAATATCGGTCTTCGTGCGCGGTTGCGGGAAGTCTCGCACAGCGGCCACCTTTATTTCAGAGGGGCGGCGACGACCCTGTCCAATCACGTGACCGAGGTAGACAACCTCGGCCTGTGCTAATTGGCACTTGGGAGCCTTGACTGTCAAGCCCGCTTCGCGCAGGCGGGTTAGCACTGCCCGCAAGTGTGCCATATGCTCAGACCAGGATGCGGAGAATATCGCTACGTCGTCTAAACACGGTAAAGCGAATTCTTCCTGTCCCCGCAACACTTTGTCCATGAGGCTTGAAAAGCAGTATGGCGCGTTCTTCAAACCAAAACTCAAAACTTTAGGACGGAATGTTCCCATTGGTGAAATGAACGCCGCATACCTACTAGCCTCTTCTGTAAGTGGAACCTGCCAATAACCCCTGGCAAGATCTAGGGTGGAAATAAACTGAGCGCTACTAACTTTCTCAAGGCGCTCCTCGATGTTAGGGATCGGATAAATTTGATCCTTAGTGATGGAATTAAGCCTGCGGTAGTCGACGCAAGGACGAGGTTCCTTGCCCGGTACCTCAACTAAAATCAAAGGGGAGGTATAATCACTCTCAGCCGCCTCAATAACACCGAGCTGTAGCATTTTCTTTACCTCAGCCTCCATAATATCGCGCTGGCGGGGTGACACCCGGTACGCCTTGGATCGCACTGGCTCTGGGGAGGTAAGTTCTATTTCATGAGTAAGGACAGAAGTCCTACCAGGCCTCTCAGAGAACTGACCTTGAAACTCTTGTAAGAGTTGGTGTAGTTCGGTTTTCTGCTCAGGCGACAGCGGTGATTTAATGATTAAGTCACTAATGACCTGATCAGTGCCTTCCCTGTTCGTCACACAGCCTAGTCCCGGATGCTCGACCGGAAGCTCTTCGGGAACGTTTACCATAATACACACCACTGCTTCCCGTTGTCTATAGGGTTTGAGCAGATTACAGTGGTAAACTTGCTGTGCTTTCCGTTTTCCCGGCAGACTCACCACGTAGTTAACGTCCGACAGCTTTTGAACAATCCGTGCTGGGCCCTCCCACTGCACGTCGAGTTTGTTTTTTAGCGATGTAGCGATGTGCGCAATATCATTACCTCATCGCCCACCTCAAAACGACGGGCCCTGGCTGTCCGATCATAATAAACCTTGGCCCTCTGCTGGGCCTTTGCCATTGCTTCACCTGACAACTCCTGTGCCCTTCTTAAGCGTTCGAGGAGCCTAAGCACGTACTCGACCACGACTGGGTCGTCGCCCCTGCCTTCCCACGAGTCTCGAAGCATGCGAAGCGGAGACCGCAGCGAGCGACCGTACACCAGCTCAGCTGGCGAAAACCCCGTAGCCGCATGCGGCGCGGTCCTTAATGCAAACATCACCCCAGGCAGACACATCTCCCAATCACTTTGTTGTTCAAAACACAATGCTCTCAACACGCGCTTCATGACGGAGTGGAGCTTCTCAACAGAATTCGACTGTGGGTGGTACACTGAGCTGTGTAACAGCTTTACCCCACACCTTTCGAGAAAGGCTGTCGTCAAAGCGATAGTAAACACTGGGCCCTGATCTGACTGGATTTCCGCAGGAAAACCAACTCGCGCAAATATGGACAGTAGTGCATTGACTATCTCAACTGAGCTGAGTTCTTTAAGCGGCACTGATTCAGGGAACTTTGTCGCTGGCCAGATCACAGTCAAAATCTGTCTGTACCCCGTGGCTGTTACCGGCAGAGGTCCCACTGTATCCATAACGAGCCATCTAAAAGGCTCCGTAATGATAGGTACCAACTTCAACGGCGCCCTCGATTTGTCCCCTGGTTTGCCAACCCGCTGACAGGTGTCACTTGTCCTCACAAAGTGTTCTGCGTCACGAAAACACCCTGGCCAATAGTACTCTTGCAAGAGACGGTCCTTAGTCTTCTTAACTCCTAGGTGTCCGGACCACGAACCGCCATGCGACAAGCGCAACAGATCCTGACGGTAGCACTGAGGCACGATCAGCTGATCGAACTCCACT
The DNA here is from genome assembly GCF_052857255.1 of Amblyomma americanum. Lineage (NCBI taxonomy): Eukaryota > Metazoa > Arthropoda > Arachnida > Ixodida > Ixodidae > Amblyomma > Amblyomma americanum. The sequence continues at coordinate 26,646,118 of NC_135505.1, forward strand.
CCCCTGCGGTCTAGATACTTCCGGTACAAGACCGCACCTCTTTCCACAAAACGAGCATTTTTCTTGGCGATACCTTCCTTGACATTGCAGCGCATGTTTTCTAGGCTGCCATCCTTTTTTTTTTGCTCGGCTATCAAAGCCGACCGGCTGACTTTTAGCAACCTATTAAGTCCATCTGACGTAGGCGCGATGAGCAAATCTGCAGATAGCTCTTCTAACTTTCCCGTGTCGGGCATTTCCTCTCCAGTACCTGGTGCCTTCAACGCTACAGGCTCAATTTTATTCAGTTCGGACGTGCTCTGAATATCAGCTTGCTGCGCCTCCGACCCTTTCTCATTGTTCGACAACGTCGGCCCCGCAACTACCGCCTTTGCAGCGAGCTCCCGAACTCTCGATCTGGTTAAGGCCTGAACGCTAGCCTCACCAAACAAAAGCCCCTTCTCGCGCAGGAGGTGATCGGACCTGTTCGAAAATAGGTACGGGTACTGGGGGGGCAGCATAGATGACACTGCGGCCTCCGTCTCAATTGCTCCGAAAGGTCCTTCAATAAGCACTTTTGCTACGGGCAGACACACGCTATGAGCTTCCACGGCTTGCTTGATCCATGCGCACTCGCCCGTGAACATATCAGGTTCTACGTAAGAGGGGTGAACTACATCCATTGTAGCTGCGGAATCACGAAGCACTCGGCACTCTTTCCCGTTCACGAGGAAGTCTCGCATGTAAGGCTCGAGAAGCTTCATGTTCTCGTCAGTGCTGCATAATGACAAAAACACGACTTTTGTTTTGGTTTCTGGACACTGCGCCGAAAAGTGACCCGGCTTCTGGCACGTATAACACACGCGCGCTTGCCTCTTCTAGAACCGCTTTCTGCGTTCGGCTTCGGCTGCCGCCGTCTCCTTACGTTCGGTCGGACTGCTTTCACTCACATCCGCACTACGTGTGTCCTCCCTTGCTCTCATGGGTGTGAACTTCGGCCTCTCAGACTTGGAGCAAAATTCACCCTTTTGACCCTCCTTAGCTCCGCGAGCCCGACGCGTCACAAACTCCTCTGCTAGCTCGGCGGCTTTAGCCACTGTACTAACGTCTGGCCTATCCAAGACCCAGTACCGCACGTTCTCAGGTAACCGACTATAAAACTGTTCCAGCCCGAAACACTGCAGAATTTTCTCGTGGCCACCAAACGCTTTCTCTTCTTTGAGCCACTCCTGCATGTTTGACATAAGCCTGTAGGCAAACTCTGTATATGACTCACTTCTGCCTTTTTCATTTTCCGGAAACTTCCGACGGAACGCCTCCGCTGACAGCCTGTACTTTTTTAGCAGACTCGATTTCACTTGGTCGAAATCCTCTGCCTCCTCTCTCTTCAAGCGAGCGACTACGTCGGCCGCCTCGCCAGGTAACAAAGTGAGCAAGCGCTGTGGCCACGTTTCCCGAGAGAACCCCTGCTTCTCGCACGTCCGCTCAAAGTTAACCAGGAACAAACCAATGTCCTCTCCAAGCTTAAACGGCCGCATCAGGTCAGTCATTTTGAACGATACTCGTTCTCCTGCAGCGTGTGCCTGACTTCCATTACGAGCGCGTTCCATCTCTACCTCGAGACGCTTCATTTCCAAAGCGTGTTGACGGTCGCGCTCTTCCTTCTCTTTATCTTTTTGTTCTTTACGTTCGCGCTCGTCTTTCTCTTTTTGCTCTTTACGTTCGCGCTCGTCTTTCTCTTTTTGCTCTTTACGGTCGCGCTCGTCTTTCTCTTTTTGCTCTTTACGTTCGCGCTCGTCTTTCTCTTTTTGCTCTTTACGTTCGCGCTCGTCTTTCTCTTTTTGCTCCCTCTCCTCAATGGTCTCAAGGCATTCCGACAGCTCGTCATCCTCAGCCTCCAACTCAAGAATAGCCCTTAGCAGTTCTGGTTTTCTGAGTTTGTCTGAGACATCCAGACCCAACTCTCTTGCAAGCTCCAGCAATTTCGGTTTGCGCAACGACTTCAAATCCATGGCTGCTCCGAATGCTGCTTTCTCTACTGCCTACTATTGTCTTGCCACAAACTAACCCGGCAGCAACGACAACACAATTACCAGCTCTGTTTCTGACACTAACAAAAGCCTGACAAAACTCAGAAGAAGAAAGTCCCGCACTCACCAAACCTCGCAGCCAAGAATTCAGCGCAGTCGTTCCGCTGCAGGCCACCAGTCATCACACAGGGCTCGTTGCACTGTTCCCGGATGGTCGTTGTGCTGCTCAGCATACAGTTGACCGCATAACTTCGCTGCTGGCCTCCGTTGTCGCGATCTCACCGCTGGCAACCAGTTGCAAATGGGTCGCAAGCCCCAAGGGTAGCGTTGGCCTGGCGGCCTGGGGCACAGCTGGAAACATCCGAAGGTCCTGGCAAAGGATGAGTCGACTGCCAACAGAACAACTTGTTTATTCTAGCATCGCAAAAGAGCAGCCGGTCAGGGCGACCACGTTACTCGACGGAAGAAATCGAAGTCTCTTCTTGGCGTCCGGGGCAGCTGCCTTTATACCCTCGGAGTCGAGGGCAAGAAGGAACGGCTCGGGATGAGGCGCACGAGACGGCGACGCACGGACATGTTGAGACGTGACGTGACGCGTCCGCCGGGCCGGCGCCGGTCAGACCTCCTCGCCTCCCAGTTGGGGAGCTCCTCTCCCCGGCTGCCGCGCTTTGACAAGCGTGGGCACCAACATGCACACACACACATGCACACACGAAGACACGTGGCATTGAAACCTGCCTTGACGCGCTTGGCGGGAGGCGTTGCGGCAGCACTGAACGGGCCCAAAATGACCGCCACATTGAACGAAGCCCCGGCGTCCGTTGCATCCGCGCCGGCTATACCGCGCGTCGTAGGCGAAAAGTAACAGCGTCTATACGCTCACATGCATACTGAGCCTTTTTCCGCTGGCGGTATTCGTTTCGATGGCGTTACTGGCCCACCTCACGGGTCCAACGCACGAAGCAAATAATCTAGTCTTCGTTGTTGTCTTATTCGCACTGCAAACTCCCAGCTAGTTGTGAGTAAACACGCATAGTTGGCTGCCTCGGTCAGCTGACACCGCAATAGCGCTCTGAAATACGTTGCGGTGGTGTCTACCTAACCCGTTACGCATAAGGCATTACATGGCTGCCGTTTTACCCTCTAAATTGTTCCTTCTAAATGGCTTCTATAAAGAAATGCTTTCGCGGGAAAAATATTGCCGTTTCGTACGCAAATAGAACGAACAGCGTGTGGTTATTGACTGCGCTAGTGGAATTGAAGAATGTCTTGTCCTGCCTTTAATCCTGTAATAAGGGAAAAACCGATCATGCAGATTTCGTTTTGTTCACAGTACTGCCCTAGTGTTTGATGAAATGGCGCAAGGGGCGAGGACGTAGACAGAAGAGGACTAGCACAGCACTGCCTTGCAACTGATATTTTTGCAGAAATTTACCTGTTTATATACCCATGGCTTGATGCGTCACAGATGGAAACAGGTGCGGTGCGCAAGCCGAACACCAAAGCTACTTATCTTCTTTACGCCTTGTCAAGTGGGACAGTGTTTTTATAATTCAAGCGCAACAAAGACAGAACACAGAATAGGAGAAGGACGGGACATGCGCTTATCCCTCCCGCCGTTTTCTTACTCTGTGTGCTGCCTTTGTTGAGCCCGAATTCTAGAAGCTATGCACCAACTTTCCCCGCTATGTGTTTACTGGGACAAAGTTAATTGAAGACATATGGGAGAGTCTTTGTCCTGCAGTGGGTGTAGACAGGCTGATGGTGGAGATGAAGAAGTGCACCAGCTTTTTGTCCGCTAACGAAAGCGGAGCTAACGTTTCGGTCGCCAAGATGTAAGATTCTTTAAGCCTCGATGGTCTCCCTCGTGATACGGTCACACTCGTGATACGGTCTGTGAGTCCTGCACTTATAAAAAAAAAACCTTCACACTATTTTTCTTGCGTATTTGTGCATTATATTCAGTAAAGTGTTAGGCTGCGGCCCTTGCTATTAGCTACATCGTTTTTATTTTCTCTTAATCCTTCATTCAAGCACCGCCCTATTCGTCCAACATATGCATATCTACACATAATGGTGAAAGCTCGTACACCACTCCCTGAGTGCAATCAACAAATCTGTTTTCATGCTTTGTAGTACATCAGACTTGGCCATATTTTGATTCGGAAGTTCATCGGACGTGTTCGGACGCACCCGATGCAAGCTGTTTCGCAACGACTCGCCTCTTGCGTGCTTCGTTTGCTCGGGGTATGTACGAAGCTGGCGAAAGAGAAACGCCACGAGACAGCGTTTTGTAGCGATAGATACATTACGGTAGCATTTCTAGCCTTCAGCGTGGCGGCGCCGCCACGGTTGCGTGGCTGGTCACGTGGTCGGTCACGTGGTGCGAAGCAGCTGCCGGAAGCGCGGCGCCGTGGCTGGTCGCGTGGTTCGTCCTGTGGTGCGGAGCAGCTGCTGCTGCTGGCAGCGCGGCGCGGCGCGGCGCGGCGCGCTGGCTAAACCGAGCTGCAGCAGCTGTGCGCATGCGCCGTGTCAAGTGGGACGAAGATGAAGAAGCAACGCCCAGCGAAACGGAGCGGCGAAAGACTGACTTTGCAATTCAACTCAGCAAGTTCCATTCGGCCAGCTGTAGCTATCGCGTCACTCCAGTTTTAACCAGAGCTAAACCACCAGCAATTTTTTGCGCGCCTCTTCTCCAGCTCCCTATTTAGCCCACAAGCTACTCACAAAAACTACAACAGGCCGCTGCATTTTCTCTTGGGACGGTGATTTTTGTTTGCGACAGCAGGGTGATGTATTGTATTGTAGAGCTTTTTAAAAAAGAACGCTGATGGTCACGAGGATTTTAACTCCACTGAGTGTGTGATGGACTCGGCGGATAAAAAACAACGAGATAGCTGTCACGCTTACGAGAATAATTAGCTAATTTTGTCATTTACCTTTTCAATAGAGAGATGAAGTGGAGAGGGAAGACAGGGATATTAGCCAAAAGAGTGTTCTGGTTGGCTGCCCTGCACTGGGTGGGGAATAGGGTTGAGGGGATTGTGAAGGGTAAGAGAGAAGGGGCGAGGGGCACAGTCAGAACTTGTCCCTAAGCCTGTCGCTCTCAGATAGCACAGCAGTGCCGTGTAGGCCTTGAGGGCAGTCGATTGCCGTGCCCACGGCCCCAGGATCTCATCCTCTGATAAAGGGCGAGTATCTAGGCGGACCAGAGCAGAACGCGGCGTACTCCGGACTTTTTAATATTTCACTTTATATGCTGCATATCGCAATCGCAGTCTCGAAGACTGTATCGATTGTATAGATTTGCAGAACTTGCCAAAGTGCAATAGGTCCTAAAGTCAGCAATCAATTTTGTCCTTTTTCGCACCTCATTCCGGAACTGTGCGCTCAGCAATATACAGTACATATTTAGAAAAAATGCCCCCTAGATATATTCTGAACGAAAAGGCTCACACATCTGTGGCTAATAACCAATAGAGGGTGGTCTCGAAGGCTGATTGATCGTACTGGCACTGATTGGCCTGGCGCAGCGTTTTTACTTTTTCTTAGCCCCGTCACATCGAAGACGTGATCTACTTCCGCTGGTCGCAGTTGAAGAATGGTCGTGGTAAAACTTTATTGTCATAAAGAAAACGAGGGTGAGGGGTTAGGCGTCATCTTGAGATATCTTAGTAAGGATTATTGCTCGGCGAGTTAGTATAGCATTTTTTGAAGCTTGAAAAAAATCCGCCTTGGCGCAAGTAGACTACCATAGACAAAAGACACAAGGACGGCGACAGGTGACTGGCGACATCCAGGGCCCAGCTCATTGTCCGGAGTTGTGTCTCCGGACCTGAGCTGAGCAACGCAGTATTCCACTGATTTTGTCTTGGGAGTCGAAATCCTTAAGGATGCGGGCCCTTAGAGTACTCGTATATTATGTGATTTAAATTCGCTTGAGAATAACTTCTGAACCAGCGGGTACATGAGGTAATGTATGTAGGGGTTCGGCGCGGTAGGGGTTTGCAATTGTCTCCAGCTGACCTGCTCCTACTTGGTTAGGGACTTTTGCGGAGGGGGGATATTTTATTCTTTTATTTCGGTAATGAAGTGTGATGTCTTGGTATGTGACCGTGCGCTGCCTCAGTGATCGAAGATGCGGGTCGCCCACTGCCGGTCGACGTACCCTCGGGCTTGGTTGTGCATGGCCATATTTCCCGTATGGGAGGAGTGGGCGGGGACCAATGTGATGCAGATTGTCTCTTTCAGTTGTTCTGCTTTGGCTGGGATGAACAAAGCTGGTGTACGGATTCTTCCTGTTACGAAATTTAGGATTGCAGACTTGGACTCGCTAAGAATGTATCCCGCCCTTGTGTTCGCAATGGCGAGTGAAATGGCTCCATCCTCAGCTTCTATTAGTGGAATGGTTTTAGTGACGATAGGTACCGAGATGAAGCAACCTTCAATGTCCATTAGAGCAAGTGCAAAAAAGCTGCTTGACAGATATTTTGCCGCGTCTACGTGGACTTTTGCTGGTAGAATGGAGCATGCAAGGGTTAGGTCTGGCTGCACGGCGGCCCTGACCATTGGTTGGGTGCGTATTTTTCGGTTGTGGGGGTAGGTATGATTATATAGTGTGCTATATTTCCAGTAATGGTCTGAATGTTGCTATGCATTGTGTTATATTCTTTTGCCAATTTGTACGGAATGCCATTTCCTTTCGCTGCTTGAGAAAGTCGCTCATACTGTGCAATAAGATATGCCTCCCTAAGCTCTTTTATAGCATTATGGGTTCCGAGTTGCACAAATTTCTCTTTTTTGATGCGGTTTTAGGTATCTGGAAGGCTGCTTAATCGCCGGACGTATGAGCTTGTTGAGGGACTCATTTTCGTCCTTTTCTGTGACGAGGAGATTTAGGTGAAGTACTGAATAGGTGATACGACTGAGAATGAAGGCTTGAAGGAGCCTTCGCGTATCAGCCTCTCTCATCCCTTAGTGCCTCTTCGTGAGTGTTCACATGAGAAGGTCGGTACTGGCACTACATGCCCAGACGTGGCTGAGCACCACATTGTTCCGGACGTTACTTTGGAAGTACATGCCCAGGACCCTAAGGGTTCGGACTTCCGGTATTGCCTGGTTATAGATCGACATTTGTATCCAGGGAGAATTCGAACCCTTGGGTTGGAATTTCATCACGAGCAGTTACAATTTTTGTGGAGAACAGGTTACGCCTATGCTCTTAGCGTGGGATTGGCTATATCTGCCGCGTGCTCTAGCGTGCTGAGGTACGCAGCGTGATGTCGTCAACATACAGCGTGTGCAAAAGTAGTGGGAATGCACTCGGCTTGTGAGCTAGAGGTCTGAGAGTAATATTAAGGTTAAAGCGGAAAGGGCAAAATATACCGCTTCTTAGAAGATATTCACCATGCGGGCAGAAACGTGGAGGCTAACGAAAAGAGTTCGACTTAAGGACAGCGCAGCGAGCCATGGAAAGGAAAATAGTAGGTTTAACGTTAGGAGACAGGAAGAGGGCAGAGTGGGTGAGGGAACAGACGCGGGTTAAAGACATCCTAGTTGAAGTCAAGAGGAAGAAAGCGGCTTGGGCAGAGCATGTAATGCGAAGGCAATGTAACCTACGGTTATTAAGGGTAACAGACTGATTCTAAGAGTAGCCAGACGTAGCAGGGGGCGGCAGAATGTTAAGTGGGCTGATGAGATCAAGAAGTTTGCCGAGATAATGTGGCCGCTGCTGGCACGAGATAGGGTTAATTGGAAAGATATAGGACTGGCCTTTGTCGTGCAGTGGGTGCAGTCAAGCTGATGATAACGATGATAACCGCCCCTTGGGGGGTGCGGGTGCAGCGTGAGTTAAGGGGGTTGGTTTCCACGGAGTCGAGTTGTTCGAGCATTGAGTCGGCGAGGAGGGCTCTTAGATAGTCACACATTATTTTTCTGACGTTTAAAGTACTTAGAGAGATGAAGATGGCCTTATGTGCAACATTATCGAACGCTTTAGAAACATCCCAGGCTAACTTGACATTGGGTTACATGGACAACTGTGGGTCAAGGATTTCGGTGGAGATTTGAAGCATGCCTTTCTGCGTGGAAAGGCGCTGACGGAAAACTAGCATTGTGTTGTTGTCACCCTCACACTTTGAGTAAAAGGTGTTGTCATCCATGACATAGATTAGTATTTTGAGAGCCACGGGCTCTAGCAATTTTGCTGCACAAGAGATTAGCGAGATTGAGCGTAAATTGTCTTTTCTGAGGGTTTTACCTGGTTTGGGATAAAAAATATTTTGGAATGTGTCGATTGCTGCGGTACATTTCCCTCCATCCTTCCACGGAAGAACTCGCGCAGTAGCGGAACCCTTTCACAGCGAAAACCTGTGAAAGGCTAATTTAAGAGCCAAAGCTAGGGGATACAACTGCAAGGCCGATGCTAGAGTTAAGCGTAACACGCGTTACATGGGGAAGGACGAAAGGCTGGCGCGGCGACAGCGCAGAGTCCTGGTCTTGTTTTAATTGCAGTCTAAACCCGCCATTGATTTTGAGAAAAGGATAGACGCATAGCGGCCTCATTTTCTAGGTAGACGCCGTCGCCACCTCAAACCGTGATTGACGCGTCCACTGACCTTGTGAGCCGGTTATGCGCTTTTCCTTTCCTCAAAACCAACGAAGGGTAGAGACGGCGAATAAGACAACACTGGGAGCTAGGGTGCCTAATTGGCTTCATCCAAGCGAGGCCTGGAGTCTGTGAAGTGTGCCGGGAATGCGTTTGAACCGATGATTGAAATTGGAAGGAGGCTTAGTATGCACGTCACCATAGAGACGCCCAAACGGGCCTGTGAGATGCCCAACCGGGCTGCCGCCTGTGAAATGTGAAAACAGTGCTGCCATTTCGCACCTCTAATGCAAATCAGTTTCGTTGATTAATGTGCTAAGCTGGTAAACTTTTATTTTTTTTATCCGTCGCGCGGGGCCGAGTTTCGCCGGAAGTGTAAAAGTGCTGTGCCGTCTATCAGCGGTGGGAGCGATCTAGCCAAGTGGGCCATAGCCGGATTGTCCTGTGCTGTTTTCCTGCATATTTGGAACGGCGTCGTCTGGCCCCTCAACTATGCTATACAGTAAACTAGATTCGATTCTGGCCTTGGTCGATTAGGAGAGCAATAAAAGTACAGCGTTTACTCGCATATTGGTTGATACACCATATAGGCCAGCCCCCAACTATGACAACTGAGAAAAAAAATTGAAACCTCGCATTATTCTTGAAACGGAAGCTCCTAGCCGCCAATTTGCAATCAACGGTGTAATCAATAGCCAATAGCGAGTTTTCGAATAGGGGGACCTTGTCGCTTAAGGAGATAGGGGAATAGCGGAGCGCAAGCGCGGAACGATAATCCAAGTGGTGTTAGCGTTCTGCGCATGCCTGCTGGCACTTCTCGATTACCATATCCCCCGTACGTATAGGGTCCCCCTGTTATAAAAATCCTTAATGAGACCGCCATAGCGGACCTCATGTCGTAACGGCGGCGGCATGTCGTGAGAAATCCATCGCCGGTTAGGCACACTGCGCTGAGCGCGAACACGCTTCGTTCCTCGGAATGCCTGAAGAAACGCGAGACGTCATGGCGTCATTTCAGTTCTGGAGACACCCTTAACGTCCGATTTCAGTACAGCCGATCTCATGCGTTAAGGCAGTAACCCGTTCCATGGCTGCAGGCAATGCTTGTCGTTCGCATTGCACGCAAAATGCACTCTTGCTGCCTTCAACTGTAGCTGTCATACGTTTCTCTTACACGTCGAACTCTGTGTGGCCCTGCTCAGTTTCTGGACGCCTTCACGCCGATGACAGCGGCTCGCTTAAAATCTTTTGAAGACTCTGGGATACGTTCTGGTGGCCTAGGACTCTTTTCTCACTACAACACTTCAACCATTTGCTCAAAGTTGGTGAAGTATTGAGGAGTAGTTTTGTTTTTGCGAGGAGGCCTCCGAAGCGCGCAGTCGCCGAAGGGATGAATCGGTGGGCCTGTACGGTTATCTTCGCACCGGTCTCCACTAATTCCCTTCTCCACGGAAAGTACGATATTGTCGATTTTTACACGCCGGCTAAAATCTCTGCTTTTCATTACACAATTTCTTTTCCTCTGTGTCGATGGCATCGGTCTTATACTACCAAACTTTTCCACAGCTCTTCCTGAAAAAAATTAGGCAGGTACACTTAAGACTGCTTACTTATGTGAATGCGAAAGCGTTACTCTCCCCGAGAGCACTGACACCCAACAACACACATGCACACAATTTTCTTATTGCAACACTCTGCCTGCTGGCATAAAGTAGTATTTACAAATATAGATACAAACTGCTCTCTCGAAGGACGCCCCGTAATGTCAGGCGGTGCGGCCCAAAAATCCATTATTCCACATCCGGTGGACGGCCTGTGGGCGGTCCGCACCGGAGCTGGTGTTTCTGCCGGACAGCATGCAAAGAGGGTCAAGTTCAAAGCAAGTGTTTAGTGTCCACCTCGCAGACAGGAACGGGACAGAAGAGGCAGGATTCACCGAACGGTCATTAATACTGTGTCGGCCACGGCCAGGTTACCGCTGGGGTGAGGGCGACACGGAGGCGTAACCTTCGAAGCAAGACCTCTTCCCAGCTCGCAAAAGCGCCACAGAGGTGGATTCCTGAGGTGGGAGAAGTGCTCGCGTGACGCGCCGGACGTTTTCTTTTTCTTGAAGGAGTGTTGTCTCCGGAGAGGTTGGGGCCGCTTGAAGGGCACGTGGAGGGGCTGAGTTGTCACTTGCTCCATCCACCAAAGCTAGTGTAGGGTGGGCATCTCGACGAATCCATCCTACACATACCGTGAGGGAGAATGCGCGTTTGACACCATTCGTAGCGCTCTACGACGAACGGTTGCATTACAATTGTGGTGTGAAAACTGATTTTTGAGCGAAGGGAATGGTGCAGCGACTGTCTCCAATCTCGGTGGACACTAAGCTGCGTCTTAAGGGAACAGGTGAACAGTCCACGAATTCATAATATTGAAGGTGCACATGTCGTCGGTTCGAATCTGGTCCCAAGCTCGCCTCCAACTTGAATAGCACATGTAGGCTATATGCAATGAGAGGTCGTATGACACCACCAGGAAGGCTGTAGGACAAACTTTCGTCAACATCATCATCAGCCTGGCTGCACCCATTGCTGGGCAAAGGCCTCTCCCATGTCTCTCCAATTAACCCTGTCATTTGCGAGCTGCGGCCCCCACCGCATCTCTGCAAACTTCTTAACCTCATCCGCCCACCTAACCTTCTACCGCCCCCTGCTACGCTTGCCTTCTCTTGGTAAACACTGCGTGCCCCGTAAAGGGTCCCTGTAAAGGGTGTTTGAAGTTGGCATGAAATGCTTGCATTATGTAGAGTACAGGCGACCGAGCGTTCATGCCGCGTAGAAGACTCAAAGGCGAGCCGATAATTTACTATACTGTGAGCGCTTTGCGCGAACTTTCACCTCTTTCATCTGTATATCCCCATCATCATCATCGTCGCTTTCCTGGGCTCCGGGGAGCGCGCTTTGTGCCCGGCTGTTCCCGAATAAAAGACGCCTGTGCAAGCGGTGGCTCACAAGTGGTGGAGGTGCTATTCGTATCCCCTACCTCTCGCTTCGGACCCGTCTTTCGCTCTCCCCGGAGCTCCGATCAGGCCGTCTTTTGCGTCTGCAGCCCTCAGGTATGGAGGAAGGCAACGGAACGCGCTCACCCCCGTCGCCTTCCCCGGCTGCTGCGGCTGCCCCAGCCTGGACCATCACCAGCCGTCAACGCGACCCTCAGGTCTTCGCTGGACTTCGTGGCGACGACGTCGACGACTGGCTCGACAACTACACCAGGGTCAGTACGTTCAACCGGTGGGATGACTCCCACAAGCTGCTGAATGTCGTCTTTTACTTGACTGACGTCGAAAAGACGTGGTTTTTTAATCACGAAGATGACATCGCCGACTGGCATACATTCACACAGCAGCTGCGGCAAATTTTCGGCACGCTGACAGGCCGCTCTGAGCTAGCCAAGAAGAAGCTTGCCACGCGCCTTCAGCAGCCTGGGAAGTCCTACACATCTTACATCGAGGACGTTCTTGCTCTTTGCCGCCGCGTTAGTGCTGACATGCCTGAGTCGGAGCGCGTTCGCCACATTTTTAAGGGCATTGGGAGCGTTGCTTTCAACGCGTTGATAGCCCAGAACCCCTCCAGCGTATCTGCCATTACCTCCACATGCCAGCGCCTGGATGAGCTGCAGTCATGCCGCCTTCAGCCAGACCTCAGTGATGGCAGCGTCCTCGTCGATGGGAACCTCCGTTCCGTCATCCGTGCCCTGATACGCGAGGAACTCTACGGGCAGCCCACCACTCTCGGCCCTCCCACCTTTAATATCCCGCCTGCTACTCCTGACTTGCGGAGCGTCATCAAAGATGAGCTGGCCGCTTTCACCTGCTCCGTAGCCCCTGCCACCCCTCAGACACCTTCTCGCCCGCCCACCTATGCCGACATTGCCTCGAGGCCACCCGCCCCGGTCCCTACGTCTACTCCAAAGCCTGTCTGCGGTCACGTGGCTGCCGTGGCTCCGTGTCCTCCAGCAACGCCTTATGCTTGAGCCTGGCGTACTCCCCGTCCTACTTGCTACTACTGCGGGATCCGCGGTCATGTCTCACGCGTCTGTCGCCGGCGACAGCAAGATGAACGACGCGGTTATGCTGCTTTCGAACGTGCACCTGTGCGCCAGCCTGATACTTCCACCTCGCCGTTCTCCCAAATTTACCGTCGCTCCCCATCGCCTCCAAACTCCCAGGATATCACTCGGTCCTCCCGTTCTACTCGCCGCCGCTCCTCTTCACCTTTTCGCCGCTCATCACCTCTTCGTCCCGCCTCGCAGCCCTTCTCTCCTAGCCCGGAAAACTAAACGAAGCAGTTTTGGGAGGGAAAGCTGCTTACCGTGCGAACTCTAAAATTCCTCCTGACCGCCCGTCGAATATGTTGACAGTGTGTGTTGAAGGGGTGTGGACTCAAGCTTTCATAGACACGGGTGACGCTTTCTCCGTCATTCACCTTGCCCTGTGTTCCCGCCTGCGCAAAGTCACAACTCCATACACCGGTTCGCCTCTCCGTGGAGCCAACGGCACGCTCATCCACCCCACTGGCCAATGCACTGTGCGTGTTTTCATCGCTAACCAGTGCTATCATATTCAATTCGTTATCCTCCCATCCTGCGTTCATCCGATAATCCTGGGGTGGAACTTTTTGTCGTCGTCTTCTGCCCTCATCTCTTGCAACGACCGCCTCATCCACATAGCAGATCCAGACTTGACACCCTCGTCTGACTGTTCGCCACCACGTGTGGTCGCTGCTGTTGACTTCGCCCTGCCCCCTAGCCGTGAACAGCTCATCCTTGCAACTTTAGACTTCGCTTTTGACGGCGATGCCTTAGTCATGCCTTCGCCATGCTGGACCTCCCAAGGCATCGCTCTTGCCTCTTGCTTCACATCTTTCGTCCGTGGTTGCGCGGTCATCACGGCGCTGAACACTACCAGCCAGTCCATGTTACTACCCAAAGGCGCTACTATTGGTTTCCTGTTTGAGGGTAAACCTGTCCCTCTCGACACCGACCCGGTTTCATGTGCTGTGCTACCAGCTGACACTCCCGCTCCGTGTTCTTCCTCTGCGCTCGCAGCCGCCATCAGCGCTGACCTTACGTCTGAGCAGTCGACAGCCTTACTAGAAGTTCTTATGACCCACCAGAACTCCTTTGATGTGTGCACGTCCGCTTTAGGCCAGACTTCTGTAACGTCCCATCTCATAGAGACGGACGGCTCAGCTATTGTACGGCGCCGTCCGTACCGCGTTTCCGCTTCTGAGCGCAAGATCATTGAGGACCAGGTTGCAGACATGCTTTCGCGCCACATCATTCGACCGTCTACAAGCTCCTGGTCATCTCCTGTCGTTCTCGTCAGTAAAAAAGATGGCTCAATTCGTTTCTGCGTGGATTACCGTGCCCTTAACAAGACAACCCATAAAGACGTCTACCCGCGCCCTCGCATCGACGACACGTTGGACTGCCTCCAAGGCGCTGAGTACTTTTCAAGCCGCGACCTCCGCTCGGGCTATTGGAAAATCCCTATGCACGAATCAGACAAGGAGAAGACCGCATTTGTTACCCCGGACTGTCTTCACGAATTCAATGTGATGCGTTTCGGACTGTGCAAAGCCCCGGCCACATTTGAGCGCATGATTGACACCGTCCTACGGGGCATGAAATGGAAGACCTGCCTTTGCTATCTGGACGACATTATCATCTTTTCGTCCGACTTCTCCCAGCACTTGCACCGTCTCAACGGAGTTCTCACGTGCCTTGCGAAAGCCGGTCTTCACTTAAATACCAAAAAGTGCCACTTTGCCAGCAACAGCATCAAAGTACTCGGCCACATCGTTAGTAAGGCCGGAATCCGACCTGATCCTGAAAAAATTGCCGCTGTCCTCAGTTTTCCTCGCCCCCAGCGCCTGAAAGAACTTCGCAGCTTCCTGGGCTTAGCGTCCTACTTCCGCCGTTTCATACATAATTTTGCATCCATAGCGTCCCCCCTCCATAAGCTATTGACTTCTGAGACGCATTATCTGTGGTCCACTGATTGCGAAGAGGCCTTCTAAGCCCTCAAGCAGGCGCTCACTTCAACGCCTGTGCTTCGCCATTTTGATGAGGCAGCCCCCCCATTCTCCATACCGACGCCAGTGGACAAGGCCTTGGCGCTGTTCTCTTACAACGCAACGATGCCAACCAAGAGCAGGTTGTAGCGTATGCCAGCCGTTCTCTTACTACAGCTGAGCGTAACTACACCATAACAGAGCAAGAGTGTCTCGCCGTTGTTTGGGCAATCCAGAAATTTCGCCCCTACTTGTACGGCCGTCACTTCACCATTATCACCGATCATCGATCGCGCGCTCTGTTGGCTGTCGACACTGAAGAACTTGTGCGGCCGTTTGGGTCGCTGGGTGCTACGTCTTCAGGAGTACACCTTCACTATCACCTACAAATCCGGGAGAAAACACCTCGATGCTGACGCCCTGTCTCGATGCCCGTCGCCTGACTCCCGGACTCACGCTGCGGCCCCCTCAACAACGTGCCCTTCACCTCAGGCGTCCGACCTCCCTCTGGATTGTGTACCCATTGTGGTTGCACCAGTCGCCGTCCACGCCGATTTGCCCTCCCATCAGCTGGCTGATCCATACTGCCGCACTATCATCGATCGTCTCCGAGGCCAATCAGCGGCACCCAACAGTCGCTCGCGCCGCCAGCTTCGCCAGTTCAGATTTCAGCACGGCACACTCTACCGCTAACCTGCCACCCTACGGGTCACCGGGGGTTCCCGTTGTGCCTCGCTCCCTTCGTCTTCAAGTTTTGCAGGCTTACCACGACGACGCCTCTGCCGGTCATTTCGGTCACCTGAAGACCTATGACCGTATCAAGAGCCGATACTTCTGGCCTGGGCTCTCTACTAGCGTCGCCAAATACATATCCTCCTGTGTATCTTTCCAGCGTCGCAAGCGGTCACCATCCGTTCCTGCCGGCCTCCTACAGCCTCTTCCTTCTCACAATAAATTTTTCAAAACTCCCGCTTCCGCGCCTCGCGGTGACCACGGGTGTCGGGCTTTCGCAGCGAGTCGTGCAGCACTCGTTGCGTCAGCAGCGGAGTGCTATCATTGGACGCAGAGCAAACTCCGCCCAGCGGGGAATTCCCGCGCGCGTCCGCAGCCGGCGGAGGGGCCGATTCAGTGGACCGGTGGAGGAGAGCGACACTTAAGCTCGCAAAAAGTGTAGAGATGAGAGGTAAATGCGCGAAGACTCAAAATTTCAAATTTTGATTACATATAACTCAGTTTCCACAAAAGGGATTAAAAATTCCTGCTGGAGGATATTTGTGAAGCGGCTTCCTATAACGTCCCAGACATACCGCAAAAATATTCAGAGCCCCTTTCAGAGTCCCTTTGAGAACCAGCAGTTATCATGCCTTCGCATTACATGCCCTGCTCAAGGGACAAACACTGGGGCAACAATTTTCGTACGAATGTCAGGAAAACTGGCGCCACATTGCAAGTGGCGAGTATATACGCACGACCGGCATGTATAGGATTGCCTCAAGTGGCAGTGCTAAGATTGTTGTGTGCGTCATGCGGCCGCTTGAGAACGTCACTACATTTTTATTGTCATCGCTGGTATTTTCTTTGCCACGTGCGAGTACACACACACTTCACTGATATTTCTTGTAATGGTGCTAGTAATCTTTCCGCATTAAAACAATTGGCGCTTGAAACCTTTGAATCTTAACGGTAAAAGCAACTGCCGTCTGACTCGAAGGCGGCGAGGTTTTAAGGCTCTTTGTAGTCGTGTTTTGGCGTGTGCTATTACTTTTCTCGTTTGCAGCTGGTTTTGCGCTACGTCCAAGCCATGATTCGCGTATTGGTCGACCCCGGAATGTGGAAAGCGGGATTTTGAAAAAAAACATCCGTCCTATTTGCGAGTAAATACAGCATATCAGATTGCCTTCGTAGAAACCAAAATAAGATTTTCGCTCCGACCGAAACATTTAATTCAAGTGTCTTTGAAACACCTCATGAAGAACCAATAGTTACCGGGAACACAAACACCTCAGCGCGCAGAAATTCGCGTGAAGCATGCCTATAGTACGCGCCGGGTACCATTCCTGAGATTGAGTTTTGGTTATTAATGATCATTATGCCCGAAAAATGCGGCGGGTCTCGGGAGCTAACTGCAGGCCCTCACGCCTCTGTAAGATTCCGAAGTCCTGGATGTCTCGCTCCACATCGACCAGTTTGAACAGACTGACGGAAAGAACTAAGAGTAGTGCTGTAATCGTGGCAAGGACGCATTCGTACTCTTCCCACGCTTCAAACAGACTGACGGAAGCGCCCCGTCGGAGTGCCAATGATACCTGGAACCATTCGTGCGCATAGTGACAGGCCGTATTGAGGCTTTGCACTTTGTAAATACGCTTGACGGCGCTGGAAGCAAGGCATCAGGGCTACAACCATGCGGTGCAGTACTTATTTTTCAGGCTTTCTCTTTAGACCCCACACGCAATTGCACCGCTTCCGAAGAGCTACATACCTGCGCCAAGGTTCAAGTGTTTCTAAACACAAAATAAACGCATTTGGTAATTGGATAGCCACTCGCCAACGTATTCTCCGTCCTGACTAGCACTGAATCAGGGCCCGCGATACAACTGCTTGGCTGTGCCCAGAGTTGAGGGAGCCACATAGCCACGCGTGGACCCTGACTGAAGCAGGTGGGAGACCAGCGAGGAGGCGTCTCCGGTGAAGCTCCCACGGTTAAAGCTGCATCGAGCGTGAAGGCGCACCCCAAACCTCCACCAAGCTGTTACGGACTGGGGGTTTATTGCCGGAGCGCCGAACAGCTGCAGTGCCACAGAGCTCAGACGGAAACCGCTGCTCAAGCTGAGGGGATAGGCCACCAGCTGGATGTCGTTCTCTTTGTTCTTCGTCTTCAGGAATGTCATGCTGCATTTGTGGTTTCCTTTTTGTGAATGCGTTCTTGCCGCATGTTAGGTGCCTTTGAAACACTCACAGCCTTTTCGCCTCGGGCGATCCAGAGGTGCCAGAGTTTTTGGTCACAAGGTACTATGCGGACGTTGTGGTCGACGCTGTTCACCCCAAAAAGGTTACTCTGTAAAAGCAATAAAATTTCTCTCTTGCCTAACTACCTTACTCAGTGCAGTACACGCAACCATAGGGTCCAAGTATACTGATTCTTAAAAGAAAGCGGCTGGTTCCCTCCCAAACACATATCCGCATTTCTACTAAAAGCTCTTTGCACGGTACCAACTTCGAAACGTCCAATAAGGTATTGAATTCCAGCGGTGTGGCTCCGCCAAAACTCAGAGGTTTTGTAGCGACAGCTACAATGCGCTACCTAGTCGAGCATTTCGCCGTGAGCCTGCGAGGACGATAGTGCGCATGCGCGAAACCAGAGAGGAGCAGCACGTGCGCGGCGCATGATGTCAGAGACAAGCTCATTTTCTTTTCTTAAAACTTCAATTTCCTTCGCTTGCGGCGAGGTTCGGGGGTCCACTGAGATATTTGAGATAGGCGAGATATGTAATATTCTTTCCTTAAAATCAATTTGTTTCGCTTTCCTTCCCTCACAGCCGCGGTTCGGTTCGGGTGTCGGTCTCCACGCCAGTCGCATGGATCACATCAAAGTGCACCGGCGTTTTATGAAAATTTTGCTTTAGAGGAAAGGAAATGGCGCAGTATCTGTCTAAAATATCGGAGGACACCTGAACCGCGCACCGTAAGGGAAGGAATAAAGGCGGGAGTTAAAGAAGGAAGGAAAAAAGAGGTGCCGTAGTGGAGGGCCCCGGAACAATCTCGACATGTGTAACGAGGGGGGAACTGCAGCTCTCGCTACGTATATACTGGCATAGCGGAGCTAATACACTGCCAATTTTTAATTCTGTCGTGACACCCGTCACAGTAACGTAAACTACGCTTAGGTTACCATCTCCGAGGTTGTAACAATCGTGCTAGCGCCTGGCAAGAAAACCAATAAAGCAGACGAGTAACAAGAACGCCATAATATAATAGTCTGTTAAGCAAAACAAACAAAAGAGTTTAGCTTTTCGGATAGCTATCGCGCCAAACGCTGATGAATCTTATCGGCCGCTTCCAGATGGCGCCGCCATCTGCTAGCCTTCGGAAAGTGGCTGCTTGGTCTAGTCAGGTTTCGAGGAGGAGCTTTCCAACTGATGTGATCAAAGAGCTCGGTGTCCACTAAGTGGCAGCCGTTATTCTAACGCCTCTTGATACCCCGCTGTTACTCTGCGGTCAAAATGCAGGATTGGAAACAATGCCCTTTTCACATCACGTGATTCTAAACGGTACCTTGTATAATGGCCGTTACTACCTTCAAACTAAGACTTACGCAGTGGTTTTACTAGTGTATCCTCGCTAAAATTAAGGTGCCCACCTTACCCCTGTGCCAGGGGAGAAGATATATCATGATCTCTCTTGAAAATCAGCACAAAGAATGATGATGATGATGGATTTTTATGATGCAAGGGCATATGTGGCCAAATAGCGCCATGGCACAATGTGTTTTCGATTACTCAACGTGGGGTCAAAGACCCATTTCCCAAGCATTTCACGACAAGCCGAGCACCAGGCCAAGGGGAAAGCTTGTAGCCTTTGTATCACCGGTGGGTAACCGGCGGCCCGCACCTTTCGCATACGAGGCGGATTCTCAACACGTGGCCGCCGCTGCGGTTACACAAAGAATGAAAAGTGAATTATCGAGAACAAGCCGGTAAGGCGCGAACCTTGTTTTGTGAATCGATTTGCGAGATAATACTGGAGGTGAGTAGCAGGGTGATTGTTTGCTTGTTTATCGTCTAAGTTGGAGAAGAAGAAAGTTTCATAGTTGGCTAACAGCTCGTTTATCGTTCGACGGACGACGGGCAGTGTCCTAAAAAAAATTGCAATCGTGATCGAGTTATTTTTTCGTACATACTTTAAACTCTTTCAGCGTAATGGGAACAAAAGGGACCATGCCTTTTTCTGACGAAGAAATTGCGGCAATTTGTTCTAGGCAATTTACTTTGTAAACATATTTGTGAGCAGTCTTTCTCAATCCCCTACTACCACCAGAACCAATGCATAAATGGTGGCGGTATAACGTTTTCTTTTTTTTATACCGCGATTTCTGATTTGCTCTGCTGAAGACCTGGAAGAAAGTCGACAGTTTTTGCAGCTATGGATATCTTCGGTTTCATTTTCAAGAAGTTTATGACAAGCAGCCATTTGCGTCAGTTTTTGCGAATTCCATCATGAGCGCGTTAATCAAAGTTACGTTTTAAAATTCTCGTTTGATTTAAATGGCTGGGAAAGATAGCATGTGGGGGTTCTCAAAGAGGCTGCTCAAAACAGGTGCAGATCTCACTGACACCTGCAACTGGCCGAAGGTTATTTGCGCGATGCTTGCGTGCTGCGTAGGTCGTGACACTGCACCTACCAACACGCTTTAGCAAACCTCGTGCAGAAAGCGGAAGCTTTGAGTGCAAACTTCGCTGTCGGTGAAATGTTTAGAGGAATCCCCCAAGGTGGAGTAGATTTGCAGTAAGGAAAGAATTACTTGTTGGCGTCCACCTAAGCGCAGCCATACGGCTACGAAATTAAGCTATACAGCTTTCTCAGAAACATCACAATGAAAGAAAATTTCGCCCTGGTCTGAGGTTTGAACCCGGGACCACCGCGTCACCGGAGCAGTCGTTGTACCACCTGAGGACTAACCGGGACGGCAAGCGTAAGGTAGGGCCAGAGCCAATTTATCAATAACTCGAACTGGGAACAGTGTTGGTCAAATGTTTAGGGGAATCCCCCAAGGTGGAGTAGATTTGTAATAATGGTGAAATTACTCATTGAAACCCACTAAAGCGCAGCCATACGGCAACAAATGAAAGCTAGGCCAGTGAGCTACGCCCATACCAATGGATGTGAATGAGTAATTTCCTCCTTATTACGAACTTCGTTGTCAGCCAAAATAACTTCAGAATTGAACGAATCAACGATATCAATTCTGCAGCAGGAATTACTGGGGATTGTTATGTGCCCAACCTAGAGCATCCATTAAGGCTCGCCAAGTTGTGGAAAGCCCCGGAGCGATTGCGACCACTGCAGATAGCGTTAGAGCGCACGTACGGCGGCAACCCCGAGGGTGTGAGGACGAAATTCCCATTGATCGATGATTTACTCGGTAGTGACGTCACACGGAAATGAAATTCAGTAAAACCTCAGACAAATTCTTATTTGGAGGTCGCAACATTAGCAAAGTGTTATTGTTGCATGTGAGAATCTGACGTAAATTAATCACGGAGAAAACTAACTTGGGCTGAGATGGGAATCGAGCCCGGGACAATTGGGTCGCAAATTAAATATGCTACCCCTAGAAGGCACATTCTCTGATCTTATTTAAAGGAAGGCCTTTTGTGTCTTGTGGTGAATAAAAAATTAATTTGAAATGGAATGAATAAATGAAAAGCTAAGAGTACAAGCAAGATTTAAAGGCAGTAAAGAAGAAAAACAAAAAACGGCGGCCGTGTCTACGAAGTGATTTGCAAAGGTAGCCCCAGGCCACTTAAGAGACCCATTAACGCCATTGGTCCACACCCTTAAGGCGGAGCTTAAATGTCGGCCAAATTTTTTGCAACGTGGAGTGAAATCCATGTACTACGCAACGTCGTAATTGGAGACCGCTGCGGCCAGCGCGGGCGGGTTGGTTCCAAGCATGGCTAACAACACCCCCTTTCGCAGCCATGGACCTTGGCGGGCCCCGGCAGGACCAGCAGCTCGGCGGAAGAGGCTTCGGCGAGCCGTGCGTCCGGGTCACACTGCTCCCCGAGGTGGACAGCAAGCAGCGGCAGGCCCTGATGCGCCGTCGCTCCACCGACCCGCTCTTCGACGAGACCTTCAAGTTCCCCGTCTCGTTCGACGACGTGCCCTCCAGGACGCTACTGTTCCAGGCACGTCACAGCCGCTTTTTTTTAATGCGATGGCGCTAAGTGTACCGTGTTGTTGTTTTCCTCACAAAATGGCACATTACGCATAAAACAGGCCGTCGTCGTTGTCGTTGTTGGTGTGGCGGCATCGCCGTCACTGACCGTGAGGGAAAAGTCCCGATGGAAGCAAAGAATAAACTTCACCAATAGGTCAAATAATGTTGGGATTGGCGCCAAATTTCTCGGGGTGCGTCCTGCAAGAAGAAAAGAGCAATTGAGTTGAAATTGGGTTAATTTAGATTTGGTGGGAAGCATAACCAGGATCTTCGAACTGACAGACAGCATGCTACCCATTGGGCACAGTCATGAAAGCCGTCGTGGTCTTTGACTTGGTGAACTGCATTAGAGACACGTACTGACCCGTACATGAGTAACTATGAGTGTGCTAATAAGAAATTATGCCGTTATGTGCGTGTTGAGGGGGCGGTGCGAACGCGACCCGATAACGCTATTTGCCTTCTACAATTAAAAGGGGAATCGTAACCCCACCCAAGTTTTTCGTTGCTTCTTTCCTCGCTTCCCTCTCGAATTCCCACTACTGTACACGACAGCTGGCTCACCGGGCTGCGCTGTGCCTATTCGAAGCTGGGCCTTCTACAGGAACCGTGCATATATTGAAGCGGTGGCTAAACATAATAAGGATTCTCCGTTATAGGCGTCACTTCTTGTACACGTTGTTGCACTTACGATAACAGCGTTTACAATAATAAAGTTTACAAGCGACAAAGTGACACAGCGGGCATGGTAGGTACATAGTATCAAATGGCTTATTCCTCCTTTACATGAATACCTATTTAGGGTCCTCCAGTGGCGGGGTGAGAGAAAATAAGAAAGTTTGAAAAGATTCAATATGCACAAAGATCGAGGTTGCACACTTGCGATGCGTCTTGCACACGTGCGGCGAAGGAAGCACTGGCATGCTTAAGGAGCACCTGCTTCTCTGTTGGTCAGGAACACTGGTGGCGCGCAAACACACACGCAGTGCGGTCCAGAAGCATGGGGTAAACTTCTAAATCGGTCTCTCTTAATTAGGGATACATTACTTGCCAAGGTGGCCGTCTTTTCTTGAAACTAAACAATGCCCCGAAGCGTGCTTTATTAAGGTGGCCGTCATCGCGATGCTCAGCGCCTGTTAGGTATTGTGTCTCTTTGCCCCTCGTAAACTATAGGGCAGTAGCCTGTACAGGATGATTCTACCCTCATGTGCGTAACCGCAGCCACAAGAACTTCATTGTTGATGTACACAAGCTTCTAGTTAGCCTTTTCGCCAATAGGATGTGGACAATTTTTTTCTCGAGTGGCCGGCTGTAGGTACCTTGAGATCAAATTATCTCGCTCTTATTACCATCCACACCACGCTCTTCACTACTGTAGCCAACCAACGACCTCTCTCTAAGCACTCTTTCGGTCCTTAGCAGCGGCCTAAGTATGAGCAAAGTTAAAAACGGATAACGAAGAAACTTCAACGACCAGAACTGTAGCGGCCAAAATCCGATCATACCAAACCTTCCATCATTTCGTTCGTTTATTAGCCTTGTTGCTGACCCACGCCGGAGGACAGATTTCAGTTGGCCCGCAGCTGAGAAGAAACTGCTTTAAACACATACGGGCATTTCTTAACTAATATATTAAGACTAATGACCGTTTCAGCAAGCAAACTGCATCGGTGTAAGGAAAGTGTTTAAAGCACGCACCCCCGGGGGCAGGCTACACCGCCATTCATTTAAAGTCGGTGACCACAGTGTCTTCTCGGTATTGACATCACGTGTTTTATGTAATTTACTTATTTTATTTCAACACACCGCTAGCCTCACGGAGGAAGCTGTTGCAGTAAACGGACTGAAAAAATGCATACATTCTGTTTACCCTGGATTATATGAAACAATAATCAAGACGCTTTTACAATCAAACCAATATTAAAAGTAACAAAAAGCAAACAAGTCTAAATCGCAGCACTCACTCCCTATCTTGGTTTGACAAGCCGTTTAAAAAGGCATCTACAGCTTTGCAGGCGGCATCATTCGACAGCAGGTTCTAATCTAGAATGGTTTGAGCAAAGAAGGAAAATATGAGTGTGTAGTTCGGATCTGTATTCGTTTAAGTGCTTGCTATGTTTTGTTCTTGAATTTGCACGTTTAAAAAAGATTATGTATTTATTAATCATGAATGAATCGTTTAAGAGAAGAAAAAGAATTTAAGACACAGGAATTTATCACGATTTTGAATGCTTGGAACACCGGCTTTTTGCAAGAGTTCTGTGAAGGAATCGCAACGACAGTACTAGTTGTAAATTAATATTATCGCTTTCCGCCGAAGGCTTTCCATTTCAGCAATACAATTTTTAGCAGACGGAAACCAACAAATATGCAGTATTCGAACACAGGATTCTCAGGTGGTCGAAATTATTCCGCAGCTCTCCACTACGGCACATATTTCTTCCTTTCTTCTTTCACTCCTTCCTTTATCCCTTCCCTTACGGCGCGGTTCAGGCGTCCGTCGATATGTGAGACAGATTCTGCGCCGTTTCTTCTCCCTAAAAAAAAACAATTTTCAATTTCTTCCAACGACTGAGATGTAAGCTAATAACTTGGTGTCAGGTGAAGCAGATTTGAGCGAAAGTTTAATAAAAAAAAGTGTGCAAAGTGCTTTGGATGTTATATAACTAATGTGTTTCATTTTAATTCAATGCTATTATAATACCCAAATGTTTTTCCTCGTCCAATGTGTCTACGTTCAACTCCGCAGGTGTAAATTAGGTTTTTTTTTTAGACACTGTTGTACAGAGTGTCTTGTCAAGGTTCAGCATCATTTGCCAGTTTTGGCACCATTCCGAAACAGGCACGAGTGAGTTGCTAAGAATTACTTGGCCCTCATGACACATGACATCCTTGTAAATAATGCAGTCGTCTGCGAACAAACGAATTGTACAAGTTATGTTATCTGCAATGTCACTGAAGTTTGAGAGAAAAAGAATAGGAGCCCAACTGTGCCTTGCGGCACACCGGATGCTACTTCAACGCAGACCGAACGCTGCCCTTCATATTCTACAAACTTAAATCGATTTGTGATATAAGTTTGTAACCAATTTGTCATAATCACAGACCATGAAATTAACTGAAGTTCATGAAATAATTTTGGGGCGTGAAACAGTCAAAGGCTTTGCTCAAATCAAGAAATATGAGGCCAATTTGCCCCCAGTTTCTCAATAGTTACGACGAGGTCATGTATGGTTTATGATTCCTCAAAGCGTCCCTCAAAGTGACTCAGGCTATGAGGTACACCATTATGAAGGGCTCCGAAAATTTCGACCACCTGTGGTTCTTTAACGTGCACTGACAACGCCCAGCACACGGGCCTCTAGAATTCCGCCTCTATCGAAATTCGACCGCCGCAGTCGGGATCGAACCCCCGTCTTTCGGGTCAGCAACCGAGCGTAATAACAACTGAGCCACCGCGGCGGCGTCAGGTATGGTTTCAAATAATTGTGTGGTAGCTGACAAGCCTTTTCAGAATTCATGTTGCCCGCTGCTGATGAAATTGGTTTCTTCCACGAATATTACAGTATGTTTGAGAATAATCTGGTTTAGGTATAATATCAGGGCCACTGGCTTTCTTAAAGTCAATGGCTAGCAATAATGACAGTATTCCAAATTCTGTTAGTAATATTTCATTGAATATACTGGTGGTTTAGCAGCAGTGGGAGCATGTGCTAGGTATGACGCCCCTATCACTGGTGAATACGGATGCAAGCTAGCCATCAAACTCTTTCGCCCTATATTTAGCTTCACCCGGCGGCAGAATACGTTGGTTGTGTGAACTTGCAGGTATGGCCCGAATTTTGATGATTTGATAATAGAGTAACTTTAAGGTAATTTTGTTTTGTTAATTTATTGGCTAGCTTTAATTCAATGGAAGTGTCTTGAATTTTATCGCTGTATCCAGATAACGATTATTTTTTTCTAAGTTTGCTTAGCCTGGAAATTTTTCGGTTTAATTGCATGATTTGTCGTTTTATACACGGACTAACATTTCGCACGTTTTAGCTTTGGTTGGTACGTATTTTGACAAGTAGTTTTCAACGTTGTTCTTGAAAACTAACCATAGCGTATTGTCTAAAACCTTCCAATCACTATATTGAACTTCCAATTTGGTGTAAAAAGTTTCACATGTTCAGAAATTCTAAAGTAATCTGAGTGATCCCAGTCATACACTGACCTTCGACAGCTTTCTGCCAACACGTCAAACTGAATTTGCTTGCTTTATGATGTGAAGAGCCATCGAATATTTCCCAAGAAAGACCATCGGTTACAATCCTATTATTAACAAACATGAGGTCTGGAATGGTTTGAGTGCTGTCAGTGACACAAGGAAATTGAAGAACAATCTGTTTTTAATCAAAGTGAAAAACTATATCAAGCAGCGGGTGCGCACAGGCAATTTCCACGCTTTCCTTTTTTAGGGTTTCCCACGATATACGGCGAAGGTCACCAGCTAGCATGATCGTTTGTGAGCCATTAAGATGACGTTACATGTATTCAGCTAAATCATGTAGCATGTGGGGGCTAGAGTTCAGAGGCTGGTACATTGTTCCTATTTAGTAAACCGGATTGCCTATGGGGACTTTCGTCAAATGTTTAAGCGGAATCTCCTGAGGTGGAGTAGATTTGTAATAAGGGAGTAATTACTCATTGGCATCCACCCAGGCGCAACAATACAGATACAAAAAAAAGCTATACAGCTTTCTCAGAAACTTCGTAGTTTAAAAAAATTCGTCCTGGCACGGGGTTTTTCTTTAACTGCGAAGTTTCTGAGAAAGCTGTATAGCTGTCCTTTGTATCTGTATGGCTGCATTTGGGTGGATGCCAATAAATAATTACTCCCTTATTACGAATCTACTCCACCTTGGGGGTATCCACTAAAATATTTTACCAACACTGTTCCCACTTCGAGTTACTGAAGAATTCGCTTTCGCCCTACCATGAGGTTGCCGTGCCGGTTAGCTCAGTTGATAGAGCGACTGCTCCGGTGAAGCGGTGGTCGCGGGTTTGAACCCCGGACCAGGAGAAATTTTTCTTCAACTGCGAAGTTTCCGAGAAAGCTGTATAGCTTTCCTTCGTAGCCTTGTGGCTGCGCTTCGGTGGATGCCAATGAGTAATTACTCCCTTATTACTTTGAGAACTTTGCACCAGAGTGCGGCACAGCTGACCACATCTGGCATCGGCACAGCGTGATACCCGTCTTTGAGAAGAATCGCTACGCCACCACTACGAGAACCTCTGTCTTTTCGCAGAACAGTGTATCCTGGTGGAAAAATACCACTGCTAGATATAAGAGGAGAGAGACAAGTTTTGGTGACAACGATAAGGTTAGGCGCATGAACAAGCTGGAAGGCTTCTAGCTCAACTACCTTACAAACAACGCTTTTTGAGTCTAAGCCCACTACCGTAACATCTTGCGTTGTTTGAGCTTGAATCAGTTTTGCCTTAAACCGATTTCGTTTGTTTTCATTGGTCGCTCTGCCTTTCTTTATTCGTCCCAGGCAAATAGTTGGCCATTTATTTCAATGTATCGAAAACCAAAAAGACCTCTTCTTTATTGGCTCTGTTGGGCTTGCAGTTGTCAAAATGCTGCGTCCTGATGTTCCGAACTCAAAAACAAAAAGTCTTCGCTGACAGACTAATTTCATCCTTCCAACTTTCAGCAGTTTTTCAGTACCTTCATTTTGTCCCTGAAATTAAGCAGCCTAAGAATCACAGGTCAGGCTTTGCCTTCCTTCATATATGCGAAGCGGTGCATTCTTTCAAAGCCAGGAATAGACGCCCCTAGATTCCTCTTAATCTTTTCAGCTGCTTTTTATTTTCAAGTCATTCCGGTGTTTCATTTACTGGTTCATCTACGCCGTATATGTTAAAATTTGAACGCCTGCTTCTGTTGCCACGATTATCGCTCTGTCCTGCAAACTGAGACAATTTTTTGCTCTATTTGACCGATTCTACCTTCGACACCTGTGAGTGTATTTTCGATTAACAACACCGCATCTAGCTTAGCATGGATGGCTGCGAGAGATTCGTTTGTAGCTTTGTTTTCATTCTTGACGAAATTTATGTCTGCGTCCATCTTACGGATTTCAGCGGCAAGCTCTTGCATGTTAGGGCCAGGGTTGCACTGTACGTCACCTGCCAATAATAAGAGATGCTTGAGTGAAACAACGACATCGGCAAGAAGCGAACACACTTGCCATGAGCACGCCAGCACCACAAGAAACACGTCGTTGCTGCAATAATAATTACGGGAATTTGTTCTTACCTGGACCAAAGATCAAATGGTTCTTCGGTGTCATGTTCTCTGTAGCCACTGAATTTATAGGAGTGTGACGTCGATGGCGCAGCTGCTTTCGAAGTTAGTCGGAGGGGCGCGCATAGCGGTAGGTCCTACTCTTAGAAGCAACTTTAAATTAAAATTTATCAGTGCAAGAACCTTCTTTTCTTGTCGAACAAACACCAACATAGCCAGAAACATGGACTGAATTGCGTTTTTCTGAAAGCCAGCATTGGCTGAAGTCGTCCCTGGAGTCTCTTTAATCAACGTACGTCATGTTGAGGCAGAACATCACCTGGTTTGTGTAGTATACAAACCAACCCCCGCATGCAACAGCTCTGCTGATGCACCCCGACTAATTCTCTTGATCATATAACAGTGGCGTGTGGTGTCAAAAGACGACATGACTAACAGGAGGCGCTTCATACAGCCAAAAGAATGCGCTACAAATACCAAGCGACCTTTTTAGAGCGAAAGCTCTACTCTTCCCGTACAAAGCTGAAGTTCATGTGGCTATGAAATTCGACCTTCAAACCAGAAGGAGCGAAGGGTGCAGAGCCTTGTCTCTGACGTCACGCCACGTGACTAACCACGCCTGGCCACAGCTACGTGCGTTGAGCCGACGACGCTCGCTTGTCGCAACTATCGAGTCACGTGACTCACCACAGCTACGTATGCGGAGCCTACAGCACTATCGCAACTGCCGGAAATCGCGTGAGGCGCCGTTCGGTACATTATGGCGAGTGGCGTGTGTTTACCCTAGCAGCGCTTTCGTTCCCCTTACTAGGTTAAGCCGGGTTGCACCACAGCTAATTCTTTTTTAGTTGTGTGTAATATAAAGCTTGTTTCGTGGTCCGCGACTGCTTCTTCTGTCTGTACAGCCGTAAGGGGCACTTTAGAGAATATTCTTTATTGCACTGACGTAATACAGGAACCAACTGCCGCTCTGGAATGTCTTTGCGTAGAGCCTTTGCAAGGTCGGGTTAGTTTGCAAGGCTGGGGTTAGTTTTAGCAGCACAAATTACGAGAACAAGGACGTAGCAAAGTATGAAGCTTGCTGATGCACAGTCCAAAAATTGCTTCCTTCAATGCATGACGAGTCAACTATGAGACGCCTTCCGGAGCTGGAGGGGAAAACATTTCCGCAAGCAAAACTTATTCTAGATGACTTCACGCACGAGCCAATCATGGAGTGAAGTGAGCATAAGCAGCTTTACGAATTTGGCTACAGAATGCAGTTACAAGGCAATTTAGACCGATCGCGTTTGGTCGCCCTTGCGTGCACTCTAAACATGAATGCGGATATATGGGAGTAAAAAGAGTGTAAGCTGCCCTCTAGGGCACTTCCTTTCATGGAAGGGAGGATGCTAGAGGACAGCTTAATCCCTTTTTTACCCCTTTCTGCTTAGAGCGTATGGGCCCCAGTGTGCACTGCAAGCCCACAGCTTGTTAAGCTGTGCAGGTTTGGATCATATTTCTGACACCCGCTTCAGCTGTAATACATTATTAAATAATGTAAAGCAGTGGAGCTCAATTGCTTGTAGTTTACTGCGTAGCCAGTCGTAAAGCATTGTATTTCGGTGATCTACACTAATCATAACGCAACAAATGTCGTTGATTGTCTGATCCGCATTCATGAGGAAGATTAGCAGAATTGAAACAGACTCTGCCCCAACTTCTTCAGTGCAGTTTATCACTCGTTCTGTGTACACTTATAAAGCTGTCTATTTCAGTTAGTTTGCTATGCATGGACAGATAGACCTTTGAACAGTGCAAATTAAAAAGATATTTAGGAAATACAAAATTTATTATGCACACATAACATGAAATGAATAAATGATAAAACTCAAAATCTTGCTCCTGCACTCGGAAAAACAGTTCTGGAGTCCATTGACGTCCCTTGCACGGCACCCGCCATGTTGATGCCACTCCGTAGCAGGAAACGAGCGCCCCTCGGCTACATGAGGAGAAAGGTGTGCCGTGCTTAGATGAGGAGAACAGGATATTAGGCACCGACAGTGCAAAAGGTATCCAGATTAACCTTCTGTGCTTTTTTTTCAACGCCGAGTTTACGACTGTCTTTACTACGAAGTTCAGCGCTGACACACAGCCGCACAACTAATCGTTAACGTGTCGTCGGCACTGTAACCGAGTTTGCCTGTTCGACAGTAGTTACCGCGGTCAGCTTATTTACCGTACTGCCTGCTAACGCACTCTATTGGCAGCAGGCTGCTGCTTAGAAGCCATTTGGCTGTCGTCTATACGATTAACTTTATTAGAAAACAGCGCGCACACGCAGGGCACAAGCAGAGGCGACAAAACAGATGCTGTTTGCTGATCATGTTCTCCACTCCCCAACTAGTTCGACCACATGCTATATGATGCCGCGCCGAGTACAAATCAAAGCCGGCGATATTCAAGTGTTCCCTCTGCTGATGGCGGAATATCGCGCTCAAGCGCCGTCCCACCAATTTTGGCTCTTTAAGCTGGCACCTGAGCTGCTGCGAAAGTGGCACTTTTTATCTGTGAAATTACGATGCCGTTGTTGCGCACTTCTTTCATCGAGGCACCTCAAGTGCGAATGCGAGGAACAAGTTGATACGAGCACCGATGACGGGAAGGTACCACATTCTTCTGTTTCAACTACTGCCCTTTACACGCGATATTTAAATCTGGTGACAACTGCCCGGAGTTTCAGTCCATGAAGATTAAGGTTATGTCCCCATTTCTCTTCTCGTAAAGGAATTCAACGGAGCGCGACTAACGCATCTCCACTCGTGCTAACTCATTTTGTGGGCAAGGCAGGATGTGCGAACCGAGTTTGCTGACGCGGCGAATTTTGGTTGGGGAAATATCTTTCTGGGAGCCAACTTGCAAGACGTTTTTAAAGTTGTCAATCATTTTTATTTTTAGTGGGGTGCGTGCGTGGTTTGAGAACACCCCAAGTTTCCTACCATTCTTAAAGAAGGAGTAAATATACACTCATCTTGTATCAAACGGTGGTAAAAAATAAATAAACGAATGGCCAAACAGCAAAAACGAAATAGCAATACCGAATTACCTAATAGAAACACTTTAAAAAAATCTGAAAAAACCTCCTCCCTTGTACTCCCCCCCCCCCCATCTTCCCTGTCATAAATGCTCCAGAGCCCTTGTTGCGAGAGCTTTGAGATCATACCAGTTTGAAAACTTTGGTTCGCAAAGTGAATAGCCCGTTTGCCCTTTCCGAAGGATGGATAGATCAATGAATGCAAGATAGGAGCGTCGCCTTTGAAACCGGGTGCTGTCAGTTTCCTCTATCTCGTTTTTTTTTTCATTCTTTATATTTCTTTACTCGTGCTATCGGTGTAGCAAGTTGGTCTATAAATTCGCCAATCTTTTATTACAAGTTTAATGCTGCATTTGTAACCTTACGGAATCTCCCTGCTTGAGAGCCACTAACATTCCTATCGCTTTTTGCTAACTTCTACCTCTGATTCATTTCCAAGATCGCTGTCATCTCTAAACCCTAGGGCCTCACAAAGAGTGACTGGGCCTGCATCGACGTCAGGATGAATGCCTCCAAATTGCAGTACGAGGCGTTTCATTTCTTCAGATTTACCCCGGCACACTGCACATGTGTCATCTTCTTGATTAAATTTATTTTGTAGCTTTGCATTCTAGGACACTCTGATCTAGCTGCATAGAGGGCATTGCCTCTTGAGTTATCATAAGACGATTCGTTCCTGATGTGGCATTTCCATTTTCTCTACTGTTGTGGAATCTGCTTGTTTTCCTACTGCATTAATGCAGTTTTTACCTTCTGCGTTTTTACCGGTCGTTCAAAGCTCTTTATTCCTCCGTCATTGTTTCCTGCACACTTACTGATTAGCTTTCTACTCCTTTCCTGGCACTGTGAGACAACGCTCTTTCGGCCTATGCATTTCAACACCTTATCTGTCCATCTGTTATTGTCCAATTTCCTCAGGCGTTCTTCATATAGTATTCTACTCTGAGCTTCCCGTGCTTCGATCGATGCCCAGCCCAAATCACCTTATACTGCCTCTTTGTGGTTTTCCCGTGGGCACCTAGTGCTAATCTTCCAACAGCTCTCACATTTATTTCTAGTCCCGACTGAAATTCTGCCCTTAGGCACAGAACAGCATTCGAACAGCAAGCCCTGCGACCATTATACCTTTCCAAATGTAACTCTCCGTACTTCATACTTGTTGTACCCCCGTTATGCCCTATCGTAGCATCGCTTCGCCCTTTCGCCCTAACCCTCTGTTCAGCTTTCCATGTATATCTGCTCCTAGTTTAGCTATACCTCGACATACACGTACATGTATTCTGCCTGTCAGCGTATTTCATGGCCTTATATGGAAGTAAATTAGGGAGAGACGGGCTAGTTATTGACTACTCGTAGAATGCATTTTGGAACCGCCCAAAAAAGACAAGGGACGTGGATTGAACCAACAGGACAGAGCGCGGAAATTCAACTAGTTTATTACAGCAGTGCGGCGTCACATTTATACAATCATCTTAATCACATTGTAACTTGACAAACGATCATCACATGACACTGGCGCGCAGGCGTGTACGGATATCATGCTATCTAGATATGAATACTCTTTATCAGACAGGTTTACCGAGGATTTGCTGACACACGAGCTGGATTCCTTCTTAATACAGTAGGCCTCGTACACTTCTCTGCTTAGTTTAGACCCGAACATATTCAGGATAGTGGTATCGCGGAACCGAGGCGTGCAACCACGGCAGTGGCGACAATGGGCGGCCACATGCCCTCCCCCCGCCAATGCGCCTACTACTGCGTGGTGCTCCTGAAGTCTGACGTTTATACAACGTCTAGTTTGTCCGATGTAGATTTTGCCACAGTACAGGGGTATACGGTAAACAACCCCCCTTTTGCATGGGACAAATCTTTCTGCATGCTTGATACCACATTCTTCCTTGTGCTTCCCCTGCACCTTGTTGCATAGGCCGGCCAGTTTTTGGGTTGCGGCGAAGACCACCGGCACGTCGCCCTTTTGAGCCACTTTTTTCAAGCTATGCGAGATGTGGTCGTAGTATGGGATGGCAACGGGTCTCTTGCATTGCGCTTCTTCCCTGCGGCGGTGCTCAGGTACGCCCCTGAGTGTCGAAGAAGTGTCGATCCTCAACCAGGAAAAGTTTCCTATGTCGGTCCGTGCACTGTGCCGAAATTTGTTGATAAGTTGTCTAATGGCCCCAAAATTCTGCACTGAGCCTAAGGTTTCTCCAGTGGAACTCTTGTCCCTGGTTAAGGATATAGCTAGGCGTATGTCTGAAGATGAAATAGGCTGGTGCATATCGGAAGGTGTTAACTGTCTTGTGTCAAAGAAGGCCAAAAAAAAAGACCGACTACAAGTTAGAGAAACCATCGATTATCTCCAGCACAATGATCTCGCCTTATTGATTTCAGATAAAGAGCGTAGCTTCGCTGTTCTACCTATTCCACTTTATCGTAAAAAGCGAAGGAAGCCGTTTCAAAAAACTTTTCCGCCATGAAGTGTAGCGCTCCTAGGCTGAAAAAACTAGCGTTGGCCTTGTGTGACAGGCACAACCTGACAAATCTAGGAAAAGAAGGCGTTCCCTTTAGAGCCATTGTTTCAGAGCGCGATACATGGCAGGGGGTTTATCCAAGTTTTTACAAAAACTTTTGCGTATACTCCGAATAGCGGACCCGTTCATGATAAAGAATTCTGAAGAGGTTATAGCATTTCTTCGTGACCACGAAAGCTCGAATCAATCCTTGTTTTCTTTCTCAATAGACGTAGCCGACCTGTTTTATTCTATACATCAGGACAAACTCTTTTGCGCTCTTAAATATACTATTGATGACTACGGCCCTGTGGCCTTCTAGAATGCATGCGGATTAAGTGTAGATTGCTTTTTAGAAATGCTTGGGTTTTATCTTTCATCGACCATTGCCAATTTTGAAGGAAAGAACTTCATTCAAAAGCGTAGCGTTTGTATTGGCTCTTGCATAGCCCTTTTGTTGAGTGAGATATTTTTATCTTACTTTGACAAGCGAATTGCTGAACGCCTTGACACAGCCTATTCGGCAAAGGTTTTTAGATACGGGGATGATTACGCTATTTTCCTGAAAGAGGTTATGCATGAGGGGGTATGGCTGCGGTGCGCCTGGTTCTAGAAATCTTCTCCGAGTGCTTTTTTGGTCTTATCTTCACCCATGAGCGGCCAGCGCAAGAATCCTTGCAATTCCTTCATATCTGTATTGTTGTCCGCGAAACCCAAGCGTGCTGGAGGTATCAGCCTCGCTCAAAAAAAGCTAATTTAAGCCACCAGTGAGCTCATTCGAAGCTTGTTAAAAGAGGTATCCCAAAACAACTGCCTGCGTGCTGCTCTGGACAAGTCCTGCAATTTTGAAATGGCACACAGCGTGGGTTTCCAGCTAAAAAGGCTGACCAGTGCGCGTTTTCCCAGGGAGTTAATCACCTCTGTGCTAGAGGCCCTTGCCAGGGAAGCCAGGGGCGTACCTGAGCGCCGCCGTAGGGAAGAAGAGCAACGCAAGAGACCCGTTGCCATCCCATACTACTACCAGATCTCGCATCGCTTGAAAAAAGTGGTTCAGAAGGGCTACGTGCGGGTGGTCTTCGCCGCTCCCCAAAAACTGGCCGGCCTATGCAACAAGGTGCAGGGGAAGCACAAGGAAGAATGCGGTATCAAGCACGCAGAAAGATTTGTCCCGTGCAAAAGTGGAGTTGTTTACCGTATAACCCTGTCCTGTGGCAAAAGCTACTTCGGACAAACTGGATGTTGTATAAACGTCAGACTTCAGGAGCACCACGCAAGAGTAGGCGCATTGGCGGGGGGAGGACACACGGCCAACCATTGTCGCCACTGCCATGGTTGCATGCCTCGGTTCCGCGATACCACTATCCTGAATAAGTTCGGGTCTAAACTAAGCAGAAAAGGGTACGAGGCCTACTGAACGAAGAAGGAATCCGGCTCGTGTGTCAGCAAAACCTCGGTAAACCTTTCTGATAAAGAGTATTCATATCTAGATAGCATGATGTCCCGTACATGTCTGCGCACCAGTGTCACGTGATAATCGTTTGTGATGTTACAAAGTGATTAAGATTATTGTACTAATGTGACGCACTGTTGTAATAAACCAGTTAAAGTTCCGCACTCTGTCCTGTTGGTTCCTTCCTCGTCTCTTGTTTTTTTGCGCGATTTTGAGATGCATTCTACTTATATTGAAGGCAACTGATCAGGGAAA
This sequence comes from Amblyomma americanum, assembly GCF_052857255.1. Taxonomy (NCBI): domain Eukaryota; kingdom Metazoa; phylum Arthropoda; class Arachnida; order Ixodida; family Ixodidae; genus Amblyomma; species Amblyomma americanum. The sequence goes on from NC_135505.1 coordinate 26,681,319, forward strand.
TCGTTGAAAATCATCCCACCTAACCTAATGGCAGAAAACTAGAATCCTAGAGCGTCTCCTAGAGTCAGCAGACAAGAGTGTCAGCGGACAAGAGTTGTCCGCGTCCTCTTTGTGTCCTCATCTCCTGCAACGTCTAGAGTGCCATCTAATAGGCAATTACGAACAAAAGAGAAACAGAGGATCAAGTGTCCTGCATAGTGTTACCTCGCTATCTATGAAAGCATACTGGTACACGCTTGTACTGTGTTCCGTGCAGCATGCTCTACTGCTAGGGCCATCATGATCAGCATGCAGTGCTTATGTCACACAGGTGCTCAATAATGTAAGACCACGATGCTGACTCTTGTCCCCATGCTCGCAGGTGTTCGACTACGACCGATTCTCGAGAAACGACGTGACAGGAGAGGTTCGAGTGCCGCTGGCCGACGTCGACGTCACGACTGAGACCGAGGTGTGGTGCGACATTGACAGGACCGAGAAGGTGAGTGGCCTCTCCGGCATTTACTGCATTTACCGACCCCCCCCCCCCACCCACCTCCGCCACTGTAATGCCACTGGGCGCTGTGGGTAAATAAATAAATATATAAATAAATAAATCCATGCCTAGCTGCACGGCAGTGAGTAGATGGACACAAATACACACTTAGAAAAAACACCTTACACATCAACATCTGAGTGCGAAGAGATTTGACATGTCCCAGAGCCTGACCTGCCTTCAATAGTTGCCCGCATGACGAATAAAACCGGCCTCCTCCTTTCCTATCTAAATCAACAATCATAGTTTTTACTTGTCTCATAATAATAACCGTCATAGAGTAGGAGGACTGTCAATCCGTACCAAAGCGTGTTTTCAGTCTTTCATGCCAAGGAGTTCGCAACAGTTCAGCCACCCTCTCGGCTTTAATACCAATAGTCAAGGTCACCAGCCATTTTTTGGCGCGGTACCTAGCCTTGTGTAGTCAGCGTCGACCTCTATACGCAATATTGCATTTTCTTGTTGCACACCATTCATATTATTCTGGCGTTATTTTATTATTGTATACCTCTATCTTACCAGTACTCACCTATGGAGCAGACACGTGGCGGCTAACGAAAACGGTTCAACTTAAATAAAGGCAACGCAGTGAGCTATGAAAAGCATTGAATGAATGAATGAATGTAGCATTTATTGCAGGGAGGGATGCCACTTTGTCGCTGTTGGAGAATTAGGAGGAGGCATGGGGGTGTAGGTGCAAGAGCAACTTCTAGTCGGTCGGGTTCATTGCTTCAGAGCTGCGCGTCGTAAGTCCGTTGACCTCTCCTACACTACTCGGAGCAGGCTGCCTTCACTACCGTATGCCGCGATGGCATGTTGTGCTGCAGTGCTTGACCATATCTGCTCTGCTAAGGTGGGTATGTCGTCATGCGGCATGTTTTCGTGTCTCGTGTATTTCTCGCGAAAAAGTAGGCAAGTCCATCTTAGAGGTATTAGATCTTCTCGGCAGTGTTCTTGGTAGTGGGTGCATCTGTTGTGCTTAGGTGCGTCGTGAACGGCAAGACACCCGTTGTTAAGTATACACGGGCTGTACGTAGCGTTTGCAATAACTTTAAGAAGTTCTCTTGCGGCCGAGTGTGCTGTCCCTATAGTGTAGATCACCGGCGCTGGTGCTCCTTGCGATAACCGACGCCTGCTGTCTGCTTTTATTTTGGTGCTAACGTAGTGCATAAGTGCTCTGCCGGGGGAGCATTCTTTGATCACTTTTCGGTGGGGATTCTGATCTACCAGGTTCGCCAGAAAGTTGCGGTGTGGGGCGCTGTACGTTTGATCAAGCCCGCCCGCTTGCACGGCTGTGTTTCCCCCGTACGTGCCAGTGTGGCCTAGTGTCCGTATAATTTGGATACTTGTTCCGATGTCTCGCACCAGTTACAATCTCTTCCTGATGTCCTTGGCCACCTCGTCCTCTGTCGTACGTGCTGTCAGCCCTGCTGTCAATGCTTTTGAGTCAGTTAGGATTCGATAATTATTTGCACATCTGCTATAAGAGAACAGGGTTAATTGGCAGATACAGGAGAGGCCTTTGTCCTGCAGTGGGCGTAGTCAGTCTCATAATCATTATATTGAAGATGGTGATAACTAGCAAGGCTACTACTTTCGCTCCATTTTCTGTAATATTTCGTCACTATCTAGTAGGTATTGCAAATAAACAAATAAATTTGAATAACCTTGAGGTGGTGCCTCCAGTGCCGGTCAAAATCTTACGAATATGGTGCGAAACTGGACGACACACACGACGCAGGCTCTTTCAAGCTTCCGAAGGGTACTAACATAGGCTCCGCTATACATAGGAACAGACAAAAGGTAAGGCCGCGCGTGGAGCTGTTATCAAAATTCTAAAAACACAAAGCCAAAAACAAACGCGGAAGTGAAACCAAATAAAGCATTTAATAGAAGAGAAAAACTAAAGCCTTAGCTTTCAAAAGTCTGGTCAGAACTGATTTCAAGTATACAAAGGCGCCTAACGGGAACACATGAAAGAAGCCCGGCGTGCTATTTAGGATAAGAAAATAAAGTGACAAGGTCATGCAAAAGCGCAAGAACATGTCGTTGCCAGGGTAGCCTTATCATTGCTGAGAGTAAGTTTTTTCTCCTGTGGCCTACGGCGTAGTTCCCATTCATTTTTGTTCTCTTTCTGTGTTTTGGTTTGCCTTGAAAATTTCGCTTGTAACTCTAGACGTGAACTTGCCTTTCGTCAATTTCACCTATAAATAGCCCTGATTCATTCAGTGACCCTCTGCTGCCGATCAACGTCTGCATCATTGTGTCCTGCCCCATTATTGCTAATCATCCATTCCTGCACGATCGTGAACAGATTAGCCTGTCAACGCATCTAATTGTTGCTGATCATATCGGACACCTTATTACGTAGGATGGCTTCATGATCTGTCGGCACTTTACCCATTGTCTGGCTGGCTCTCGTTACTGAAGAATGTAAGAGCTATGGCTAGCTACGTCACTAGCCGACCATTCATGTACAAAGACACACTGAGATTGTTTTCATGAATCTCGTGATTTTCTTGCCACCCCAAAAGCTCTGACGCCTGTGACATAGCTGTGAGAGAGAAAACATCTATGGCGAGCATCAGTTCGCACTTTGGCGATGATGATGATGATGATGAATGTGGACGTATGTTGTGGCGCGGACACTTTGTTCGAAAGAGCTTCGAAAAGTGTGCAACATTTCCTGTAATCATCTCACGCTGGTGCGGTTCATGATAGTGGTTTTTATCAACAGTCACCATGATTATACTGTCGTCTCGTCAGCGGCTGTTGCTGCAGTTCGCAGAACGCTGGCGTAGTACTCACGTAACCCAGGTTGTTTGGGCAGGGCTTTGTGTTTTGTCTGGCTTCTAGCAGTATAAAGATGTGTAAATCTGTTTCATGACCTAGGTCTTCATAAGAGCGTTGAATGTGAAATGTAGACTGTATAATGTGGCTTACTAAATTTTACCGTGGGTTAGTTCTTCAGGGTTGCAAAACTTCTAGACCTTCTTAGCCACAGTTTTAAAAACAATGCATCAGTCTTTAGGCTCTCTGCTGTGGTGTCTACAATGGGTGTCCAACGATCTCGCGATTTTACCGCCAAAGCTCCGGTTGGAACCGCTTTCATTGCCTTTATTAGGTGTCCATCAGTCATCACAGCCTAGAATGTTACAGTACGTTCCAATGAATTTTTCATGTGGAATTATATTAATCCAACCCACTTATTCACCTTAATCCATTTCCTGGCATGGACCTGTTTCGAAATTATGGGGGTCCTCACATTGTCACCTTTGGCGGTGCCCTATGATTTGCTCACTGGGCGTTACGCGATGTTTATGGCGTCATAACCATCTCAATCGTATTCATATTTAGCGGGGAGTCCTCATACCCCACATGGCACAATGGTGCAGCGGTTAAGCGAGGCGCAATTGCCCCAGCAGGCGGCTGTGTCAAACACAGCAGGCGGCGACCACACTGAATTTGGCAGTGGTGGGCAGTCTGCTAACAGTCTGGACGGCAAGTTGTGGTGACATCACAGACACGTGACAGCTCTTGACTAAGAGAAAATTTTAAATTTCGCGGTGTTCTCGACTGGTCATTTCGGGTCACGTGACCCCGCGTTAAGCACCAGCTTTTTTTAACAGTTGTGTCTACGGGCCAAGCTGACGGAACTCGCAAAGTTTCGAAAGCGGGTGAAGGGGGTTATGAAGAAGCGAGCCGGGAGCTCTGTTTTTGACTTGGTGCATATCAGAGCCGTCCCCCCCCCCCCCCACCGGGTGGGGGGGGGATGAATGCAGTGAAAAGGGGGAGTATAAAAATTGGAGTGGACGCCTAAGCTCCTCGTTAAGGATATGACGCGATCGCGATGTGGTTTCGGCTTTCAATTCTGAGCAGTAGGACACCTTTGAGCCCATTTTTCATTTCTTTCAATTGTTCAAATTAATTAAGTGATCAATTACGCACTCTAAATTTTTGTAATTAGCATTATCAAGCGTTGGCTTTTCATTCTGAACATGTTGACACTTGTAAACCCCTTTATCAAATTTTTCACTTTTTTGTTTTATGTAATCAATTAATTACAAAGATTTCATAACTATTCGTCGCCTCTCACACACCAATCAGTCATCAATCACTGGAACCACAATTACCATGATACAATTTTTTTACGCAGCCCCAGATATTTCCGACCCCCGGTGCCGAATACTACTGCGCCAACGGCTTTTCGACCGAACGAGCTGTATACGCTGTCGCGTAAAAGCGGAGCCGCATACACTGCGCCATTCAGAGTAGGGACACCAAATTTCACTGCGAAAGTTATACGGAGCCCAAGACGGCGGTGCCTTACGTTGCATGTGGACACAGCAGGAGGGTAAACACTTGGCAGTTTTCTGCTGTTTTATTTTTTTCAGAATTTTGCATAACAATTTAGTAAACATTCATCACTACGGGAAATTTTTATATTCCCAACAAGTAACTCCCGATTATTTTTCTTTCCAAATACGGTTTCCGTTTCGCTTGCAGCGCCCCACTCGCCTCACATGCCATAGATAGATAGATAAAGAGGAGGAGGGAAAGCCAGGGATGTTAACCAGAAAGGGGTTCCGGTTGGCTACCCTGCACTGGGAAAGAGGGATTAGGGGACTAAAAGGAGGAAGAGAGAAGGGAAAAAAGGCATAACACACACACGCACAACGCTGTCACAATTTGTCACTCAATCCAGTCGCTCTCAAGTAGGCAAAGAGTGCCTTGTATGCCTTGAGGGCAGTCGACTGCTGTGGCCACGGACCGAGGATCTTTTGCTCTGTTAATGGGCGAGGATCAAGGCGGTCCAGGGCGCAACACAGTGTATGTCTTGCACTCGCAAATGCAGGGCACTCATAGAGAAGATGAGCGATGGTCTCCTCACAACCACAGCTCTCACAGGCAGGGCGGTCGGCCATCCCCATCCGGAAAGCATAGTAATTAAGAAATGCAACACCGATCCATAAACGGCATAACAGTGTTGCGTCGCGACGTTCTAAGTTACGTGGAAGACGAAGGCGCAGTTCAGGTTCCAGTGCCTTGAGGCGTAGGTTGCAAAACTCTCCCGTGCTCCACGCTGAAAGTGTGAGCTCCAGCGCCAAAGGGCGAAGCCCACACGCAGCGTCAGGTCTGATGATGATTGATGATGATTATGGATTTTTTTGGCGCAAGGGCAGCTATGGCCAAAGAGCGCCATGTCACAAGGTATTTTTCTTCTTTTTCTCAAGGTGGGGTCAAAGACCCATTTCCCAAGCATTTCACCCTAAATAAGCCGAGCACCAGACCAGGGGAAAGCTTGTACCCATTGTATCACCGGTGGGTACCCGGCGGCACTGGGGATCGAACCCCGCACCTCCCGCATACGAGGCGGATGCTCAACCACTTGGCCACCGCTGCGGTCGCAGCGTCAGGTCTCGATATTGGGATCCTCACTGGAAGTCCGTCGTTGTGAGCAGAACGCGTAGCCGCATCGGCCGGGTGATTACCGTTAATACCACAGTGTCCTGGCAGCCATTGAAAAATGATGTCATGACCTTTGGAAACGGTGCCGTGGTACAGTAGACGGATCTCAGCAACAAGTTGCTCCTGCGACCCGCGGCGTAGCGCAGCTTGCAGGGCTTGAAGGGCTGCTTTAGAGTCGGTGAAAACCGTCCAGTCATGTGGAGGTTCTTGAGTGATTAACTCTACCGCAGCCCGTAAGGCTGCGAGTTCCGCACCATTTGAAGATGTTGGATAGGTCGTCTTCACTTTCATGAACACGGATCTGGCCGGTATCACCACCGACCCCGCAGAACTGGTCGAGTGAACTGATCCATCTGTGTAAATATGTATGCGGTGACTGTGGTAAGAATGCAAGTGATTCAATGTCAATTGTTTGAGAGCGGGCAGTGATACACCAGCTTTCTTTGTAATGCCAGGAATATAGAGGTGAACCCGAGGTTCATGAAGACTCCATAAGGGTGAGCACGGTCTTGACGCAGGGGTGAACTGCGATGGAAGATATCCGCGATGGGCTTGAATGACTTTGGCGAATGCAGTACGCTGCCTAATTATTTGGAGTGTGCCAGGTGTTGACAGGGAATCCGTGTGAGGTGCCGAATATGTGTTCTCATGGTGTCAACAGCAATGTATGTAGTAACAGGATGTTCCCGGGCAACAAGGACCGTTGCTGCTGTTGATGCACAGTTAGGCAGGCCAAGACAGATACGGAGAGCTTGCGCTTGCACACTTTGAAGAGTCTTGATATTTGTTTTTCTAATGGAACTGAATATCGGAAGACTGTACCGCATGTAACCCAGAAATAGGGAACGGTACAGTTGTAGCATCGAGCGCACTGATGCGCCCCAGGACTTTCCCGCGCGGAAGGAGAGGACGTGGACAATCGAAATTAGCCTCTTTCTCATGTCGTAGGTATGCGGACTCCACGAGAGGTTCCAGTCGATGACAACACCAAGGAATCTGTGGCTTCTCTCATAGGGAATGGCGTCGCCATTGATGTGAATGGTGTAACGTGACATTATTTTGCGCGTGAACGCCACAAGTGAACACTTTTCGGTCGAAATGTCCAGGCCCTGCAAACGAAGATAAGTTGTAAATATCAATGCCGCTTTTTGAAGTCTTGCACGAACTTGAGGACGGGTCACCCCTGATGCCCAAATACAGATGTCGTCTGCATATACCGAGATCTGAGCAGATTGTGGCAATACGTTGACCAGGCCGATGAGAGCAAGGTTGAAGAGAACTGGGCTCAGCACTCCACCCTGAGGGACTCCGCGCGAATTTCGGTGTAAGGACGTTGGTCCGTCCGCAGTCAGGACAAAAAAACGACCTCTCTGATAAATAGCTGCGTATCCAGCTGAACGTGCGGCCTCCGATCCCAGCAGCTTCCATTGCGTCCAAAATGGCCTGATGCGCTACGTTGTCGTACGCGCCCTTGATATCCAAAAACAATGCCACGGTCAATCTTTTCAAACTTTTGCTGTGGTGCACCCACGTTACAAGGTCAACCACGTTGTCGATAGAAGAGCGGCCCCGTCGGAACCCAGACATGACATGAAGGTTGGATAAATCTGATATCGCTCCAAGTACCATTCCACGCGTGTGAGCAGCATTCTTTCCATGACTTTGCCGACGCAGCTGGCGAGTGCAGTTGGACGGTACGATGAAAGGTCGAGCGGTGATTTCCCCGGCTTAAGAAGTGGAACCAGACGACTGGTCTTCCAATCATGAGGAACTATGCCAGCAGTCCATGACTTGTTATAAGTGTCCAAAAGAACCTTTCGAGCTTCTTGGCCAAGGTTGGCAAGTGCGGAGTACGTCACACCATCGGGCCCTGGTGATGAAAAAAAAGCCATCATTCCAAACAAAGAACGCACAAAAGTACTTGAGGACTCCTGAGTCCGAAAACTGCGATATACAGTGAAGTGGTGATGAAAAAAAAATACCATCATTCCAAAGAAAGAACGCACAAAAATACTTAAGGACTCCTGAGGCCGAAAACTGCGATATACAGTGGTGATGAAAAAAAAAGCGCCATCATTCCAAGGAAAGAACGCACAAAAATACTTAAGGACTCCTGAGGCCGAAAACTGCGATATACAGTGAAGTTCCGCTTGAACAATTGGTTTATGGTTTATGGAGGCTTAATGTCCCAAAGCGACTCAGGCTATGAGGAACGCCGTATTGAAGGGCTCTGGAAGTTTCGACCACCTGGGTTGTTTAGCGTGCACTGACATCGCACATTACGCGGTCCTCTACAATTTCGCCTCCATCGAAATTGGACTGCCGCGGCCGGGATCCAGCCCGCGTTTTCTGGGTCAGCAGCCTGAGCACTATAACCACTGACCTATCAAGGCGGCTTGCTTGAACAAACGTCAGCTGAACGAACTTTTCTCTATTCCGCACCAGAAATTTGTTTTACGAAATGAAAATTTGTGTTGAATCAATCTTAGGATAGCGCAAGTTTCAGTTCAGCGAAAATTTTGGAGAATCATGACGCCCTCCGTGCAGGTTACAGAACATTATTTTGGCAGACATGCAGCAACTTTCCCCTATAAAATTTCGGGCACAGCAAGTTTGAAGCTTCGCAGCGCCAAACTTGAAAACTTCGTCATTACTAGTCTGTTTCAGCTTCGTATGGCTGCGCAGCTGGTTTGTAGCCTTATAAGTACCCGAAAGTACTGGCTAGTACGCTTCCCTTACCATCAGTATCAAGAAATCGAGAAAGAACCCGTGTTTGAATAAAATGACACGGAAGCCTCAGGAAGACAGGCATTCATGTGTAAATAGGTACTGGAAACCTTTGCCAGCCAGTAAACATTATTAAACGGGTGCGTGAAAGCACAGAGAAGCTCGCTCAGTTTACAAAATTCGAAATGGGGCCTCCAAAGCTTGGTACAAAGATAATGCGTTTTATCCAAATTGTCAGGTGCGCAGTACATGCTTTTAGTTTTCAGTACCGTAAAATAAACGCCTCTAGCCTCCATTTAAATGCTCTCCTTTTATTTCGATTGATCAAAATGAGCGCCTACATTTACACGTAAATTCAGCGAACTTTCACTTACGCCACCACTTCTATAAAGTGGATTGCAATCCGCTCAAGTGGTATTTCTCTGTAAAAGCTATCGTATAATACATCCCGCGTGACGGTCTGAGCCCACTTGTGAGAGAGGCACCGCTGAGAATCCCAACGCATCGCCCAACACAGGGTGTGCACTGGGAACGACACTATAAAGTGTGGGAAGCCGAACGCGGTACTACAGATGCTCACCTTTGAAGTATTTCGTAGCCAGTAGGGCGCCGGGCATCAATGCAACAATCGAGGGACGTAAGCATGGAACGAAGACCGAATATTTGCGTCAATCATTGTCGCATCTAGCATCAGAAAGCCACGATTGAGCGTGAGTTATGATCCTAAAAAAATAATGGGCCCTAACGAAAGATGGCCTGCTACAGATAGCTCACGGCACGTAAAGCTATGCTAGAGAGAATAAAATATGTATGAAATTATGGTTGTGCATTTAATGATTTTTAACTTTCACTTGGCAACTAACTGCGTTGTCCTAATTAAAATACTTTGATGTTTGCGATGCGGAGATTCTTCCTGTGTTTGTTTCTTTGCGCCATTGAACTTTATGATGAACCAACTAGCCCAACAGCAAGTACTTCTGCAACGCATTTCTTCTACTCTGTGTTCTTTTCTGCGTACACCTCTGTTACTTACGCCTGTGATCTCTCGCACGAACCTTATCGCAGTTTCCACTTGTTATGCTAGGATCTTTGCCTACTGCATAAAGCATCGGATCATTATACCTGAGCTTCAAGGCATTTTGGGTGGCGTGCAACCGTCATGGGGCCACGCCCGGAAGATCTACAAGATCTTCAAATCAGAAATGCGGGGACAATCCGTATTTTACAACACTGGTTGCTTGTCCTAGTGCGTGACGCCCAGAGCCCTCAAAGCACCGAGGAAAAGATAGAGGCTTTCAAAAAATAAGCGGCCATTTTAACAGAGTTCATCTGGCAACAGGCAAGACTTCACCTTCCCAAGAGACCAAAAAAAAAATACTGCTCGCTATCTGGTCAGCAAGCTGGGCAACGTTGAACCACCCTTCAAAGTACTGGACACTTTGCAGCTAGGCCCAAAGTACAGCTTTCAGCCAGCAACCTCCACTCCTCTGGATGGTACGGAATGTCGCCACACGAGCCAGTGTACAACACCGATAGAGAGCATTAGGTGACGGAGTGGACGACGTTATCCGCTGTGTGAGTGAAAGACCTTCTAGTAATCCGCCGTTGAAGCGTGTGGTAAGAACTTTAAGAGAAGCCAATCTTTCTGTAATTGAAGCTGATAAAGATGGAGGCTTTGTTGTTATTCCCAACAGCCTTATGCGAACGAAACCAGAGCAAGGTATGTGAAAAGGGTTTTAAACCAAACAAATTTCGTCCTAACAAGTACAAACAAGTTGCTTTAAAATTACTAGAAGATCTAAATTTAGAATCTGTGCAGAAGCTGGTACACTCGGCCAAAAAAAAAAGTGTTAAGCGTTTTCCTCACTTGTAAAACCCGTAAACCTGAGTGTCTTTTGCGGGTTATTTTATCGGAAAAGGGGACATTGCAATCCCATGTGTGTAATTTTCTGCAACATTCCTTGAAGCACCTTTCTGTGGATAACGTTTTTATTTTTAAGAAATTTGATTCGGTTTTAACTGAAATGAGGTCTGGATTGGACAAAGCATCATGAACATTCTCTATAGATGTAGAAAACTTGTATAACTCTGTTCCTCACGGTGACCTCTTTACAGCCATTCGTGAGAGCGTAAATGATATTGATAAAGTAAGGTTCCAGAACGCTATTAGAATCACCAGTGACCACTTGATTTCATTGTTTGAATTTTATCTGCAATCCACTGGCATTGATTTTAACCAGAAGTTTTTTTTTTTTTGCAAAGAATGTGCTGGAATTTGCCTTGGCTCATGTATAGCCCCTATTTTATGTGACATCTTTTTAGCTTTTATTGACCAGCGCATTTGTGCGCAGTTAAACCGGACACCTGTCAGACGGGGTTCTGGCTTGTTGGTGGTTATTTTATTTTTTTTACCCGCCTACCTCTTTTGACGTTGACGAAACTGTTCTTGATGTTCTTAACATTTTTAGAGACAATTCCCAAGGCCTCACCTTCACTTGGAAACTGTCGCAAGGGGGCAGGATCCAATTTCTGAACATTCAGTTTGATTTCACTAGCGTAGATTATGTGTGTTGGGTGTATAACCCCCGCTCCCAGAAAAGCCTCGTGTGGTTCAGCAGTGCCCATTCGAAACTGGTGAAACGAAGTATTGCCATGACGTGCTTACACGCCGCTCTCTCAAAATCATGTGCCCACTGTGTGCAGGCTGACTTTGAAAAGCAACTTCAGAGATTAAGCAAAGCTGGTTATCTTTGTGAAGCCTTGCTGCAGAAGATTAAACTCTCTTCGAGCGGTGCTCCACCAAGCAAGCAGCGACATAAGAGACCTGTGGTGCCGATTTTGTATTTGCACAAAATAGAGCAGACCATAAAGAAGATAAGGGGTCGTTATGGAGTGAACGTGGTGTTTTCAGCATCATGTAAGGTTGACAAGGTTTGCTCTATGATGGACAAACAACCCCCAAGCATATGCTATCAAGCATAGGCAGCGTTATACGGAGTGCAGATCTGAAGTCATCTACGAGATACCGCTCAAGTGTGGGCATGTCTATATTGGGCAGACTGGCCGTTGTTTCAACGAGAGAGCAAGTGATCACACGCGGAAAATAAAAAGCAGTGAAAGTGGGAAGCTTCCTGATCACTGCAGAAATTGTAAAGATTGCGGACCGGTGCTGGAAGAGGCAAAGTTTATCGGCAAAGCCAGAGAGCTTGTTAAAGGGAAGTTATCCAAGCATTCCACATGCAGAAAGGTGGGCCCACGTGCATAAGCACTTCGTCGGTCAAACTGAGCAGCCGGGAACTGTATTGTTTAGATAGTCCTCTGTAGATCATGTCGTTCCATCCTTTTATCCTGTTCGTTAGTTTTTTATCTCTTGTACTGTGAATAGCAATTCACTGGATTTTGTGCATAAATATGATCTTTTTCGGTACATATATGTTTTTCTTGTTAGCTTGTCCTGGCTATGTTAACGCACTGATAGTGATAATATATTGGCGTATAAAGGTGGTGTTTTCCGCAACAAACTCACTTGGTAGTAGGCGCTCTTTCTGTACCTGTGTATTCCTGTGTTTGTTCCTTTGCGCCATTCAACTTTATTACGTTATTTTATCACCACCGTTACGTTCTCTCGAGTTGTAAGCCTAGCGAGCGCAACCACTCCACTCAAGCGATGTGGTATGTGAAGCGGCCAGTTGTGGCGCTTTTACGACGCTATTCATCGATGTTAAAAATATCACTCTTGACGGGCCCTTTATATTCTGCGTCATTCGGTGCAGTAATGAGGTACTGATAGCAGTCTAAGATACATCGTGTACTTTGCTTTTGTTAGATTATGAATGATTGCCATAGTCACAATTTAATATTAGCTCGAATTTGACAGGTATGTGCCTCCTTACTATATACCTCTTCCGTTGTTGAGCGGTAGCATGAAGGCCTCTACGGAATGTCTGTTTTGTTACATTAATCTAAAGGAGCTAGAATACTTACACATGTTATAAATGCAGCCTTCGCTATTTTTAATGTGCTTGACTGATTAAAAATGCAAAAAACCTTTCTGTTAAGAAGTATGCTGTTTGGGGGACTTCTATGTTACTCTGGCAGACATACATAAACTAATGCAATTCACACTCTAGTCGCCTACCATAGTGAAGTATGCAGATTTCACTTAATATAAAATCGCACAAATATTACCTGTATACAATGCATGGTCATAACACCACTTCCCGTTGATTTAAGACAAGAAAGAAAAATGATGAGATAATTGTGACGGCAGCCGCCGTTTAGCACAAATCTGTGCATATGAAACGAAGACCCGCTCTCTGGCAGTTTTGCTCCCTTGGTTCTTCCGAGGCATGTTTTCATGCAGGAATGCATTTGGCGTCCACACTCGTTGTTGTGGCGTCCCCGCGATTTCCAGCTCGACCACAACAGCCATGCACGGACCATGAGTGGCCTGGATGTGACTTATGTAGAGTTGGTCTATATATGCCTTATCACTGTGCTTAATAACTAAAACTTTTTAATTGTACAATCATTTCTTCGCTTAGGCTGAGATAACAAATATGTTAATTTTGCAATACAATCATAAACAAAATGACATGCCGAGTTCCTCCTGACACCTGACTGCACGTGTACAAACATGTTCTATTTCAGTCCTGTCCATAACGCCACTAAAGAGTGACTCTCAGTTCCTTTGTCCACTTACACGCCAGCTGCATGAGAGAGCATATTACTGGTTTATTGGTTTGGTCCACACTATTTCATGCAGCCCTCACGTGGACATCAGCCGCCATATTAGCGCTCCTGCCTTCGTTTGTCGGTTATTAAAGTTGGGCTTTGGTCCTTTCGTCTCTCTTTTTTCCTGTGAAAATCTGTTTAGCACACAGCATTTCTAAAAGGTCTTGTACCAAAGTTGACAGATTTTAATAATGCGACAATGATTCCTGAGTCTAGCTCCGAAAAACGAAGAATTTCTTTCCGGCTACTAAGATTTCATAAATATGCTCACATTCCGTTTACATCCGGAGGCTACCCCCGCGTAATTCCCCTAAATACGTTAGAAATATCTCCTTGCAGCCTCATTTTTGCCATTTTTCATAGTGAATCCACACACTTGTTTGAACCCATAGTTGTTATGACAGGCAAAGGGCCCAAACATAAAACAAACTCAACAGAAATGGCAGGTCTCGCCACAGTAGGGTGCAAACAGACAGACACATGGTTTGTTTCCTGTAGCTCGTGGTCCCCTATTCATTCCTTTTCCTGAGGAGTTGCTCTCTCGACCAAGGTATGCGCCCAGTTCTTTTTCTCTTCTCTGATTTCCTACTCTTTTAGCGTACTGCTGTCAACGTGTCTGGTTCTCCGTGCATCAATAACAGTCCCGTGGTAGCATTTCCTACATTCGCAGTCAAAATTCTTCAACGGCAATTTTTCCTGCGTGACGTCTTTCAAGCTTCCAAGGCTTTCTAAGCAGTCCTTTGAGTTCGACTTTCAAGAATGTGCTGCGCATAACATTCAGTCGCTGCCACTTCAATATGAAGAAACTAGTTTGCGATAAATGCTTAGCGTGCAAGCTGAGCGCTCCGGGGACGAGCATGAAGTTCGCGTGAGCCGTTCTTCTCCAGAGCGTGGCCTTCTCTCTCGGCAGGCGAAGCGCGACTGGCCCGAGCTGCTCCTCTCGCTGAGCTACCTGCCATCGGCAGGGAGGCTCACCGTAGTGGTGCTCAAGGCGGCCAACCTGGTGCCCGAATCGGACAAGGACAAGCCTGGTGAGTTCAGCACCCCCCCCCCCCCCCTGCTGCACCTTGGGGGATTCCCGTAAACATTTCACAAACTCTGTTCCCACTTGGAGATATTAATAAATTCGCTCTCGCTCTACTATATACTAGCCGTCCCGCTTAGCTCAGCTGGTAGAGCGACGGCTCCGGTGAAGCGGTGGTCCCGGGTTCGAACCCCGCATCTAGAATTTTTTTTATTTAACTACGACGTTTCTATGGAAGCTGTAGAGCTTTCCTTTGTAGCCTTCCGGATGCGCATGGGTGGATAAGAGTGAGCAATTAGTTTCTTATTACAAATCTACTGCACCTTGGGAGATTCCCCTAAACTTTTCACTGGCCGAGTGAAGTACACTGGAAGAAGGAATATGAAAAAGTAAAAATTGCAACGTACTGCCTGAACTCACCTATGCATTTAATTACACAGTGGCAATCATAGTGATAGAGTCCGTCGGTTCTATTAGGCTGACTGCCACAGATGTCTGTCTCCTTCATCGGGAGTTCAAAGCAAGTTCGACCTTTTACTGCCTAATGTCGCGAATTCTCGACATACCTCTTGTACACCATGTACTCATACGTGTAGCTTGGATGCAAAGTCTGATGTCTGCATGTCCTCAGAAACCAGCGATTGGCTATTCGAAATATTTGGTGTCAGTTGTGAGCAAGTTGTGTCAAGAAAAAAGGCCTGTGAATGTGCGACTTCCAGCTTGTGCCCAAAAACTCCTCCTCTCTCATTTTCTAGCCAATATTGCGGGAAACTCAGGATTGCATCTTCCGGATAAAAATTCTCTACTGTCTTCGGGTCTTAGAGTTGGTTCGAAGCTCTCGATTCAGACTCTCTGACCACTCAGTGATTGATTACCCTGTTATTAGAAATCTACTGCATTTTGGGGATTCCCGGAAATATATTACCAATTGTATTCAAGTATTGAATTTTGTATTGTTTAGTTGATTGCGTCTTTGTTGACGCTAGTTCTGCTGCACAACTTGTATTTATAGGAGTACTTTGGAGTTGACCCGAAAATTTATTTTTCCTCCACTAAATTAAAACTCGTGACGTTCGTGTTGACATCGAGAGAATTAAGGACTCCATGATGGCAAGTTGATGACGATGTGTTTTAGCGTCAGAGATTTGGATACAAAAGCAAAGTATTGCATCATAGCAGGACATCATTGTCTGTGGTAGTGATGGCTGCATTTAATTGATTGGGCTTTTCTTGCTTATAAGAGCTCAATATTAACCGAAAGTAGCATATGTGCATTAGAACGCGCTAACCAATCGACGCAGTTCATCCTCAGTTTGTCCCCTGTGTCCCTTATTGAACAACATGAACGTTAAATGCACGTAATCGAGGATGTATATAGTTTCACTCGCTTAGCGCAGACATTTAAAAGCACAGCTGCATGGTGTGATGGTTTTGTTTCAGTCTTCCTGTGTTGTGACTGTAGCGAGCATCTTGTCGGCATGCGGCTACTTCACCAGTGTAGCCTATGATTTCACTGTTTCTTTCTGTGCATTGCTCCTAATAATACCCTCATGAATTTTCTATATTATTTGTGTTTACGTTAGGGTATAGTTGCAGCGCGTTCTTCATTATAGTATGATTATATATAGTTGAAGTGAAAGTGTCGTCTGAACAACCCGTGACAATAAATGCATATGTATATATATATATATATATATATATATATATATATATATATATATATATATATATATATATATATATATGCATGCAGTGTTTTATTCTGCAGCGTAGAACTCCGCGCACTGGATTTTTCCAATAACGAGTGTCATGTGTGCGTTATATCAGTATGCCTCCGGCTGCTGCCTCTAGAAAAAGTTTGACGGGTGCGTCAAGCTGCTTGTTGCGCATTATTCTTTCCGCGTCCCTCCCTATCTCTCAAAGTCTACCTAAACCTGTGCTTTATTGCGACCCTCTTGTGGCGCCTGCACTCGCAGACACGTACGTCAAGGTGAGCCTCAGCTGCGGCGAGCGCAAGCCCAAGAAGCGCAAGACAAGCGTGAAGAAGGGCAGCGCCCAGCCGGCCTGGAACGAGGCGCTCAGCTTCGACGTGTCCGAGGAGCAGCTGGGCCGCGCCCAGCTCTGCGTCGCCGTGTGGAGGCACGGCTCGTCCGGCGTCTCCTGCTCGTCGTCGCTGGGCGGCTTCCAGCTGGGACCCGGGGGCGACGCCACCGAGGAAGGCCAGCGCCACTGGCGGGACATGCTGGCCAACCCGCGTCGCGCCGTGGCTCGCTGGCACGCCCTCCAGCCCAGTCCGTAGCCAAAGCCCCAGCCGTGCGGGCACGGGCTAACTCTGACTGGTCGCCAGTGGCAGATACCGAAATGGCGAACCTCGCACGAATCGTAGCTCTTCGGTATCACACCTATGTTTTCGATACCGCTGCATGAAAGTGCAAGGGCGTTTCCTTTCTGCGCCCATGGCGTACTGTCGATAAGAGGTTCAAGAGAAGTAGCGTCGCATGAACAAAAAGTCGATGCGACTCTGGGGCACAGTGAGTGTCCTAACTTCGGCTCCCCATAAGTTGCCGTGAAAATTTAATAAGAATATTGAAAATTAAGTCTGTGGTTCAAAGCTTTATCCCATCAAACATTAAGCTTAAGGAACGGCACTAAGTATTTATCGGCACCTGTTGTGATGCCCTCCCTCACTGCTATTCCACGGGCGGCACCTGTGTTCCTTGATATCGGACTGCCTCAGTCGGTATTGCGGTACATTTTTGTATAGTACGTATTTTATATCCGAGATACTTTTTGCCTGAAAGAACTGTGGAGTTGCGGTGTCTATCAGATCAGTCCCGACACACTTTGTGGACGTGCTGTTACGATACCAAGTGGTCACGATAAGTGATCACACGTGCACGCAACATGCCTTTGTTGTCATCTTAAAAAATACAACTGTGCGATCCATGACATTTGCTAAGATGGAAAAGAGTAGAAAGAAAACGAAAGATGCAGGCCATAGTTATCCTTTTCACTTTTTCAAGGCAGCATATCTGCCTGAGGACAACTGGTTTGTGGTAAAATTTTAGCGTCTTGCCTGAGGTGGTGAAAAGTATGTTGCCACCTCAACGATAATAGTTTAATAAATATTCAAGTACAAACCTTTCGACAGATGTCTCTTGCCGCTAAATGGCAAGTTTGGACTCGATATTAGCGCGCAAGGCAAAAAAGGGTCACTGTGGAGATTTCGGTTGTAATCGTTTCAAGATCTATGCCGGTAAGAGTCTCCAAAGTTTTATCTTTTATTTGACGTCCTTCAATCTCAGGTTGGACACGCCTGTTGCCATCGAACGTAGAGATAAGGGAAGAGCTTGTACTGAGATAGATTTAGTGAGCCTACTTAAGATTGGAATCTTTTCGAGATATCTTCAACCGTATGTCCGCTCATCCCTGCTATGTTCAAAAAAGGGGCCACTGTCTTATTGTTCTTATATATAGCGTTTTTAAAGTCATTGCCTCTATAAAGTTTGTGACATCTTGAAAACAGATCACACATATTTAGCAGACTATATGTTAAAAATCAGGTTCAAGAGTAAACTTAAACACAGCTTATCATAAACCAAATACCACAGTGAAAAAGTGACAAAGCCCTTGAACTCATTCGGTAACTTCAGTTAACGCTGAATTTCAGGTTCATTTAGCTTCATTCAGGAATGCTGGTAACATGAGGAAAAAAAAAGAACTGACATCTTGAAAACAGATCACACATATTTAGCAGACTATATGTTAAAAATCAGGTTCAAGAGTAAACTTAAACACAGCTTATCATAAACCAAATACCACAGTGAAAAAGTGACAAAGCCCTTGAACTCATTCGGTAACTTCAGTTAACGCTGAATTTAAGGTTCATTTAGCTTCATTCAGGAATGCTGGTAACATGAGGAAAAAAAAAGAACTGACGGCACCATAAATTTGCCTAATTAGTCATTCAGAAAGCAGTTTTAAACTTAACAGCAGGTTCCAAATAAGTGTATTATCGCAAGCCACACTAAGGAAAACGTCATGATTTGTATCCGATATATCTTGAGAACCTCCTGCCCACGGTAGAGTCGAATCACAGGGCCTTGGCAGAGTTTTACACTTCAAAGAAGTTGTTTGCGCCTGTCTTCAAGATTTATTTTTGTCAATAGTAAATAGGCACTTCACGAGACATGAAAAACTTAATTTAAAAGGCCGTTTTCCCGGCCACCCTCATCAGTGCTGCTTGCTTCATTTTTAACGCATTTTTAGGCTCGTGGATGTTTTACTCGCAACACGATTTTTATGTTCTTTTGGCGCGCCATATAACTATGTGGGATATTTCATGGTATGCCCCTTTCTTGGCAGGCATCGCAAGGGTTAAACGTGGGAAGTAAAGCGAATACTCTCGGATCGCGATGAGGAAATGTTTCAGGGTCATTGGTGAAAACTTTCGAGGTTCTGTTCGCGACATGAACAGCTAGTTTCTACCAGGCATAAGGGAAAACCTTAGGCGCACTCAGATTTGATTTTTCCTCTAAATTTTGTTTGTGGCTGAAGTGATTTTTCACGGAGGAAGCAATAGACTAATTGCCTATATTATTTCTGAATGACTTGAGGAATATTATCAGCGGGATTCCTTCATAAGGAAAAGGCAGTTGCTACGGATATGAGCTGGAAACAATCTACAGAAGAGCGCTTGCGCAGCTGGCCTTGTTTTTCGTTAAGCACAGCGGCAGTAAGTTCAATGTGTGGCTGATTGTCCTCTCAGGCTACTCCAAACCCATTTCACTTTCGCTGTTTAGCTGATTTATTGCAAGGATTTTGCTTGCGTAAGAAACAAGCTCATGGCTTGCGACGTGAATCTTTTGGAGATACGTAACTGAACACATGCAGACCGCGTAATTGTTTTTGAGGAAATAATGTGGCTTATATATACAAAAAATTTGCACATATATAGAGTGTTTTCGCAATGCTGACTACATCTTATGGGAGTGATGTGCTCAAATGCAATATCACTATTTCTCGACAGGGTAATATTTCTCCGGTAATAGTAATACCCGTCACCTGGGCGTTGCAAAGACCTTACAAAATCAGTTTTTTTTTTCAAAGGCGTACGGTGCGCATCTACATCATAGAACTGTTGCACCTTTTCCGCAAAGTTCTTTGAATGTGAAGGCGGACGTCAGAGACCTTCGACGCCCAGAGGAGCGGCCTTCGAAACGCCGCGATCGCAGCGCCATCACGCACAGAAAACTAAACTCAAAAAGGCAATCTAAACCGCTAGCGATCTTTGAAAACGTCCCACAAATTTAAAAAGTCTGTACGGATCTAGTATTCTGACGTGTCTTTATACTATGCTATGATCTCAAGGTTGAAAAAATTTTGCAGCAGCACCGAGTGGTCATGGTGGCCAGGTCAACAAAAAAAAAACCCGCTCCTGATGACGAGAAAAGTGCTCAGCTATCAGTAGTCCTTTCATGAACAAAGTATTATTAAAAAAATTTCTCATTTCGACGAATGAATACACCACTTGAGTTTTGTAGCTCTCACTTCTGCCCGTTTATGCAACGCTAGGGCGCTAAAGTCGCTGAAGTGCTAGAGTCCAACGACTGTTCCTTCTCTTAAATGCTACGTGTACCACCTTGGCTGCTCTTTTCTGGCCTTGCTCCTGAGGTAGTACAAGGCGCCTTTGCTGGAAACGCCTTTGAGGATTGCTGTGTGTGAGGGGTGTAAGATTAGTTAGCTGAGGACAGAGCCAACAATCTTAATAAGTTTAGTCCTAAGCTAGGTTCCCCGAAAAAGAGTTTTTAATTCGGTGAACCGATGACAGTGCATGAAAAGCACAGGCTGCTGTACAAGGAGTACTTTTTAATGACATTAATTCAGGCGGAAATATCATGATGAGGGAGCATGAAAAGCATGTCCTGCTTGGCAAGAAATTCTTTTAACAACCTTAATTCAGGCGACAATTCATTTAGGAATACAGTATATGTACAGAGGGCCACAGCAAAAGTATGCAGCAGTCGATATGAGCCTGTATTCTTCACGCAACATTTATTACATTGATGCCATAACCTCTTGACTCATAAATGTATCCTGCTCAACGCTAAGGTCGCAATTCGTCATGCGAGTCTTCCGGCTCGTGAAATTGACAGATTTATTTCAGT
Organism: Amblyomma americanum; assembly: GCF_052857255.1. Taxonomy (NCBI): domain Eukaryota; kingdom Metazoa; phylum Arthropoda; class Arachnida; order Ixodida; family Ixodidae; genus Amblyomma; species Amblyomma americanum. The sequence goes on from NC_135505.1 coordinate 26,701,975, forward strand.
GGCATCGCAGAACACGTCTCTGTCATGGTGTCTTCCATTCGAGCAATAGTAACTGCAATGGTAGACTTGCTCTTAGTTTTAAAAAAACGACAGAACCTTGCCCAAAATACGACACAATATTACGTCGTCTTGTTGTAATGAGAAATGTTTCTGTACTATTGTAGTATTGTTCTGTAGAACGTTCCTGCTGTTCTATCGCTACAACAAGACACAGCACGCATCAATACAAATTTATGTTACTACAAGTGAATGGGCGGAAATATTGCAAAAATCTGTTCTCACGACAGAAAATTTTATGTTCTGTTTTTCGACACATCTAGAGAACCTGCTTTTGTTTTTTCTGTTTCTTTCAAACGATAAGCTCAGTTGGCTGCATTAGCGAAGGCACGGATGCTTCATGTTTTTCAACCCCAACAGCGCAGTCTGGAGAGGCAAGCGGTTCAGTGCTTAAGAATTGATGTACTGTATCCGGAAAGCATTGTACTCGATTGCGACACCAAGGTCTTCCAACGCAAAATTTCGCTTCTGTTGACTGCTGAAAACCGAAGTGCAGAATCTTACGAGTCTCTTATAAAGTTCGTTGACATTTGTTACTAAAGGCCTGCATTCATACGTATGTAGTTGTTCCCAACTGACAGCTGGACAGTGATAAAGTAATGAACCAGAAGGGATAAAGCGATGTCGGGATGAGAGTACGGATTGAGCAGGGATGCAAGGCTCCCCGGAAATAGTTTTTCTCTGCATCACCCTCGTGTTCAGTTGGTATCAATTCTTATTGTTCTCATCTCACCATATCTGCGTAAAGACAGTTTAATCTTGCTTTTGTCGAAATTACTGGCCGCAGTTTCAGTGGTAGCTTGCGGGGACATCGCGCGTGGTAGCTTTGTGCCAAATCTGCTGTTTCGCGGTGCCAGGTTGGGAAGCAGTTTCTCCTTTTTGCTGACAAGGTACAGACTGAAAAGCCTCAGAGGAAGGTCAGATTTCTGGCGCCTAGAAGACGCGGCTTGTGCATTTATCCTCTAGTGACGCGACAGTACGCGAAGGGTCAGAGCACTCTTGAGAAGCAGCGCACATTATTGGCAGAACAATGTGAATTAGTGCTACGCGTGCATTATGAAAACAATGAGGATGATGGCGTGCAACGCCGCCCTCACGACAGACTACTCAGAGGTGCAGGCAACAACACGACGAAAGTTTGATGTCGTGGCGAGGTGGCAAAGCAGGTTATAACAGGTGCTCTTCCCAGCACTGGGAAGTAGGTTGACAGCAGCCTCGGTCTCGTATCACTGTCCTTGCCGGCCACTCTCATTGCCCGACTGCGTCGTCATCGTGCTGTTGCCTATATTTTTATCATCCGTAGATATATAAGCAGAGTAATACCGAAATCTTGGCGTGTTTACGGAATTCACACTGTATTTTTCAACATGAAGGAGTGGTAAAGTTCGGAAACATTCCAGCCGATGCTTGTGACTACACTCTGTCTGTTCAGATCCCAAGAGGCTCAGCCCTGTACGAACGTGCCACCGATCTTAGGCTTGATAGAATGTTGTCCGAGATCCAATACTGGAATAGGTCATTTCTACCACTCACGCAACCATGCTCTGGAAAAGTGCTGGTGCAAAGTCCTTGTGGTGAAAGGGAAGATATGAAAAGTGCCCGCTGGAAGTGCACTGTTCGAGAACCAGTGAGACGAAGTGTAGCTCCTTGGCATTTTTGGGAACGCACAATGGTAAAGTGGAAAATCAGGCATGAGACGAGACATCTCTAGGATGCAACGGTTGTCTAAGATGCATTCCCTAACATGTCACCGTATTAACTAGCCCAATTGTCTCAACTCGTGCATACCTCAGACCCAGCCTAGCCTGGTCACTTCGCTTCATGGTAACGCAGGCGAATCAACTCTGCAGACGCGTGTTTTCGCCGCGACCTCTAAACGTGTTCTTCAAGACCTAAGCTGAGAAAGCTTGCGAAGCCTAAGCGGTGCGAAAGACACAACCGCGCACGATTTTAAATCTATGCCTTCCGCTAAACCTGCTATAGTGAAGGCCACGGACAAAGTTCTCAGCCATGTTTTCAGCCAAGTGTGTGATGCCCGTCTTGAGACGGGACGAAAGTGTTCCTGAACCTCTCGGTTACTGTTCTCGTTGGCCATGGTAGTCACTGTTGCAGCGAAGTTGGAGGACATTAACTTTGCAGTGGTTATAAACTCGCTAAAACTTGTTAAGGATAAGGCCTTAAAACAGAGTTTTACATTCACCATCACCTCACAAATGTGCAAATTTGCCCTTTTTTCGAAATAGTTTTTTCGCGCTTGGTGCATCGAGTCAACTTAGGCAATTGTTGGACTCGCCGTGAAGCCGAAACAACATAAAATCATTACTCTTGTATTGTTTCCTTGTCACGTCCAACAGAGATTTCACTTCGAGCGAGTGCACTTGATGCTTTTAAACTATGGTGCCGAAGCGACGACACAGTTCGTCGAGTCAAAGGAATGCTCGCCGTTGCATCGACGGGTTATTCATGAATGTCGTTGCAATGAAGTTGAAAGGGGTGGACGAATGATGCTGCGTCTGCGGACAGCATGCAGTCATTCTTGTTTCTGTGCACGCATGACGCTTGATCTTTACTAAGCATTGTTACTGTTGGTGCCATCTGTATCACACGAGCAGTGTGTGGAGTCGCCTGTCGGGGATGTGGAGTCGCTGTGTCATTTATCTTTGGGGCCTCGCAAACTGAATGATTGGAACATAGCAGTGAAGCTAAGCTTGGGCTAATAACTACTTCTTTTATATATGATGCTAAAAAGTGCACAAGGAACAAGGCAATTGGCCTAGAGCACTAGAGTTTCCAAAGTTGAAGCTCCCACTTGATATCAGTATATGGACATAAACTAGGCAAATTAATAGCGAAAAAAAAACTCCCTCACCTCACATTGAATTACCATCTTATTTTGTTATAACGTTGCTGCCTGGATCTGCGCTCTGTAAAAGAGAGACATTATCTTCCACATGGGAGCATATCTACTTGAGACGTTGCGAGAAACAGGCTCCGCAAAGTCAGATCATAAGAAGGGGTTCTTGAGGTAGCTGTTATGGCATAAATGATGGAAATGTGGGAACTTAGTGATTAGACAGAGGCGACCTCCGTTGAAATGACTGGAGTAAATATAGAAGAGATGATCCTACTTCGCAACCCTGTTGAAGACTTGCGACCCCGTATGGCGCTGCTTTGTTAATATTCACTCAGCGCATGTGTAATTGTTTTGCCACCCAGCGATGTCACCCGCGGAGAACTCTGTCGTCAGCCATGAACAACTGCGTCATCGTGGTGGAAGATGTCGAGTAATCAGGGTCCCACTTCCTTTCTACCACAGGGTGTGACGATGTTTCATTTCAGCCATCCAGTTGCTCATTTGCTATGTATGGCTGCAGGGCGCACTGTGAATCGTATTGAGTTCGGAGCGCGCATTCGCTGTCACCGGCGGCCACAGGAACTGGAGCCTTTCCGTTGTATCACTGGTATCTACCTCGATCGACGGCGATGTCGAACGTCTTTATGCCAGACTCTCGATAAAAAGTGAAAAAAGTGAAAGAACTAGCTGTTTTTATGCATACAAGCTGAGCCAGTTCCGAAGACATTGATTAAGAATGACGGGTATTCTACTTAAGTGTGGAAACTTTTCACCTCAACGTTTGCGAAAAACAGGTATCCTATTAGCTAAAGCACCGACTTCACTTATTATCTAGCAAAACCGTAGCATTTCTTTTCGACAGATTTCACTCATCACCAACAGCTTCCGGTGAAATCTATTCCCCGTTGATGCCTGAATCTTGTAATGCCGAGTCAGAGAAGCTGTTGCGGTGAAGGTGGCAGTGGTAGTTGAGCTGGCGCTGAATCTCACTTCAGCAGACATTCGTACCCAAAATATTTAATTCCCAAGGCGCATTATTGATTCCCATCTATCCGTCCAAACTGCTCAGTTATTCCGCACCATAAATTCTGCATGAAATATACAGGTAGCTTCTTTTTCCCCTCTAAGCACCCATATGACAGTAGCCGTTGTGCCTCAACGTGTTCTGAAGCAAAAAGGAAGATGAACCTTCAGCGGGCAGTAGAGTACATGGTGTTAAAGAGTGAAGCCTACCATTCAAGACGCTTCGGCTGATAATCTCTTACAGCCAACCCTTTCGGGGGAGCCCACCTGCGTAGTATACGGCAATTTTACTAGGCCGAAACAAGATCTGGAAAGTTTTGGCAGTGCTGCTCAGGGCACGGAAATTATTCTTCAGACATGACCGCTACATGAAGTTGTGATACTCTTTGCTGCTAGATCTATGAAGTGTCGCCACTGGTGCAAGGAAGGAACAGGGTACTCCCACTTTCCGTGGCCGTGAGTGCTAGCGAATGGGTGCCCACCAGTGGCGGCCGCCGCCATTGCGCAAAGCTGTCGGTGCCCTGCTCGTGTGTCGTGTCCCTCCCGTCCCCGGGGACGCCTCCTTGTGATATGCGCGCACTCCCGCCGCGCACTTTCTTTGCGGTCCACGCTCTCGTTTTCTCTGATGTCCTTCGCATACATATCAGAAACATATGTACAGTGTCAAAGTTTTTCCAAGTGTTTTTATGCAAAGCGTTGCTGCTGCTGCTGCTGCTACTGCTGTGCTGCTGGCGTTGTGCGTTTCTCGTTGAGTGTCTGCCTCTGTGTACGCACGAGGGCGCGGACGGAGCACGGCGCCCGCCTTCAGCCGACTCCCCGAGGCTCGCCATTGCATTTATAGACGAGGTTAGGCCTATCGTGACAAGCAGCATGAAAATCGCAGACCTTCGAGCACATGCTTCACGATTTAATTGGTTCGCTACCGCGATAGCTCACAGTGCTCTGCGGATGTTTACAGTACACGTCCTTCCCGTTGCTGTGCGGCATTTAAAGTGTCCACCATGAACACACTGTTATTCGCATTCGCGAGGAACTCGAGTCGCACGCTGAAATTATTCTTGGCTCAGTTCGCCGTGTCGCCAAAACAGCCAATATTTAGTTTGAAAATCTAGTATGGGTCACGTAGAGCCCGCATCTTTTTCCGTTTAATGAGCGGACATTTGTACTATTTGCATTCATTGAAAACATGCACAATGAAGAGCACTGATTTGGCATTGGACGTTGATCAAGGTGTTGAGGGCAGACTTTGTGAGCTTCATTTAGGTTTACATAGGCATATGGAGACGTATTTGAGGTTTTGTGCACTAAATCAGCGGGAAATCTAAACTGCAGCCGCAAATATATGCGCACACGTTGCGATATACTAGAGTTCTAAGCTGAGTTTTGTTAGTGTAGATCTTACGTTAAATGTTCCTGTTGATGTTAAGGTCGGACACATGAAATAACACATCATCACGCAGCTCATTCCCTCATTCTGCTTGTTTACGCAAGCTCAGGAAAAAGAAACGTCGACATGTCACAAAAGCATTCCTAGCTTTTTCCTCCTTCGCCCCCTGGGCTGATGTTGAGGCTAAAGCGGGTCCGCCCAGAAAAAGGCTGACGGCGCGCTGTGCTCCGTGCGCAGTCGTGGGAGAGGCTCTCCTAGGCGCTGCGACTCATCTCTGAGGTTACTAGATTGTGTACTTTTACGTGTGCTGTTTCTAAGTACAGGCGTCAGAAAGGGGTGATACGCCACCAATTCACGAATAGTCTGTGCAATGACTGCGCCTGTGGCTGGTGCTGCGCTTAGTTTGGACATATAAATCAGTAGTCATAGCCAATCTCACAAAGAAAACTTTGCTTCAAGTGGCACGGACTTGCGATGCAGTCAACTGGTAACATTACCATATTTATTGTATTTGACGTAAGAATAACGTGAAAATACGGTGCTCGCATCGACGTCTCGGCTATGCTTTTACTTTTTCAGAGATACCAGCTAAGTTGAACTCTATTCCCCTCTTCAGAAAGGAGCCTTTAACTGAAAATACTTTATGTTAACTCTTGCGCCCTATCAAGAGCCACTTGAAACAATAACGAGCGCTGAAATCTTTAGATTAAGTGATGGATTGATAATTCATACCTGAGCTTGCAGGCTGGAAAAAGTTTGAGTACTTGCTCATAGATAAAAGAACTTATTTCAAGCCTTCTCAAAAGGTCTCCGAGATTCATGACCTTTTTTTTAACAATTCAGTTTATGTGGAAAGGCAATAAACCTGCCTGTGTAACTCAGCAGCTATAGATGCCTGAGCAAATTTTTACGGCCATGTTATGACTTTTTCACCAGAATAGCCTAAAATTATAGACAGGAACACCCTTCGTCAAATAGTAAGGTTAACCCTTAATCACAGAACACAATCTCATTCCTAGTTTCTCTTTCCACCCTACTTCCCTTTATATCCATTCAATTTTTATATAAACGCTTGTGGTGGTGGCTGCTGAAGACCTCAGGGCTACTTGGAGCGCAGTTCAAACATACCTGCGTGAGACGATGCCTTCCAGGCTAGCGAGATTTTGTCGTGAGCGCATGAGAACAGCACACTTACGAAAGTCGTCGCATCACGCTCCTAGCATCCACTCCACTGCAGTAAGTAGTCAAGAGGAGCATAAGACGCCGCCGCGTTGATTTCGGCGTAAGAAAGTAGCACCACATGTTCTCGCAGAGGCATTGCGTATGCTGCAGCCCCAACGACGGTCGGAAAGTGTCGCGGCGCCCAGAGGAGCCTCTCGTTCTCCTTGACAGCCGGCGGCCCCCGGCAAAGTGCTTTAGGTGCTGCTAGAGGCACGCGTTGCTCAGCCTGCCCCATCTTTCTCTCTTTCTCTCTCTCCCGTCTCCGGACTCCTCGTGGGGAAGAGCTGTACACGTTTGAAATATATGATATGACCTGTTTCCGAATGCCTGCCGCCTCGTTCACTTCTCCAGACACCGGAGGCCCACTCGGACCTTCGCGGGACCTCAGTGAAGAAGCAGAAGGAGCAACAGTTTTAGTGCGACAGTAAAGAGTTGCCACACCCAAACCCCGCCAATGCCTGGTGTCACAAAATTCACTGATTAGTCGAGAGAGGTCACGTTCCCTTGTTACGTCGTCGCTATCTACCCTGATGGGCCAATATGATTGGTCCAGAGAGCTCACGTAACATTTGACGTCATCACAACTTGCCCACCGGGCTGTGAGCAACCAAAATTCTAAACAGCAACCCAGATAGAGAATCTAAACCAAAAAATGAGAGAAAAAAATGTGATATATGCAAATGCCGGCATTTTCACAGCATTGAGCATGCCTGCTAGTGCAGCTAGAAATCGAAATATTGCAGTTGATGGACCTACTATTGCAAAGAACCTTATTCAAACACACACTGAAGTTGCAAAATAAGTTTCAACAAATGTGAAATGTAATGCTATCCCATTCGAGTATTGAGGTGACGTCAGGAATCCCTTTATTTTTTAACGGTGGGTTCGACTCCGCCACAGAAAGTCTGCTTTTCTAGCATTGTCAGCGCTTTCAGAGTGCATGAATATGTTGTAAATTCCACGTGTTCTGAGAAACAAAACCTAGCGCAACGCAAGATATATGCTCAACGAAACAAATAGTGTACTCTAGGATAATGCTTACACTGTGCGAGGCTTTCGCCAGGTGTAAGGGCGGAAAATGTACGGTGCGTGCTATTGGAGTGTGCAGGAATCATACTTGGCGTATGTTGAGAGCATGGATGGACTATATTAGGAGTGTGCACGTCGCGCCTTCTCCTGTGCCAGATGCAACTCACTGTGCACATAAAGCCCCTCATTGTCTATTTCTATTTTTTTTCACCATTGGGGTCGAAATGCGGTTTTGGAGCATATCTATTTCAAGTACAACTCGTCTTGTGAGACGAACAGTTTCACAATAAGAATACAGCAAGTGTTAATTTTCATATATTTACACAACTATAAGCCGGCCCGTTTAAGCGTTGCCGCTTGTGTGCGGTTCATGATAGTCGGTTAAGCATGAGAACGAACAAAAACAGCTACAAAAATAACAGTATGAGGAAATTAACAGGTTTTTTTACACAGCGTCGTCATTAAAGACATCACTATATATTGCTTATGTCACATATATGAAATCATAGTTCACCAGCATGAGAGAAATCAATCGTCAGAATACCTTGAGCGAATGCAGTATATATGCTGTTGTAAAACAACACTGCTGAGGAATGAGAGGCGAAAAATGAAAAAAAATCAAGAAAGGGCAAACTATTCATGGTATATAGAGAAAAACACTACATTTTAAAATTGGGGCTCATTTTTTATCAAAACTAATAAACAATTGGGTTCGTTTTTGCGCGATACATGAATGTTTTTTTTAATGCAATGAGCATAGAAGTTTCAGGTTGCATCAAGAAATTGTTAATCAAATAAGATATTTCTTTCTTTTTCTCATTCGTTAAAGTTATTTCACAGTGTTGATAAACTATAGACCTCTGTGCAGCATCTCCTCGCCTCTACTAGACGTGGCTTCTTTGGTTACAGTGCGAAAACTCCCATTCAACACCAAAGTGACCGGCCTTGGAGAGGAGAATCTTGATAGCTTTCCTCCCTTCTCACTCTTTCCACAGCCCTAGAGCCAGTCGGCGTTTATTATTTATTTATACATTCACTGTATCGTATACGGCTGTTCAGGCTGCAACAATCATCAAAACATCACAATCAGGTTCCCAAGACGGGAGCGAAAGCGGGCTTCATTTTGACAGCCTATGTCTAGCTTCCTTGTTGCGAGATGCGCATGGTTGGATATACAAGCGCAGACTCCGCTACATTCCTCTGTGTTTGGGAAGCCTGCCACTCTCAAATCAACCCACTTCTCTGAAAGGACCATCATACATCTACTTATGGCATGGACGACGTGTCCTTGATGATGGTCGCGGGCCTGCAGGTGCTGACTGTAGCGTGAATGGGCACAGGGCCTCACTGTGTGGTAGATTTATTGGTGGGCTGAGATCCAGAGCACAGACAGTAGCGCTGTATGGTTCATTCGCTGGTGTGCGAGTCTTCCTAGAAGACGGAAGTCTCTGCTAGGACTTGTTCCGGATTATAGACATTTCTTGCGAAGGCTGAAGACGATAATTTCTGCTCTGTTCTCTACCATACTCTGTGACAACATAGTATGAGCGTGGCGCGATCATGTTTCGAGCCTGTGCATTGGTGTACCATGAGCGAACGCAGTCGCCAGCAAGCAGTGGGGTCAGAGGCAATCCAGAGTGGGCTGGCTCACGGTTTTGCACATGCTCCGGTCGCACTGCATTGAAGTCTGAAAGACAAGTGCGCAGTCGGCGACCCATGAGCAGCTCACCAAAAATAAGTTTTCATTAGAGTACTTAGTCTTCTTTAGGATGCCTTTTTATAATGTTGACACCCTTTTCGGCCTAACCTTTATAGCGTGAAAAGTTCGGATTAGATGTGACGCGGTTAATATTAGTATCGTGCAAATGCTAGACACTCACCGAAAATGAACTGGGGCCCATTAACAGAGCACACTTTAACTGGTATGCCGTGGCGTGCAAAAATTGATGTGGGTTTGGAAATTACAGTTCAAGAACTGGTATCCTCCAGGTATTCCGCTTCTTTGTAGTCTGAGAATGCATCGTTCAAGACGATGTATGATTTGCCTGCGTATTGGAAAAGGTCTACACCCATCTGAAACCAAGGGTGTCCTGGCAGCGGTCTCATCACGAATATCTCAGCAGGTTGGCGGTAGGCATACTCTTTATATGTGAGTCACCTTTTAATCATGCCTTCAATGTACGCTACCATCCCAGGTAAAACAGTAATAGGCTATTTTTCTGCTTGCATTTCTTTATTCCTATATGACCACCATGCAATTTAGCTAGCATTCCCTTCCGAAGGCTTTGAGTGAAAACGAATTTTTAGCCTTTGAAGCGCACGCCATTCACAGCACTCAGTTCCGACTCGTATGGCTTAACTACCCTTGCACAGCCTCATTATGAATAAGATATTTCATCACCGAGACATTGCCGTTTCTGCTGACAATCGATGATATGTCGCCTCTGTGACCATATCAAGCAAGAGTGAGACATGAATCTCAGCGTAGTCATGTGAATTCTGGAGGGATGAAGCACTCACTGGCGCCTGAAGGAAAACATCCACAAGCACAAGATGCTTGCAGGAACGTACTTAAAGACATAGCTGTACTTCATGAGGCGAAGAATCTTTCGAGGCGTGGAGTCATGTCGCCGATATTGTTTTGCGGTATGATTAGTGGCTGATTGCCAGTTTCAATTAAAATGTGCTTTACATATATAAGCTCGTGCAGAGGTTCAGACCTGTATACAGAGCCTAACGCTTCTTTTTCTATCGACGAGTACCGCCGCTCGCAGTCAGTTAAAGGCTGCATACCCTGTTCACGGATTTTGTCACCCAGAAAAAGGAGTTCTTGCACGCCAAAACTGCATTTGTTAGAGTGTAGACAGGCCATGGGTCTGAACTCTTTCCAAGGCTTTCCTCAAACGGTTGATATGCTCCGCTCTGGTGGCACACCACACCACAATAACATCAATGTGCACATGTATGCCTTGGAGGCGGTCAAAAATATGACATGTCTTTTTCGAAGACTACTAGTGCGCTCGCTATGCCAAAAGGCAAGCGTATACACCGACAACGGTCAAAGGGCGCACTGAAAATGCAGATCCGGGACGTTTTTTTTTCAGTGAGCGCGGTCTGGTGAAACCCAGCATTAGCGCCTAGGCGTGAGAAGAAGCGTACATCAGCGAGGTCCGTCGTGATTTCTTCCCTCTTCGGCAGTTATAAATGTTTGCCCTTAAGCGATTCATTCACCAGGCGCGGGTCTATGCATACTCTAATGGGACCTTCTTCAGTACTATTACTAGTTAACTCGCCCTGCCCGTTGGTTTGTCTCTTTTTCGGATGATGCGTTCGACCTCCATGTGGTCAAGTTCTTGTCTGAGTGGCTCTCGTAGCATGTCTGGGACAAACCGCGCGGCTGTGATGACTGGCTGAGAACCTTTCCAATTAACGCAAATTGTTGCTGAAACGTTATCTGAATGGCCGCAAATGGCAGAGTGAAACGTTGCCGTAATGTTGATAATGTAACTTGTGTTGGTCACCAGATAACGTTGCAGACTACCGTCAGCCCACATTTGGGTAACATTGATATGAGATTATGACGCCCGATTGACAAAAAGTACACAAAGTAACATAGCCTCTTAATGTGTGTCGGCACTCGGGCAAAACCTACGCCCATATATCCTACGTGAAAAAAAAAATAATGACCCTCTGCGAATGTGCAGCGCAGAGAGCCTTCCAAAGTAACTGATCGCAACGTGCTCATTTTTTACAGTGCATTCACGAACGTAATTTACACAGCAAGCACTGCCTCGGCAGACATCAATAATGCATGAAACACTATGCTACAGCAACATTACGAACCAGAAAACGCCACCGCGCTACGCTCACATACGTATGAGAGTGTATTTCAGCAAGCTTATATATTCCCCACATGGGGCCCTGGCATTAGAGCCAGTGAAGCTCACCAATCAAGCGTAGTAGTTTTGTGCGTTTTGGAACTTCAGATGGCAAAAATTAGAAATACAAGTGAGCATCGTCATGTTGATAATACTTTTTTATTAAAAAAGCCATATTATTACGCGCTGCTGTCTTTGTGCGAGAATTATCGAACTGCATTCCATAAAAACGAACATGCTAATTCTCAAGGAGGTGTCTTTCCGAGCACTACTCTTAAGTTGCTTTAGTATCCTCCAGTTACACTGCATTCACTTGGCTCAGAGCAGTAGCAGGATTCAATAAACTACACTACCGGTGCACCAATGGCCTCGTCAGTATTAAATGCTGCAAATAACCTGTTCTCAAATGTTGTCTGAACATAGACTAAAAAACGTTGGCTACACTTATGCACCCAATGTTGGTGCAATGTATGCCCATAAACACCGATGTGTTTTAATCTGTGAAAATTCAGACAACGTCCATGAGTCAACGTTACGTAACTTCATATTTTGTTGCCCAGCGTTGCCAGGGAGTCTACTTACGGACAACGTTGAATCAACATTCTGCGTTACTTGGGTTCTTCGAGCACCATGCCTCTTCTTAATACAGCATAGGCCACGGAATAATGCGGAAAAATACTTCATTATTGCAGCCTGGAGATGGTTCGGGTTTGCTACAGTTTCTGCACAATGCACAAGGCCGTGAAATTCACTTGCGCCGAGACTGAGCTATGTGCGACGAACTTTTTTCACTATAAACATTAAAGTCTCCTGCCATTGCTCGGAGCATCACTGGGTTGCGGCTGTGCTTAGCTACACTACAGCGTCTTCGCTATAGGTGCGCAGGATGAGAGAGCTTTTGTTCACACTAGTGGTTGTTCTTACCTTCTGGAATGTCGAATGTGATGCAAAGTTCACTTGGCAGTCCGTGTCAACCTTGACTGTAATTTCTTTACCCCCGACGCAAGCCTTGACGTTCCTTTCTCGTGAATCTGTGTTCCCGTGCACTTGCAGGATGCCGAAATCATCCTCAGGCAAAACTCTGTCCAAGCACAGTTTGCGAGCGACAGCGCACGGCGAGAGGATATTTTTCCTGCTGGGACTAGAACTAAGAATGCAGCTTTAAAACGTCATGCAGAAAAGGCGAGGACAGGATGGGCGCTACATTTTAATGCGAAAGCTGTACATAACGCGGGTCCAACCAAGGAACTTGTGTGAAGCTTTACCTTGAGGGTGACCTTTGCCAATCTGGAGAAATAAAAAAAAATATTTCCGCGACTGGGCTTCGAACTTGCGGCGGCGCGACGAGATCAGCTTCACTGACCGCTGCAAGAAAGCACTCTGCTATCACCGAAGGCAAGCACGGCTCGTGTTTAACTGCAACACACTGTTGTTGTTGTTGTTGCCTGAAATACGATGGCACTTACGCACGGTGGGGGATTGGTCAGGGTTTAGTGCACATCCAAAAAGGAAAAAAACTCACCAGGTTTATCTCAAGCGGCTCATAAATAACGGGGAATCTGAGAGAAAAGACATAACGAATTTTGATTTTCTTTTGCACAGCGAAACACACTGTTTCGGTGTGGATTGCACGTCGTCGTCTTCTTCAGCTTTAATCTGTGCGCAAAAGGGATACCATAGTAAAACCAAGTCACGCCAAGGTAAGAACAGGAGCAAAACCAAATAGCTAAAACAAAGCAAAACCGTGAGTCAACCAGGCTGAACACATGATTTCACACTTCTACTCGATTCAGCCAGGTTAGAACCCTACCATTTTTTTATTCGTTGCACAGGACGCCCGTCCTGTATTCGCTTTTCCTGCGTGATATTTTTCATTTATATTGTTTGTCCGAAAGCCATTTAGGCTCAAGGAGAGGTGGGTCACAAAGAAAACAATGAATGGGTGACAGAAGAAGAAAAATAACGGAATTCGATAATTACTCTGCAGCAAGCAAAAAAAAAAGAACATATAGCACGCAGAACAAACAACGGAAAGAAAACCGTGCGAAGCAGATGGTACTACTAAGCAATAGTGCAAATAAGACGCCCGGACAGTACCTCTGTTCTGTCCTCTTGCTCCTGAAACGTAGACTTTTTGAACGTATCTAAAGGTTACGGCAAGCCATGGATGACAATGGTTAAAAAAATAAAAAATAACACCGCTCCATATTAAGTGGATGACATTCGTTAATTCAAGTCTGGCCTCTGAATATTCGGTTCTGAGCAATTGAATTTTTCTGAAAGCGCATCTTTTGGTTAAGAAACCGGTTTAACCCGATTTCTGACAAATGCGCTCGGGGTGTAGTGAACGAGTGGAAACGAGTTTTACCCGAAAGCGACGTGCTCTATGTGTCTATGTGTACACCGTGTGCAGCGACGTCAATTGTGACCTGCAATTAAATGGCGTAAAGGAAGCTCACTTGACCAAGCAGCGGCTACCTGAAGGTGTCTATAAGGATTGCTTCTTGCTATAAAAAAAACAAGCAAAATATAAGAATACCCGCCTAATTGGTGCCACATATCGCCGCGGCTTAAACTACGTGCAAGGTAAACAATGAGCGCTGCAGAGTAACAGGTCACACTTGTCGTGAGTGCCAGCCTCATAGACTGTTTAGATACATTCGTTTCGCATCACCGTAGGGGTTCAACAGAAGTAACGGACCACACGTCTGAAAAAAACTCAGTTGCGTAGCCTACATCGCTCAAAAAGTGTACATTACATGAAAAAAAATGCGTACATGTTGTGGACATCATGTATACGTGATGTAATTAAAGAGACGACTTAAACGGAGTTCTACATCATTAAATTATATTGCTCGGAAGAGTGCGAGGAGGACAGGAGAGAACGCTGAACACTGACTACATTGACTGTAGCAGCGGGAGGGGTCGACAAAGGGGGCGGCAGAGGAGATGGCAGACATTGTGCGGGTTTCAAGGCGCAGCCGTGACTGCGTTGCTCTCAGGAGAAAACACTGAAAAGAACGGTGGGAAAACGAGTACGGCTCCTTTTTAACAACGCCGCCAAACATTGTTACAGCCGATCGCAAAACATGTGCAGGACCAGTTTTCCAGAACAATTCCACACTCAGAAGTGTTTTCTTTTGGTAAATTACTTCACTTCACTTTATTACCTTAAAGACCCCACTTTGGGGGTGTTACATAAGGGGTGGGAGTACAAATATGGGTTGAATATGGTTGCTTACATGATATTTATGAAATGCATATTTAAATTGTTCACAAAACTTGATTGGCAGGTGATGGCATCAACGTCGTGGGGAAGGCCATTCCAGTCTTTAGCAGTGCGAAGAAAAAAGGATGCGGAAAAAGTGACGGTGCGGGAGCGTTGGCATGACACTTGCAGTGGATGGCCGGTGCGATGAGATATGCGAGCGGGCGGTGTGATGTAGGGTGGTTGTCCGAGGTAACTGTAAAAAAACTTATGAAACAGACTAAGAGAAGCAATGCGACGACGATGGGCAAGAGTTGATAAACCTGATTGTCGTTTAAGTGACGATACACTGATGTCGTATGAATAGGCAGAATGAATGAACCTCGTGGCGCGATTTTGGACAGATTCTAGTGAACTGATGAGATATGCTTGTTGCGGGCTCCAGATAGCAGATGCGTATTCTAGTTTTGGTCGAATGAGTGATTGGTAGGCGAGAAGTTTAATACTTTGAGGGGCGTGCCGTAGGTGACGTTTCAAAAAACCCAATGACCGGTTAGCTGATGCGACGATGTTCGTTACATGAGAGCGCCGATCACAAACCATTGTGTGTACTGTTCAAACCTGAGTATTGTCAACCACGGTAGGACATGGAAGAATACCGTGGAGATGTGTGGTCTTCGGGCAGTGTAGAAATGTTATAAGATGTCAATATCGCACGTTCACCAAGACTTCTCAACAGAGTTTTTGCACAGGGGCCGAAATATACTGTCGCGCGTAAATCGCATTTACGAACAGGGTTAAATTGCCAACGATGTCTTTGTTGTGCCGCAGTTAATCGAAGAAACGCCGGTCATGGGCGAACACGTGCCGCGACCGTGTCTTGCAGAAAAAGGGGCCGATGAGGGTAGGCGCACTCGTACGACTCTACTGGAGAAATATACGTTGACTCAGTGTGGGTGAATTTGAGGAATAAAACGTCTTGCCCGCTAAACCACACCTTACAAAGGTCAAAACCATCGGACCCCACTCCGTGATCGCGCATGCTGACTCCGGCGGGCTTTGCTCTGAGGGGAGCATAGGAACGTCACTCTGGCTGACACAAACAAGGGTTTTATTGCTGCAACATCAAGAACGCTAGCTAGAAACAAAATAAACTAAGGAATCGAAGTCGTCCGATGCAAGGTCACCAGCAAACATTCGGCCACTCTAGGACAAGGAAGAAACTTCAAGTCCGGACGGGACGAGCTGACGGGCGATTGTGCCCACCACGAGGCCTCGCCCCGCTGGCGGATAGTGGAGCGCGTGGAGAGTGGAGTGCCCTATCCTGAGAGAAAGAGCTATCCCCCCCAAGCGCAGGCAGCAATCACGCAGTCTGTGGCGCTCGTGTCGCTGCGACGCCGGGGCCCTCTCTTGTTAATTGAAGCAAATAGAAACTTGGGAAGACTCATCGCGGGGAGCAAACCGAAGGGGGCGGGACTAGTCAGCACAGCTCAGCTTGAAATGATCCGACGCCCTTACTTGTGGAGACGACCATATGCAATCGGTATTTCTGGAAACGTCTGCCGCATAGTTCTGTGCATTTACGCTCGCGGCCAGAAATTTTTGAAATAGAGGATGCACCCCTGGTGTGGCCGGAAAAGAGAGTGGTCGATGTCTGTGGCCCGAGGCCAGCGCTGTGCCGACACGACCGTGAAACCGTCGGCATGAGTTAGCAGAAGATGGTAATTGGGAGTTTTAGAATTCGGTTACCCTATTCTCAAACTTGCTAATGGCGGACAGCGTGATGCCTATCGAAAGCTGTGTTACAGCTGTACTGCATACATTTGCACGGACACAGTCAACGAAGACACAAGAAGTAAGGGAATAACACCTCAGTTCATATAAAACACGCGTAACCGTTGTTCTCCGCCTTCCGTAGCTGTGTATCTGTGTAAAAATAAGCAGCGCAGCTCCTGCACAATACCGGTCCTATTAGCCCATCCCAAGCACTTAGAATATCGAAGAGAAGGAGAAAAATGGCTGGCGGTGTAGCATCGCTCAGCACGAAATATCGTACGAATGCAAAGTTTTTTTGCAGGCGGACGCCACTGCGGACACCAACTTTTTCATCGTCAATGCCAATTTACCCAACGTACGCGTTTGGCCTATACTCAAGTGCCGCGTTTCTGCAGCAATTTTGTCAGAGCCAACGCGTACTGCTCTAGTGCCATGTTCCTGCCACAACGTTGTCCGCGCCAACGCATGCAGCGCTCATCTCTCTGTCACAAGCGCCACATAGCTCAAAGCGTGATAAGTTGCGAGAACGTTTTTGCAGGCTAGTCGGTGCATACTTAAAGGCGTTTACAGCGCAGACAGACAAAACAAAGGAACAAAGGAAGTGACAGAACAGAGCGCTGACTAACAGCTCAAGCATTTTACTGACCAATCAGCCGCTTATATACAGCAGCTGCTCATATCAACAATGCAGAATGGCAAAATAACGAAAGAAGAAATCAAAACAACTACTATTCCGTCATCGCACAAAGTGAACAAATGCACCTAGTTATCTTACAGCGCGAAAAATTTCAGTTATTTTTTGATAGCAAAATTAAGGGTTGCTTACAAACGAGCTACCGGACTTGGCATTCTCACCAGCTTCGATGATCTCTGTTCCTAAGTAGTTTGATAGCAGTATTAGTTGATGAAGTAGACGACGTACAATCCAAAGTGCGAGAGTGTGTTTCAAGTTAATACGAGAAATCTTCAGCTGCGGTGATAGCTTAGTACTCTTATGCCGCCTAAGGTTCGAATCCTAGTCGCGATATTTATTTGATTTACGGTTGTTTACTTGTCACAAACCAACAGACATCGCTAGACTTAGCTCGGGCTTTACCCATCGAAATAGTGATCTCACGCTAATTTTACGATGTATTTTGCATGTCAGAAGCCTGAGGAATGGCTTTGAACTAGTCACTACTAACCTATAAAAGCAATGATTACAGCAGAAAACGGAGAAACCACATGTGGTTTGTGCATGAATGAAGTTTTTAATAACATCTGCTTTTGATTTTTCCAATAAAAACTTGTAAGCTAAGTACTGTGCTGTTCTCTTCTTGCTGGTCTTATTTCGCACTGATTGAAATATTGGCCAGAGGGAAATTTGATGTGATAAGGTGTCTCCAACCGGCTCAGCCGAGGGAAATAAGGGAAGAGTATACACGAAGAACCTTCGCTTAGTGAGGTTAGGTGCACAGATGAGGCTTATACAGTACTGAGGGACGGGCAAGAACTTTACTATTGTAGATTAGCGAACAGATGAGAACTAGGTGTGGGATTCCTCATGAATCAGAATATAGCAGTCAACATAGAGAAGTTCTATATTATTAACGAGAGGGTGACAGCTATCTTAATTAGGCTTAATAAGAGGTACAAGCTGAAGGCGGTGCAGGCCTACGCGCCCACATCCAGCCATGATGACCAGATCGTTGAAAGTTTCTCTGGAGACGTGTGATAGGCAATGGACAAAGTAAAATCACAGTACACTGTACTGATGGGGGACTTCAATTCTAAGGTAGGCAAGAAGCAGGCCGAATACCACGCGGTAGGTGACTATGGCACAGGCTCCAGGAATAGCAGGGGAAAGTTATAACAGAGTTCACAGACGTATAGTTCATGATACGCATGCCCTGTGTGTACCAGCCACGTGCCGTATCGCCCGCTGCTGATGGCACAGACGCGTGCCTGCTTCGGGCAGCCTCTATCAAAACGAACCGCCATTATCAATAAACGTTCATTCTGTTCTGGCATGTCCTGGATGTTACTACAGAGAGAGGTAATTTACGGATTATGAAAACCTTCTTCAGGAAAGGAGACAACAGCAAGTGTGCTTGGAGGAACCCAATGGTGAGACCAAAAATGAAAGTCTTTAACACTAGCGCTCAACCTGGAATTGTGGAGTATGTGAAGGTCATCGGAAAGGTGCGTTGTAGCGACCACAGGATGGTAAGGCCTCGAATTAGCTCGGACTTGAAGAGAATGGAAGAAACTAGTCAAGCGGAAGCCCATTAACAAGTTAGAGGTGAAGGGAAAGTAGAGGAATTCAGGATATCACTTCTGAACCGGTATCTGGCTTTAACTGAGGAAGACGATCTTAATGTTCAAACAATCTACGATAATCTCACAGCTAATATTATGGAGTGCGCAGTAGAAGTAGGCGGTACGATGGCTCGCACTGACCATGGCTGATCTAGTAAGTTTTCAGTGTTCTCGCCTGTCCGCCTCGCACTCAACTGAGTAATATCATTTCAATGGTGTAGAGCTGCGTTTAAGTAGTTTTTTTAATTACATCACGTATTCATGGTGCCCACGACATCTACACATTTGTGCATCGCGAAGCGAGCGCTAAGCATGTTGAAAGATAGCGCGGCAGCAATCCGCTTCCAGATTCTTTTACCCTCGCACGCAGGCTGTGGGTGCGCTGCTACTCGCGGTGTGCGGGTCGCGCCACGCGTAGAACGCGGGTGGACAAGCTCTTCGTTACCGTCGCTGATGCGCTCCATCACCTAACGTGTGTGGGTATGTGCTGTGCATCACTACTCAAATTTTCCCTCTACCAGTCTGTTGTAAGGTTATCCGAGAAACATTGTTACTCGTTAAGGTAACATCCTAGGTGACCAGGTAGGGCGCTGACTAGAAACCGGTACTTATAAACAGATTTCTTTGCTGGCGTGTCATTTGTTGCCGTGTTTTACGTGCGCTACCATGCATGATAAATTTACGCATCGGAATGTAAGTTTATTCATTTGACTGGACGGTGCAGTGATGTGCAAGCGGTAACTGGATCGGCCAGCTGCAGATTGAAGGTAGTCCGGGCGAAGCGCTTGTCTTCGATCACCAATATATGTTCGGCATCCGTTGCGCTGATCCTGGTGTTGTTCCCATTAAATACATTTCTTGTACAGGAATGTAAGCACGACTGCTACCAGTTAAAGTTGCTATTTCCACACGTATGTCAGAGAGATGGGTGAAACAAAGGGTTATCCGTGGTATCTTTCTCCTGTTTGTATCTGCCCTAATCACAGCAAAATATACAATATTTTATTACATATTATTAAACTTGGTCAAACGGCTATGCGACGCTGTAAGACGCACCGAGAGCTTCTGGATAAATTAAACGCAACTTCGGGTTGCAGAATCCATGAAACCTGGCTTCTCTGCTAATATTTATTCAAGCTTTGATATATTAACCAAAAATAAGCCTTTATGCGCCAGACAGCAGAAACCATGACAATATTTTTTTTCTGTTAGCCCTGGGGCTCAGTTAAGCTCACAACGATTACCTGTAGATGAAACTGGCGCACCATCACGCAGACGACAACAAAGCCGTATTTGTGGGGGATTCTTGTATGGCCGGCAGGAAAGATTAAGAGTGCATTGGAATTGAAAACTGCATGCTAGCCGTACAGCTAATGCTTGAAATTGGCCGAAAAGTTTTACCTGCGTTGGAGCACCAAGACGGCAGCGATATGAGCTAAGCGCCGGCACAATTAACGTGAATGTCACTCTAAATATCAAGATTAACACAACAATTTTCTCCCTTTGATAACGTAAGAACTTCAACACAACCACGTTGTGAAAGTGTGCTCGGAAATATATTTTTTTGTAGCCAGAAAAAGTAAATCGCAGCCATCTGCAGGAGAGACCGCGTAGCTGCCGCAGCCCCGCCGTCCCCAAAAGAAACGCCCGCAACGCGGCGCTCCATTCGGTGGAAAATGGCCGCGCAGAAGAATGGCTCAAGATTCTGGTCTATAGCAGCTGCCGCGCCGAGCATGTCAAATTGCCCTCCTCTGTTTGTCCTAGGCACTTAGACTATCGGTCCAGTCGTGGCTACAAAATTATGATGCATAATTAAATATTCCTTCAGTCGCAAATCCTTTTCATTTTTCAGCGCCGGAAAGTTTGGCGTAGGGAGAAAAATAACCGTAGGCCACGGCTGCACTAAGGAGCTTCATGGTACGTGCGCATCATTAATTAAATTATATCTCTAGTTTATTACTTTGTTAAAAATAGCAATTGAGCTAACAACTAAGTTGTGAAGAGAGGACACAAAAGACGTTTACGAGCGCTGCTACCAACTGTTTATTCATGCTGTCGTACAAGACATACAAGACGATAATGACGAGCATGTGCGTAGAGGGGGCAGACAAAACACATCAGCCGAGCAACAAGTTCATAAAAAACGAATCTAAAAAGCACATTCAGCACAATATACGTGTACAGACGTGTCACCCACACAACGCTCCATCAACTTTCTGATATAATAAGCCTCTAGGAGGAACCTAGCTTTATTACCGCTTTTGTCAATAATCATGGCCTTCACGAATCCTGCCCTACACGTGCTGCCACACGAAGCAAAGTTCCGCACGATATTCGCATTAGTATTAATATTTTCTACGTTTTTCGCATGCCGGTCATTAATACAGCGGCCAATCTGGCAAATTATGAAGCTTCACATAAAAGTGTATGCAGTAAACCACACCTATGTGTCCGGAAATGACATGTTTAAAATGCCTGAGTTCTCAATTGTTTTCCTCTGTGAATGGATGGATGGATGGATGGATGGATGGATGGATGGATGGATGGATGGATGGATGGATGGATGGATGGATGGATGGATGGATGGATGGATGGATGGATGGATGGATGGATGGATGGATGGATGGATGGATGGATGGATGGATGGATGGATGGATGGATGGATGGATGGATGGATGGATGGATGGATGGATGGATGGATGGATGGATGGATGGATGGATGGATGGATGGATGGATGGATGGATGGATGGATGGATGGATGGATGGATGGATGGATGGATGGATGGATGGATGGATGGATGGATGGATGGATGGATGGATGGATGGATGGATGGATGGATGGATGGATGGATGGATGGATGGATGGATGGATGGATGGATGGATGGATGGATGGATGGATGGATGGATGGATGGATGGATGGATGGATGGATGGATGGATGGATGGATGGATGGATGGATGGATGGATGGATGGATGGATGGATGGATGGATGGATGGATGGATGGATGGATGGATGGATGGATGGATGGATGGATGGATGGATGGATGGATGGATGGATGGATGGATGGATGGATGGATGGATGGATGGATGGATGGATGGATGGATGGATGGATGGATGGATGGATGGATGGATGGATGGATGGATGGATGGATGGATGGATGGATGGATGGATGGATGGATGGATGGATGGATGGATGGATGGATGGATGGATGGATGGATGGATGGATGGATGGATGGATGGATGGATGGATGGATGGATGGATGGATGGATGGATGGATGGCAGCCAGGAGCGTCCGCTTTGAAACGTAGTGATGGCAGTTGCACAATGCTCAGCTTTTTTCGCCTTTATTTTTGTTTAACTTTGTTGTAAGTTGTTAAAATGCATCATTTTTTTTAAATGCGTCTTCCTAAAGTTTTTACCTTATGTCACTTCTCTGCTTTTGAACCACCAAACTTCCAATCGCTTTTCCTAATTTCAACCGCAGATTTATTTACAAGACCATTCTTATCTCTAAACCCTAGCACCTCAGGAAGAGTGCCTGTGCCTGCATCGACATCGGTATGGATAGCATCACATTTTAGTATGAGGTGTTCTTTTGTGTCTACAGATTTAAAACACACAGCACATGCGCCATTTTTTTTTCAAGTGATGTTTATTGCCTCAGCTCATAAAAGTTTTGAAATGAGAGATGAGTAAGATGCTTAAATAAGCGAAAAAAGGTGGGCTTATTTAATGAAAACATGTAGTGAACGATGATATGGACCCTGTGTCCAGGGAATATAGGAATTCGGATTGTCCTGTGCGCGACCCACCGCCGCCAGGTGCCGAATTCTCGTCGGCTTCATCGCCGGGCAAACCCACAACAGGTGGTGGATATCCGCCTCACAGGCTCTGAATTTGCAGACTGTACACCCGGGGACGGGATATAAATCTTTGAAATGCGGCCACTTGCGTGTCACATCTGGAGTTAGGGCAATCCCTACCCGTATCCTCCGAAGCGCAACCTCCTCTGAACGGGTAAGACCACGGGGGAGGGTTACCGCACACGGAGGGACTAGAGCACGTGTACGGCGCCGGAGCTGTTCCTTTCTTGTTAAAAGGAGGGTGGTGTCATCAGAGTAAGGACTCGAGGCAGAGACGAGGTTGGGGTCGAAAGGCGGGTCGCAGAATCTGCGCGGCTTTGTGCGCCCAAGAGGTGAAGCGGGACCCACTCAATACGGATTTGCTGCGGGATACGTGCCGCTAGACGATGGATGTCTTGGCAGATTTCTGGGATGCGATTGACTCGTCATAGTAGGCGGATGACGTGAAGGGCGTCGCTGCGAATGACAATGTGGGCCGTAGGTAGCATGGGAACGGCGGCCACAGAGCAAAGTGCCCCTTGAACCGCAAGCATCTGCGCACAGAAGGAAGAAAGAGATTCTGAGAGGCGAAACCATTGACGTTTTGTTCAGGGCAGGCTTGCAACGACAGTAAACTGCCGCAGTTGTTTCGCAGGCCTGGATGATGAATAATGATGGAGCCATGCGGCAGATTGGCGTCTTGCTCTATAATTCGGTCGCGAAACGACGATGCCGCGCGGGTAGATGATGGCCGACGTAGATCAGTTGGTTTGGTGTCGCTTAGCTGCACAAAACGCCAGGGAGGAAGAACTTGCGGGGGCGGATGTAGAATGGAGTGCGATGAAGCATACGCCCTGAGTGCACACATTGTATGTGTAAGGTTTGACTTTAGGCGGCGAGCATCGCGTCTAATTAGACCCAACGGCTGAATTGCTTGCTTTTTAGCAAGAGAAAGCCAAGCAGTATCTGTTCCAGAATGGTGTATTGTCAAGCACAAGATTTTTACGGTCGAACTTTCTTGAATTGGAGTTCCGGATAGATGGAGACGAATTGGCGTTGCAGCGAGTTTACGGCACCCCCAGAGGTTGGCAATTGACACGTACGTGGTTTTTCTTGCTGAAAGCTGCAGACCAAGTGAAGAAGCAAAAGTCGACGTATGACTGATCGTAGGCCTGCTGCTTGAGTCATCAGGTCGTCGTGAGGGCTCCACACCGTTACGTCATCGGCATACAATAAGAACTTAATCTCAGAGACATCATGTAAGCGCCAAGCAAGGGGGATTAAAGCAATATTAAATAATGTTGGCGGTAACACCGATCCCTGGGGAACGCCGCGAAGAGGCGCAAATGATTCGATGGCCTCGCCACTGAGGCGTATTGCAAAGTGTCGACCTTCAAGGAAGGACTTCACAAAATTGCGCTCTCTAACGGGGAAATGCAGCATCTGAAGCGATTCCAGGATGACAGCATGACTGATATTATAGTATGCCATTTCAAAGTCCATGGCCAGTACAGTACGTAAATTGTGGCTGCGAGTTCAGGCCAGAACTGCTGACGCCAAGACAGCCAGTCCATCTTTTGTACCTATGGACGTACGAAAGCCAATTTGGGCGGGATGATAGAAACCATCTAAAGCCACCGCGACAGTCGTGTGGCAAGCATGTTTTCGGTAAGCTTGCATAATGTTGGCGTTAGGGATATAGGCCGAAAATTTCCGAGGTCTGTCGGCAGTTTCCCCGGCTTTGGCATGGGGATCAAAATAGCCGATTTCTAGGTTTCTGCTACGACGCCTTCTATCCATACCTTGTTAATGGTGGCGAGGAGTTGGGGCAGTACAGCGGAACTTAAGTTCTTGTAAACCTCGTACGGAATGGAGTCCGGACCAAGCGCACTCTTCCGACGGGCTTCGTTTATTGCTGCAAGCAACTCGGACATTGAAAATGGGCTTGCAATTCCCTCGGCATCGTCTGTGAATGGGAGCTTATCGACATATGCTGGAATGGCAGCCAAGGGGGCTCCTATGACCCTTGGACGCAACACATCATACTTGGGGGAAAAAACTTCCGCGGTGCCTCACTGGCGAAATCACCCGGAGCTAAGTTAGCTGCGAAGCATGCTGTGGCCGCTGCGTCAGGACGACGGGAATCATGTTCCATTGCACGAAACGTTCGCCAGAGAGCAGCATTCGATGACTTTGTCGAGAACTGCTCACACCACGCATGCGACTTCCGTCGCGAGAGATCGCGTTCATATCTGCGAGCCTACGGAGTAAGGTAATTCAGCCTTGTCCGTGCTTGCGCAGAAGTCGGGTCTCGGGAAGCTGCCATCTCCGCTTGTCGGCGAGCATCCCACAGGTTAAGAAGACCCACATCCGGCGCCGGGTGATTCACGCCCGTCCCGGTGACAGTAGTAGCCTTATTCAGCGCAGTTTGTATGCAGTCCGCAAGTAGTTTAAATGATATCAGAGAGAGAGAGAGAGAGAGAGAGATCTTCGAAGGTAGTACGAAACGTGTCTCAATTATCCACAGAACACCTACGGCGTAATCGGCGGGCCCTTGATGGATGGAAACCGATGATGATAGGATGTTGGTTACTACCCCAGCAGTCTGGCTCCAGGTGCCACGAGGGAGTCCCTGGTCCTGACCACCACGTAATGTCCGGAGCATATGTTAGACTGCGAGCATGGCGCACAGTCCGCGTTGCTGAATCTGGATGGTTGAGTAAAACAAACAGCGCATCCACGAATGCGTCCACGAATGCACTTTATCACTGTACGACTGTTGGGAAGGGGCTGCAGGTGGATTGGGCTCAAAAAGCTCCGGCCAGTCGTCTTCATCCCACTGAAGAGCGCAAACCTAGTGAATGTCTGTATCGGGGCTCTGTTTTCATTCGGAGGCACTTCCTTACTGATCCCACGCCGAACCTTCTCAGTTGCTTTCTGTTTTTTTTGGGCAGGTTGGAGAGGTGATCTCGTGGTCGTCAGTATTTTAAAGTCCGCAGCTGTAAGACGATGTGCCTTGTGGCCGAGCCTCATCTTTCGTTGCAAAAGGGCATGATCGGCGCATGTGGCCAGGTCTGAAACAGCTATAGCAATAGACAGCAGTCGGTTTGTAAGGGCGAGGCCGCAGAATACAGCCATAGTAGTAAAGTCGTTCTGGGAGAGTTGGTGGGCCTTGTATTGTGACGATGCACGAACGCCCCCTTCCCATATACCACGCTTGGAAGACACGGCGGGTTGGACAGTACAACTCACTCTGTAGGGTCGTCTGGTCTTCGGCAACGTCGACGTTGCAAACAACACAGCGCTGTAGGTCCGAACCTTCTACTAGGGACACCTGGACCGGTACCGAGATCTCGCTTGTAATCGATATTCACTTGAGCGTTTCAGACGCTCGACAGCAGCCAAAGTAAGGAGCCACACAGCGATGGTATCAGATTTCATTCTAGACGTGAAGCCAAGAAAACGTTTGGTCCCAAGACACTCGTCCAGGTTCTAATAAAGAATCCTGTTTGGAATGTCTGTCAGGCTTTTGGCTGCCAGAGCTTTAATGGCCACTTTATATGATACCGGTGCCGATGTCAGCACAGCCACCTGGTTGGCATACGCGGGACAGGAGCGCTTGCCTTGTGAGCTGCAGTTGGTAGAAGAGAATCATGCGCAGTGTCCCCTGATGGGCGCTTTTGTGAATTGCGGGAAGCCGGTGGCACGGATGGAGGTGCTGAAGACAGGTTCATTGGAGAGCTCTTCTCCTCACGCTGCACGGTTGAAGCCCCATCCAGCAGTGGAGCCTGGGCAGCCGTTTGCCGAGTTCTGCGCTCAGAGGGCAGATCGCTCACGGGCTGAGGTGCATTTGGAGAAGGCGGGATGTGCGCTGCCGCTGATGGACCGAGAGAAGGAACCAGGAGCTGAACCCAGGCTCAGTTGTCAAAAGAGGTATTGCTGAAGCCGTCGTGACCGACGCCGGCGAAGCCATCTCTGCCAGCGCGTCACCCGTGGCCCTATGCCTAGCCTCGGAGCCCAGTCCAGCTGCCGGGATGACTGCAGGACATTTGCTCACTGCCACCCAGTCAGACGACGCATGAGCTTCGGGAGCTCCCTCAGATGGTGTGAAGCCAATTCTCTTGATATAAGGAACGTATTTACGCGGATGGCGAGATTTTTAGCTGCAGCGATGTGCATCCACCTTAGCAGGGACATTTCGTCTTCTCAGCACATGCGTCATCTTCTACGATGAATTTATTTTTGTAGCTGCCCGTTCTAAGACACCCTGACCTAGCTTCAAAGAGTAGGGTACTGCTTCTAGAGTTACCATAAAACGCTTCCTTCCCGATCTGCAGTTTCCAGTATCGATATTGTTCTACACTATACTTCTTTTACATTAACTTCATCCAATTTTTACCTTCGCGTTTTTATCCTGTCGTTTAATGCTGTCTTTCTCCGTCCTCTTGTCTGGCATACTTACTGGTTAGCTTCTTAGTTCTTTTTCACCAGTGTGAGTCAACGCTCTTTGTGTATAAGTATTTAAATGCCTTAGATGCCCACCTCTTGCCGTCCAATTTCCTCAGGCGTTCTTCGTATACTTCGTATTTTACTCTTAGCTTCCCGTGCCTCGAACGATGCCCTCCATATCCTCCTGTACTTCCTCGTTTGTGGTTTTTCCGTGGACACCTAGCGCTAATCTTCCAACTGCTCTCTGATTTACTTCTAATCTCGACAGAACTTCTGCTCTTAAGCACAGAACCGCATTCTTTAAAATAAGCCCCGGCACCATTGTTCCATTTCAAATCCCTCTCAGTACTTCATATTTGTTGTTCCCTTATAACGACCTAAGATTCATTATTCCGGCATCTCTTCGCCCTTTTGCTATGAGAGACTGTTCGTGCTTTTCATTTATTTTATTTATTATTAATTGCAACCTCAAAGGCCCCATTCATGGGGTATTACATGAGGTAGTGGAGTTCAG
Organism: Amblyomma americanum; assembly: GCF_052857255.1. Taxonomy (NCBI): domain Eukaryota; kingdom Metazoa; phylum Arthropoda; class Arachnida; order Ixodida; family Ixodidae; genus Amblyomma; species Amblyomma americanum. Next base: position 26,729,519 of record NC_135505.1, read on the forward strand.
GGGAAATAGTTGATTCGGTAGGTTGTTTGAATGATGATGGGTCGGAGTGAATTACGACAGCGTTGGGCAAGTCATTCCAGTTAATTGCAATGCGGACAAAAAAATTATGACAGATAAGCACTATTCCGGGCAGGGGGAGAATAAACGGCCTTCTGGTGGTTTGTGCGGCTGGAGATGCGGTGGGCAGGGCTGATAATAAACTTGATCATAAGGTGATAGTAAAATTTATGAAAAAGGCATAGTCTTGCAATAGTACGGCGGTATGCTAAGTTTGTAAGATGAGCATTACGTTTTAGTTCAGTGACACATGATAGGAATAGGCCGAGTGGATGAATTTTGCTGCGCGGTTTTGTGTTGCTTCCAGTAAGTTAGGTTACATTTATAGGTGTCCCAAACCGCGCATGCGTATTCTAGTTTGGGTCGAATGAATGTTAAATAAGCTAATAACTTTACTGATCGTGATGCTAGGCAAAGGGTTCGGCGGAAATAACCGAGTACTCGATTAGCATCATTAATATTCTGTGTTATCTAATGTGACCAGATCGCAGGTTAAATGAACACCTAAGTATTTATGTTCCATTAGAGCAGTGATTTCGGAAGTGGATATTGAATAGTTCGATGTAAGTTGGAAGTGACGTCTATGAAAGGATAGGAGAGATGTTTTCTTCGCGTGTAAAGACATTAGTCATCTGTTACACCTAGTTCTTACGCATTCAATATCAGATTGTAGGTGTGGAATATCCCTACTGTTCGTTATTGGGCGGTAAATAACGCAGTCACCTGCAAACATACGTACGTTAGAACATAAGCTAGCTGGTAAGTCATTAATATAAATAAGGAAGAAAAGGGGCCCAATGACGGTGGCTTTGGTCACAGCAGACAGAACAGAACCATAAGAATATGTACGCTTAATAGCTAAAACAAACTGCTGTCGGTTAGTAAGAAAGTTCCTAATCCATTCCAAAACAAAGCAATTAAGATTTAGGCGTGAAAGTTTTACAGAAATCCGCTTATGAGCAACTTTGTCGGATGCCTTTTAAAAATCAAGGAACAGGGCGTCAACTGGGCTGTTAAAGTCGAGGTTGGAGCTTAAGTCGTTAACGAACAATGCTAATTGAGTGTCCCATGATAAACCTTTTGGAAAACAGTGTTGAGTAGGCTGAAAAAAATTAACAGAAACTAGGAATTTCATATTATCTGAGAATATTACATGCTCCATTAACTTTGAAGGAATGCTATTGAAGGATATGGGTCGGTAATTATGAAGAGAAGACGATGTGCACTTTTTTGGAACTGGAATGACTTTGTTCACTTTCCTGTGATGTTATATGACACCTAATGAAAGAGACTGGCAAAAAATATGGGACAATATGACGCTAGTAGTAGGCTTTGTCTTTTAGAGCACTTTTTCATTAATGCCGTCGATACTTGCTGATGACGTTGGTTTCACACAGTCTACAATTTTTACAAATACCATTAGGGTCAAAAGTAATATCAGGAATGGACGGGAAATTAAAGGAAGGGAATTCAGGAAGGTCACCATCTGGTTCGCGAGTGAAAACAGAGCTAAAGGTTAAATTTAAGATTTCTGCAACGTCTTGCTCCGCAATTGGATTGCTATCATCGTCGCAAAGTGTTAGCGTATCATTCGACTTAGGATTGATGTATTACCAGAATTGATGGGGGCTTTTTGCGTAGCATATTGGGCAATGTAGACGAAAAAAAATTAATGTTTGGCTTTGAGAGCTTCGTATGTATAAGACTTGCCATCTTCATAATAATTTTTTCCATGTGTTCAGGTTCTTAGATCGTGTGGCGGATCGAAAAAGCCTTTTTTTGTTTTTGTTAAGGCGCTTTAGTGTATTATTGAAAAACGGCGATGTAAGGCGCTTGGTTATGGTAATTGTAGGAATGTATCTTTTAATGAGGCTTTACATTTGGTTTTTGAAGAGTGCGCAGTTAGTCTCAGGAGTGCTTTGTTCAACGTGGATTAGAAATCAACTATAAAAAGCTTCGAGTTCTTGGTTAATGCAAGCGTAATCGCCTTTATCTTTAAGTGTGATTGTTTTCGATACTTTCTTTGGTTTGGGCAGGTGGCTGAAAAACGTGGCGTGGATGACTGAATGATCACTAAGTCCTGGCAAATAATAAAGTGAAGATAGGGTTTCTGGGTGTGACGTTAGAATTAGATCAAGTATGCTAAACGATTGAAGTTTGTCTTGTTGGAGAGCACGCCAGCTGGGTTAAAACGAAATTTTGCACGTGTTGATGAAATCGCACGATCGGAAATTTTTTGACGTCTCCGACGGGTTAGACAAATCTATTGCGGGGAAGATAATCACCTAGTACGAAAATAGTAGCACGTGGAAGCTTCGTGGTTACCATGTGAAGGGCGCTGTGAAATGGAGGGAAGAAGGAAGCGTAGCTATCTGGAGGACGGTAACAAGCACTGGTTACGGTGGGAGGGAATGAGGCGTTAGAGCAGATGAATAAAATTTTTAAATGTGAGTCTACTTTTAAGCTCTAGCATTGAAGGTTGCGATGAGTGGCTATCAAGACGGCGCCCTCTCGTTTGCCTATGCGGTCGCGGCGAAAAACACCGTATTTAGGAAATATGGCCTGTACTTCGTTGTTACGTATGGATTCAATTAGCCAGGTTTCAGTTATTATGACTGTTGCATTCAGTTGTGCCAGTGATACTAGTCAGTACATAACGTCTAGGTGACAGCTTCTGATGTTAGCATAAATAAATGAAATGGGGTTGGAAATCTCTTTATGTTGGTGACAAGCCGATAGCCACGGGGTACGTGGCACTGCCTGCTGTGACGCGTTATCAAAAGTTTATGTGGCATTTGCAATGGTCATCTTTTTGTGACAGAGAGTGAATTTTTCTTTCTGGCTCTTTGCAAATTGGAGAAGGTTCTTACGTGTCATACGAGTGTTGGGACAATAGTCTTTAGAGATGCTGTAGTTGGTCCTCTTTAAATTCTGCGCGTTAGTAATGACTTGCTAGAAATGTACGAATTTTACTATTGTGGGTCTGCTCTTATTCTTGTCAAAACAGCTCAGGCGGTGTGCCCGTTCGATGTCCAATGGTTGAGTTGAAACATTGAGGTTAGTGCTGCAGAGTTCGGTGATTATTTTTTCTTTTTCCGCACACGTTTCCTGGCTGGTGTCTTAGAGCCCAAAGAAAAACAAATTGCAACGGCGAGCACGGTTTTCAGAATCATCAAGTCTTTGAACAATGTCAGCCACCTGACTCGCATTGTTTTCGGCAAGGCACTGGACGTTCTCAAATTCTGCTTTAACGGAGCCTAATGAAGCATAGTCATCTTCAATTTTCGCAAATCTTTTTTTATTTCCTCCAAAAATTTTTTCTCTGATGCGCCAATGTGGTACGAATTGTTTTCATTTCGCTTAAAAGAGATGCCTGTCCAGCTTTGATATCGTCCAATGCCAGCAGTATTTAACTATTGCTATCACTGGTATTTTCGACGTCGCCAGTGCGGGTGGTAGGCCCAGGATTCAGCTCGACATCACCACACAGCAGTAAAAGATTTAACAAAACATGTGTACAGTCACCAACAAGAGCAGCAAGGCACTGTGGACTCGGCAGCACAATCAGGCCAGCGTAACAAGTTCGCTTTGTGAAAAGAGCGTAATAATTTTTGTTTACCTGCACGAGGCAAAGTGGGGCATATTAGCGAACCTGGCCGTCGCAATGCCGCCGAGTCCACTGAAGTGGGTGCTGATAGAGGGGAGCCTTATACACGGTGACGTTGTCGGTGATGCAAGGTGCGTAGGTGGTTCCGGTAGACAGTTTGGTGGTTCCGGTGGCGGAGCTGCAGGGCATGAGTTCGGGCCAGATGCGGCGGATTCCTGTGTTGATGGTGGGCGGCCCAGCTGCCACTGCTCTTCCAAAGTGCCCTTCGCTTGCCTATGCCCCCCAAGATATTTGTATTCGGCCACTCGGGGTATTTCATGGCATTATATTGTAAGCACCTCATCAGCTGTATCGTTGAAAATCATCATACCTGACTTAGCTGCGCTAAAACTAAAACCTATAGTCGCTAATTTGTCCCCACAACAATTATCCAGAGTTTGCAAAATCTTCATGGCCATCTATCTGCTAACACTACAATATCGTCCGCATACATTAAACCCGGTAGTCGTTGTTCAACAACTTTTTCGCCTAACCTGTACGACAGATTATAACCTAGATTGCTTCCTTGTAGCCTTCTTTCCATACTTATCACATAAAGCATGAACAGCAGCGGTGATAGAGGACAACCTTGCCTTAATCATTTGTGTACCTCCATAGTTGTCGTACTCCTAATTCCTTCCCATGTTATTTCAACTTTATTTTCTCGATATATTTCCTATAGTAAATCAGTTACCTCATGACCGATACCTTCATCTTTTAATATGTTCCACAGGAGCTTCCTGTTCCCGTTGTCGTATGCACCGCTTATGTCCAGGAAGGCTAAATGCAGAGGCGTGTTTTCCGCCTAAAGCCCGTTTCACATGCAAGCGAACCGCTCGCGAACTCCGCCGCGGCGGCGAGTGCACCCTCTCTCAAGCGGCGGAGAAAGCCCCAGCGGCTGGAGCGGCGAGGTTCGGGCAAGTTGGAAATTTTCGCGGCGGCGACGCGGCAGCACCGCATCTCAACCAATGACGGCCCGGCGTTGCCACGCGAGTTTGTACGCCGCACGTACTAACTTTTGTTTAAAAAATAAATTGTATAAAGTGCTGTTTAATGCTTAAAACGCAAGAATTATATTTATTTAAAGAAACTGTGAAAAGAATTGACAAAATAATGCTTTTATATTACGCTTTTTTTGTGTTTGCAGGCCAACAAAACTGGTTGCAGGCCACCAAAACCGGTTGCAGGCGCATATCTTTTGCCAGCAACATTGGTTTTCGCAGCGGTGGGAAACGCGCAGCGGCGATGCATGTAAAACGAAAGCTCGCGAACCGCTTCGCAGCGCCGCGCCGCTGTTCGCTCTGTTCGCCAATTCGCTTGCATGTGAACCGCCCTTTAGCTGTTTCTATGCACTGGGTAAGTACGAACAGGCCATCATCTAAGCGCCTACACCTTCTGAACGGTTCCTGAAGTTCTCCGAGTATTCTATTACTTTCTACTCATGCCTTCATTTTTAATTTCACCGCTTGCATCGCCAGCCTGTATGCAACCGATTTTATCGTAATCGGTCGGAAGGATTTTATGTTAATCTTATCACTTTTCCCTTTATAAATCAAATTCATTTTATTCCGTTTCCAGCTGTGCGGTATTTGCTTATTTATGATGACTGCCTCCACTACTTTTATCAGCGTTTCCTTGCCTCTTGGGCCAGGTTCATTAATTAGCTTGTTTGTAATTTCTTGTACCCCTGCGGACGTGTATTTTTGAATATTTGATCCGCCTTTTTTCAGTTAAAATGGGTAAGTTCTAAGCTGTTTTCTGTTGTGCTATCCTGTGTTGATCACTCATTTAAGGAGATTACCCTAACGTCTTTCCTAAACCACTCAGCTATAACTGATGCCATGTAGTTCACAGCGTCATCTTCCTCTAAACATTTTCTCTCAGCATCTTGAATCTGTTCATGCTTTCTGTGAATCATTTAACCAGCCAGATTATATGGCTCCAAAATTTTCTTGGCTCCCCTTAAGTTGCATCGCGAACTTCAGCCAGCCAGCGATCAGATGATTGCTTTATTTTAGCCTTGACGAGGACCTACAATTGCTGGTTTTTTTGTGGATAAGATTTCCATTTTTGGCCTAGTTCCTCTTCAGATAACTGGGCCCTGTTTGCTTCTTTGTGTTCCCGTGATGCCAACCGTCGTTGTTCGATGGCGTCCCTAATTTCCTTATTCCACCAACTTCGTGGCTCCCTCTTTCCTCACCAGCGGTTTACTTCTTTTATATTTGTACTAATGCTTAGTTGTAACTGATTATAATGCCACTTTTTCATGGGACATTTCTGTATTGCTTCCTCTATGCCGGCCACTATTAGCGCCATTTGTTCATTTTATTTTGCGTTCTCTTTTTGGCTACTCTGCATTTCTCTTTTGACCAGGGCTCCCAACTGTAGACTGGCGACCGACGCGGCAGTTTCTGGCCACGGAGAGGCCATGTCCGCGCGGATGGTTTACAGTAGCCAGGCCTCTCGGAATCGATGCCTCGGGAAGCAGCCTCACGCCTGAGCGCGGGGCTGCAATGGCTATTGCAGGAGGCCGAAGTAGAGGGGGGGGGGGGGGGGGGGGGCGTTACGACCAGTGCAAAAACCGTCGATGTTATTGAGTACCGGTGGAGTAGGCTCGCGTTGTCTCACCCTAAGCCACGTTCTTGGTTTATGGCCCGGTCAGCCCAACCTTGAACACTCCCTCCTTGGTAGGAGCGGAGCAAGCTAGAGCAAAAAATAAGTGCATGGTTGGTTGGTTGGAAGCGAAGGTGGGTCCCCCCGGAGGTATTATCTTATAGCGCCGAGGGCCTGAGGGACGACAGGCTGACAACCTAAGCCTCTACTGGCCGGACCACACCCCACACATACTTCCGATGTCCGAAAAATCGCGAACAGCACTCGACGGCAAGTAGCTGGCCAGTCCGAAACAAACCCTGAAAGTCGTGAACGAGACCGAGGTATCGGACCCCGGGTTAGGTTTTCCGGTCTCCGGTGGGTCGGACCCCGTTGCGTTTGTCGGTGGTTGGGCCTCCCGTGAGCGGGGCCACACCATTAGGAAATCTTGACGCCCTCCCTGTCCTGGCCAGGCACGCCAGTAATTGGGTCGAGATATATGAAAGATCAGTGCAAACACTCGCTGTCCCCATTCCCATCCCAATTCTCATAACCCGTCCATCTAACCCCTTCCGCAACGTCCCAGGGGAGATCAGGGGAGTCTCGCCAGGCCCGCTCCCCCGCTCTTGGTCGTTATGTAGCTTTTTGCCCCCCCCCCCCCCCCCCCATTTTTTCTATTTTCCCCAACAATGGGTGGCAAAGTATGCCATTGCTTTTGGGATTTCCATTTCTTTTCAGATTGGATTAACCCCTCCGTACGTCAGTGGTGCAGGCAGGGGCTTATTATTTTTTATTAATTTATGTTGCCCAAATCGAAGAAATGTAGACTAATACGCTTATGATCGCTTCCGGGTTGTATTCCTCCTCTTCGTCTATTTCCGTTATTGCGAGCTTACTTTACATCCCCTGTGACATTAAGCAGTAGTCAATGGTCGTTTGCCTGGTACGGGATTCCCACGTGATTTGTTGCTCACGCTTAGTTTCTCTATTTGCAATAACTAGGTTGTGTCGCTCACAGAAGTATAGCATCAACTTCCGGTTACAATCTGTGTATCCATACAGATCCTCGTGGTAGGCCATTGATGTCCCCCAGCAGAATAATATCGGCACCTTCTCCAAACTGCTTTATATCGTCATTCAGACACTTAATTAAATCCTTGCTTTCTTGCCTGCATGTGTCCCATGTCCCTATATTAACAGCCCCTAGCCATGTCTTTTTGCCGGCAATTGCACCTGATACCCAGAGATGTTCTTTGCAAGTTAAGTTTTTTCTTTGCCAATTTGGTCCTTGATCTGTCAGCATACCAACTCATCCTCCCTTTCTATCCGTTGTTGTTCCGTTGGTCCCTTCAAACACGCAGCCATCAATAAACGGTGGGTCTTCCATATCTCTGAGATGTGTCTCGCATAGCGCGTATACACCTACTTCTCCGTCCTTTAATTGCTGTTCTATTTCTAACCATTTCGCTCTACATATGCAATATGTAGTGGTTGCCACTTGTCGGCTGACTAGTGGTGCCCTCTGAGCTGATCCACAGACTGCGACATATTACTAGCGTTAAAATGCACACAAAGGGCAGAGAGCAGAAACACACAGAACAGACGTTAGACTTCAAGTGCCGTTTATTGCACACGTATATGAAGAAATCACTATGCGCATCTGCGCACCCTCGATACACAAGACATAGTTGATTAACACGATCGCTGATTATCGCCGACACATAGAGTGCAAAAGAAAAAAGTAATTTCACAATAGATTGAAGCGCGTGCTTTTCGTCAGGTATGCAATTACTTCACTCTTGAGGGCTATTGAAGGGGTGCTCGCGCAGTTCTCTCCTGCTTTATTGATACAAAAAGCCTCATATATTTCAATATCTACCTGCTTGTCGAACCGCTTCAGCACGCGAGTGCTGCGAAAAAGAGGGGTGCACTCTTCCTCATCTATTTCGCCATGTTTCTTTGTTTCGCACTTGCGGCATTGGGCCGCCAAATGGCCACCTCCCATCAGCGCTACGACTGTTGTTCGATGCTTCTGCAATCTTTCATTCAGGCACTGGCTCGTCTGGCCTATGTAGCACATCCCACAAGATAGTGGTATAAGGTAGACCACTCCAATGATGAAGTTGACAAACCACGTGGCGTGCTTGGTTCCACAGGCTATGGCCTCCTTGGTGCTGCTCACCATGTGGCATATCCTAGACATTTTGAGTGCCGCCGAAAAAACAAAGCGTACGCTGAACTTTCCCGCCACCTTTTCGAGGCGATGGTACAGGCCGTGTATGTAGGGCACACACGCGGAACATCCCTGGAGACCATCACTGCTGAGGTGTGCTGACTTATGTCCATGTCTTGCCTCTTTGAAAAGGCTCTCGGCGACGGACGTGAGAGTTCTGTGTTGGAAGCCAGCGCTGCTCAGACGGAGAGCCTGTTGAACACTCAAGTTCACCTTGTGATGGCACGACTTCTGAAGGGCGGCTCTTACGTGGTTCAAAGCTATCCCTCTCTTAACAGTTTTTAAATGAGCGGAATTATAACTTAGGATTAGCTTTTTTGACGGAAGACAATATGTCCAACAGACCGAATGATCATTACAGCTGATGTTTAGTTACAGGTACCGCAGGCAACCCTAGACCGGAACCTCACGAGTTAACCTCCGTCCCTTCGCACATTCTTTAAAGACGCTAAAAACGCCCTCCACAATGCCATCTCTTTCCTCAGGCGCCACTCCTTCCAACAGAACGAGATAATCGTCAACGTATCTAAAACCTTTTTCGACAAACATCTTGCCATTGCGCGAAAAAATTTGTCGATACATGCTAAAAACAGATCACTTAAAACTGGAGCAATGCACGAACCAATGCATATATATACCTCGCTTCTGTACGTAGGAGTCAACGTTAAACTAAACAAAAGTAGACAAAAGAAAAAAAAAACTCAATAGTTCCAAGAAGTTGTCAACTGACAAACCAGAATAATTCTGGAAGGTGACTGAACCATGGGAGTCCATGTTCTTCCTAACAGCGATACAGAGCTGTGCCTAAGGTATGCAGTGGAACAGTTCCTCCACGTCAATAGAAAACTCGTAACGCATATCTGCGATGTCCTCGTGAGCAGAAAGAAAGCCAATAACCACATTCGAGTTCTTGCCAATAAGGATCATTCAATTGCAGAAGGCTAAGGCTCTTTTACAGGAACTTCGAGAGTTCACCCTGCCAGCAGCCTTGCTCAGTGACAATATCTCTCAGAGGTATCCCGGCCTTATGGGTCTTGGCTGAGAAAAACAAGCGCAGCTTCTCCCTTTTTGCACCCATAATACATCTGGCGAGGTAACCAAGGCTCATTTCATGGCACAGCGCCAAGACTCTTTTTCGCCTTAGCCGGGACACTCTTGGAGCGCAGAAATTTTTTTCCCCAGCTCTCCATGATTCTCGCTGAACGTCGATATAGGCATAACAACAAATCTCCTTCTTGATCGGAAACGAGTAACTCCAGATCCATCCTTTTCCTTTAGATATTTGTTAGATATTTTTCCTTTAGAAATTTTGTGCGCTGTGCCATCAAATGAGCATTTATTGCCTCGCCTGCAGTATTATGGGTGCAAAAAGAAACAAGCTAAGCTTGTTTTCCTCAGCCAAGGCCCATATAGAAGGGATACCTTTTAGAGCTATTGTGACTGAGCATGGCTGCTGGCCGGGTGAACTCTGGAAGTTCCTGTAAAAGAGCCTTAACCTGCTGCACTTGAACGATCCTTTTCCTGCACGGTACTCGAATGAGATAATTGGCTTTCTTTCGACACACGAGGACATCGCAGATAAGCGTTACCGGTTTTCTATCGACGTGGAGGCACTTTTCTACTGCATACCTTAGGCAGAGCTTTGTATCGTTGTTCGGGAGAACATCGTGTCCCATGATTCAGCCACCTTCCAGAGTTCTTCTGGTTTGTCAGTTGACAACTTCTTGGAACTACGGATTTTTTTATCTTTTGTATACTCTTGTTGATTTTGACATTGACTCCTACGTACAGAAGCAAGGTATATGCATTGGTTCGTGCATTGCTCCAGTTCTACGTGATCTGTTCTTAGCCTGTATCGACAAATTGTTTCGCGCACTGGCAAGCTGTTTGTCACAAAACGTTTTACATATGTTGACGATTATGTTGTCCTGTTTATTTATTTATTTATTTACAATACCCCTAAGGGCCCTCGTGCGAGGGTATTACATAGGGGGGGGGGGGGGGCGATACAAGCATAAAAATATGGCACAGGCATTAGAAACAAAATACACGTAATAATTAATTAAAAACTAGTAATGTACACAAATAACAACAACAAACAACGCAGAAGAAAATACTCAGTAAATGCACATAATACAACAAAAATACCAAATCTGTTAGTCCATGGTTTGTTTTAACGAATGCTGAAACGATTGTGGGTTAACCTCAGTAGCTATGTGTGATGGCAAGTTATTCCAATCTATTATAGTGCGAGGAATGACTGATTTCGAGTAGAGCAATGAACGGCATGTGACGCGTTTTATTTTGTTAACGTGGTCGCGGCGAGGAAAGACTGCAGGGTGTGGCAAAAAGAAGTCGTCGTGGAGGGTGGGATGGTGATACAGTTTGTGAAGCAAGGTTAGGCGAGCGAAATGGCGTCGACATGATAGCGGTTCCAACTCGGCACGTTGTTTTAATGCTGTGACACTGGTGAAGCGCGAATAATCTGAAAAGATGAAGCGAACAGCACGGTTTTGCAGGGATTCAAGATTGTTTATGATGTAAGCTTGATGAGGGTCCCATATGGCAGACGCATACTCAACTTTCGGGCGGATTAGCGTGATGTAAGCAAGTTTTTTTAAGTGTGAAGGCGCGTGTTTGAGATTACGCCTAAGAAGGCCGAGTGCGCGATTTGCTGATGCTAAGATTGTGTTAATATGGTAATGCCAAGTTAGGTCAGACTGAAAGTGAACTCCTAGGTACTTGTAAGTTGTTGTAAGTTCAACTTTATCGTTATTGAGGAAGTATGTTGTAGCAATTCGAGTGGAACGGTTAGTAAACGACATTAAATTTGTTTTAGATGCATTTAGAGACATTAGCCAGGAAGAACACCAAGCCGTTACAGCGTCAAGATCAGTTTGAAGTGATTGGCGGTCGGTTTCATTAGTAATATTACGATATATTACACAATCATCCGCGAATAACCTAATTTGAGACGATACACTCTTGGGTAGATCGTTAATAAAAATTAAAAAGAGCAGAGGGCCAAGTACACTTCCTTGGGGGACTCCAGATGTTACGGGAACAGAAGACGAGTTAAAGCCGTTGACAGAGGTGAATTGTTTTCTGTTATCGAGGAATTGTTTTATCCATGAAATAACGCTGGGATGGAGATTTAAGTTTGTCAATTTGGTTAGGAGCCTGTGATGGGGAACGCGATCAAAAGCTTTAGAATAGTCTAAAAATACTGCGTCAACCTGTAAGCCAGCGTCTACTGCGGAAAATATGTCGTTAGTAAATCCAGTGAGTTGTGTGTCGCATGAATAACCCCTGCGAAAACCGTGCTGGTATTTGAAAATGATATCGTGCTCCTCTAGATAATTAATTACTTGAGTATGAATTATGTGTTCCAGGAGTTTACAGATGTTGCTGGTTAATGAGATAGGGCGATAGTTAAGTGGAATGGTGCGGTCTCCGGATTTGAAAATGGGTATTACTTTCGCTGTACGCCAGTCGTCAGGAATTGTACCAGATGATAATGATTGTGAAAAAAGTGATGTCAATACTTGATAGAGGTTTAGAGAGGCATTCTTTAGTATTTTGTTATTAAATCCAAGGTGATCAGAGCTAGTAGTAACTTTGAGGTTATTCAAAAGGGCTAGAATTCCTGATTCGTTAATGATAATTTCTGGCATGGAAGTGACGGAAGATGACTGTAACATGGGCGAGGAAGTGGTATCTTCATGGGTGAACACTGAGACGAATGCGTCGTTAAGAAGCTGTGCACACTCAGTTTCAGTTACAGGATCACCGTCAGGATTAGTTAGTACGATTTCGGGGTGGGAACTCGGATTGATGACGCGCCAAAATCTATGACAGTTATTGGTTAACATGGTGGACAGGTCGTGACTGAAGAAATGATGACGAGTTGTATTAAGCAGTGACTGATATTCATGATCGCAATGCCTGTACTTTGTCCATGATGATGGAAGACCTGTTTTGACTGCTTGGCGGTACAAGCGTTTTTTCTTATTATTAAGACGACGAAGGCGATTTGTGAACCATGGTGCATTTTTATGATATCTGATGGTGATGACCGGCACAAACTTGTCAACAAGATTAGTTAATGTGTCTTTAAGTGATTTCCAATTTGTTTCGACAGAGCGAGATGAACAGTGAGCTAGGAAGTCCTCCGAAAATGATTGCAGTGCAGAGTTAATCCCATCGAAATTAGCGCGGTTGTAACAATGAATTCGCTTAGTGGATGTTTTCTTTCTACCAAATGGACGAGTGATGTACCCGGTGATGATTTCATGATCGGATAGGCCTTGTAAATGCAAGATATCGAAACAAACCTCAGGGTTATATGTTAGGACGAGATCAAGAATATTAGCCGTTGTGGCGGAGCGGCGGGTAGGATCGGTGATAAGTTGAACAAGCGAAAAATCTAAGCAAGTATGAAGGAACATGTGGGCTTCCTGGTCACTGGGGTTAACCGTAAGATTAGGCCAATCAATGTTTGGGAAGTTAAAATCACCAAATACAAGGAAAATGGAGTTAGGAAAACGCACGTATAAGTCACTCAATATTCTATGAAATTCACCTGAAAATGTGGCAGTCATATCTGGCGGTCGGTAGAAGGCAGCAATAACAACATCAGCAATACCAATTTTGCATCGTATCCAAACACATTCAAGAAAAGTAGTGACAGTGATCGGGACAGCAGATATTTGTTTCTTTGTAGCAATAAGGACGCCACCCCCTTTTCTATTTTTTCTATCACAACGAAAAAAGCAAAATTCGGATTCACTGAGAAGAATGTTAGCATCCGGAATAGTATCGTCCAACCAAGTTTCAGTTAATATCAGAAGTGAAGCGCACGTTGAATCGACGAGGGAAGAAAGGGCAACAGATTTTGAAAGTACACTTCGGATATTAGTGAAAAGGAAACTACTGCTATTCTCTGAATTAAGACGAGTGTTCAACGAGCATAAAGACGCTGGAAAAGATGAGGTGGCCGTTGGAACCGGTCAGTCGGTCGTGGAAAGACTAACTGGCACCGCTCGGCCACTGGCGACATCCCACAGATACGTGTCCTTATTGATATGCAATTTATCGAAAGCCAAACGCACGCGGTCACCATCTTTTTTAATCGTTTTCGAGAACTGCAGCAGCTGTCGACGTTTGTTACGGACAGCAAGTGAATAATCACGTCCTATGCTAAAATTTGTTTCCTTTAGCTTGCGGCCGTTACTTAGAATGGCTTCAATTTCTTTATCGTTGATAAACTTCGCTATAATTGGCCGTGCCTTCTCGGTCGAGAAACGGCCCACACGATGCGCCCTAGCAACGGAAGTAACAGTGACTCCAAGCTTATCGAGGCAGAAGTCGTTGACAAGTTGCTCTGACGTCTCCCAACTTTCAGACGAGTCACTATCGGCGATACCATAAAACAGAACATTTGAACGGCGCGACCGGTTTTCTAAGTCATCAATTTTATTGACGATGTTAGATAACCCACTTTCGTGATTTGCAGAAGTACTAACAGATGAAGCCAATTCAAGTTTTGTTTCAAGTTCTTGAACACGTTTGGTTAGATTTTCAAGGTCTGTTTTCAGTGTCGCATGAATGTTTAGCACTTTTGTTACCGCTTCAATAAGAGTGGCGTTGCTCGCTTCAAGTCGTAATACGGTTTCTGCCACGGTGTCTAATTTCTCTTCCTGCGCCTTTGTCATGGGCCCTGGGTTTACTTCTACGTCCCCACTGAGAAGCAACAAGCGCAGAACACAAACAATAGCAGAGCAAGCACGCTTGAAAGGGCTGGGCGGCCACGACACTGCCAAAAGGCAAACATCATTGCATCGGTAACACCGAGTTTGGAGATAACTAACCTGTAGAAATACAGATGATGAGCGACGAGACATTGTGGCAGCGTCGTGGCCCAGAGCGTCGTCCAAGCGTGCGCGCTTTTCAAGGGGCGGAGTAGGTAGCATCGTCCCACGTTGCCCGACGAGCAAAGTGAACGTGTCCAGAAACGGCGGCGGTCGGAGCAGCAGACTCGAAGATAAGTCGCAGCAGATTGGCGGTTCATCCAGGCCACGGAATTTGCGCACGCACGGTTCTTCGTCACGGGTATCAGCTAGCTGTACTGCGGGCAGCGACAACAGCTGTCCCAGGAGTGGCAGCAGCAAAACCTGCAGAAATACAGATGATGAGCGACGAGACATTGTGGCAGCGTCGTGGCCCAGAGCGTCGTCCAAGCGTGCGCGCTTTTCAAGGGGCGGAGTAGGTAGCATCGTCCCACGTTGCCCGACGAGCAAAGTGAACGTGTCCAGAAACGGCGGCGGTCGGAGCAGCAGACTCGAAGATAAGTCGCAGCAGATTGGCGGTTCATCCAGGCCACGGAATTTGCGCACGCACGGTTCTTCGTCACGGGTATCAGCTAGCTGTACTGCGGGCAGCGACAACAGCTGTCCCAGGAGTGGCAGCAGCAAAACCTGCAAGGTGCAGAAAGAATGGCTTAGTGTCCTGCTCGTAGCGCTGTCACTGCTGCCAAGTGCAGAACCACCGGGAAAGGAGTGGCGCCTGAGGAAAGGGATGGCATTGCGGAGGGCGTTTTTATCGTCTCTAAAGAATGTGCGAAGGGATCGAGATTAACTCGTGAGGTTCCGGTTGAAGGTTGTCGGCAGTACCTCTATCTAAACATCAGCTTTAATGATCATTCGGTCTCTTGGACGTATTGTACTCCGTCAAAAAAAGCCAACACTAAGTTAGAATTCGGCCCATTCAAGTATTGTTAAGAGAGGGATAGCTTTGAACAACTTAAGAGCCGCCCTTCAGAAATCATGCGAACACAATGTGAACTTGAGTGTTCAACAGGGTCTCCGTCTGAGCAACGCTGGCTTCCCAGACAGCCCTCTCATCTCCGTCGCCGAGAGCCTTTTCAAAGAGGCAAGACATGGACATAAGTCAGCACACCTCAGCAGTGATGGTCTCCAGGGACGTCCCGCGTGTGTGCCCTACATACACGGCCTGTGCCATCGCCTCGAAAAGGTGGCGGGAAAATGCGGCGTTCGCGTTTTTGTTTCGGCGCCACTCAAAATGTCCAGGATTTGCCACATGGTGAACAGCACCAAGGAGGCCATAGCCTGTGGAACCAAGCATACATCATTGGAGTGGTCTGCCTTATACCACTATGTTGTGGCAAGTGCTACATAAGCCAGACGGGCCAGTGCCTGAATGAAAGATTGCGGAAGTATCGAACAACAGTCGCCGCCCTGATGGGAGGTGGCCATTTGGCGGCCCATTGCCGGAAGTGCAAAACAAAGAAACATGGCGAAATAGAGGAGGAAGAGTGCACGCCTCTTTTTCGCAGCACTCGCGTGCTGAAGCGGTTGGACAAGCTGGTAGATATTGGAATATATGAGGCTTTTGGCATCAATAAAGCAGGAAAGAACTACGTAAGTACCACTTCAATGGTTTGGTTTATGAGGGTTTAACGTCCCAAAGCGACTCAGGCTATGAGAGACGCCGTAGTGAAGGGCTCCGGAAATTTCGACCACCTGGGGTTCTTTAACGTGCAGTGACATCGCACAGCACACGGGCCTCTAGAATTTCGCCTCCATCGAAATTCGACCGCCGCGGCCGGGATTGAACCCGCGTCTTTCGGGCCAGCAGCCGAGCGCCGAACCACTCAGCCACCGCGGCGGCTGTACCACTTCAATAGTCCTCAGGAGTAAAGAAATTGCATACCTGGCAAAAAGGGCACGCTTAAATCTATTGCGAAGTTACTTTTTTCTTTTGTACTCTATGTGTCGGCGATAACCAGCGATAGTGTTAATCAAATAGGTCTTGTGTATCGAACATGCGCAAATGCGCATAGTGATTTATTCATATACGTGTGCAATAAACGGCACTTGCAGCCTAGCCTCTGTCCTGTAGTTTCTGCTATCTTTCCTTTGAGTGTATTTTAACGCTAGTAATACGTCAAAGTTTGTGGATCAAAAGCACCAACTAGCCCCATTTAACTCTTTAACCTCTGGGCTGAATACTTGATGTGGCTCGCTGTTGTAAATAAACGAAATTTGAGTGTGTTTCCGAAAGGCGATGGTCGCTCTTTAGCTCTGGGCATCACGACCGCTTACGAAAACCCACACGAAATAGTGCCGGCAGTGACAGCAACTTGAGAAACTCCACTCTTCCACCGCCTCAAAGACTGTCGACAACACGAATCGATGACCTTTGAAACAAACGCTGAATTGGCTTGTTGGCTACGCGTAACTCTGCAGCCACCTGACGTGTTCGCCTTCTGGAGCAGCTCAAGCCGGTCCTCATGGAAGCCTCACTTCGAAGATTATGCCGCCGTCTCTGACTACGAACAACTTCTCAAACCGTCTAAGTACTTACGCTTCTTTACTCCATGGCCACGGACGCTCGCCCGCTCCTCGACGTTTACACTTGACTCAGCCTCGTTGCTGTCGTACGATGCAGTTGTCAAACACTTCTCCGAGTACTCCGTGCATCCTACAAATGAACTCTATGAGTCTTTCCGCTTCCATATGCGCGTTCAACTACGTGGTGAGAGCATACACACATTTTACGCCGAACTCTAAAATTATTCAAAAGATGCAACTGTCCATCCTATGCGGCGGAGAACGCTTGGTTCCTGACAGACTCATCATCGGCATGCGTGATACGCGTCTTTCGCTCACTTTCAGAGGGGCTTGTACGCAAGCTCATCAGTGCGAGGACGCGGACAATGACGTGCACTCTCGCAAGCTACGTCATTGAGTCCCTCTCTCTATCATTAGAGCACAGCTTCCTACACCAAACAAGTAAGGCTGTTCACAGCTAACACAATGGTTCTAACATGGTTCTAACACGCTGTAACCTTTTTATCAGATTTCCGCCGATTCGAAAATACTTGATGAGTGAGGTACGTTCGTGTAACATGTAACGACCACTACATCCCTGCGGCAGCCAGAGGACTTGTTAGTTTCTTAATCTTGAGCTCGCAAGCTAACACCGAGCACTGAAATAATGTAATAAAAGTGTTATTAAGCTGCAGTAACAATACATGTCATTTTGTAACTGTTCTGTTGCAAAAATTGTCAAATATATATTTTATAGATAGTAGTAGTAGTAGTAAAGACTTTTATTCGACCATAATTTTATAGATAAAACTTGTTTAGGGTGGTGGTGATTCAAAACTTTGTCATAAAGACAAAAAGGGGGAGATGTTAGAAGTCATCTTGAAGTATCTTGCGTGGGCCCTCATGACGGCGTCAGGTAGCGGAAAGTCCGTGCATTCAAAGTAAATATTCTTGTAATGGTGTATGCTAAATTTTTTTAACAAACTGTGTAAAGTGTTCTAACGCAAATGTTGCGGTAACGTTCAAAGTAAACATATGCGTAATATTGTGGTCTAAATTTATAATCTTTAACTCATAATATGCAACCCTGTTACAAATATATTGCGAGCATTGTGTGCTAGTACATTTCCAGTTTTCTTGCCGTAAAGATGTCCTTCGGCAAGCAGTGCTTTCCAATAAATTTTTTTGTGCCTGTCTTAGATCGCAAGTAGAAATCTATTTGAGTGTGCCTGCCTTATATCATATGCACGGCCTCAATATTTTGTTAGAAATCTTTTTTTTATTATCCATTCACAGCTATCACTCTTGGTACACCATTAAATAATTCCTATGTAAGTTTTTTTTCAATGACATTTGTTTGGAAGTTAAGTGATTTACACATATTGATCCTCCCGCGCTCTACAAACAATTGTCGCCTTCGTTGTTGGTCCTTCCAAAGCGGTGTTTTCAAGCACAATGAGGACAAATCCTTTTATTTAATTTTTTTACGAAAAACTAATTTCTACTTTTTGGGTATGTTGACGTTTCTCCGGAAGCGAAAGACTCGTTTATCGACGAAAAAATGAGACTGAAAATTGTTCCCGCCAGCCGAGTCTAACTCTTGATGTCCTCAGAGAAACGGACACGTTGGCACCGTTTTAAAGAGAATGGCAGTGCAGTATAGTCTCTTCGATCCACGTCATAAGTCGGCGTCAACGCACGGATTTTGTTTGCGTATTCTGATGTTTATGACGATACCTTTATATCAGTTTTCGTTCTTTCCTAGCGTAAGAACGCTCCGTTTACAAACCAGTACAAAGCGCTAAATCATCGATACAGGTAAAATGTAATTTGTTGTCATTGTCAGTTGGAGTACAGTGCTTTCACCAAAGGCAAGCCTGCATGCTCTTGCAATTTTACTGCGCCATTTTTTAAAAAGTTTCATGAAAATGCAAATGGTTAATACAGGTTATGGCTTGTTCATCCCAACTTTTGGTAGGAACGTTTAGGAAGCTTTAAAAAAAAAATCTTAACAGTACAGGAGGTTTGGCCGAAAAAAAAGTAAGATTTTTGTTGTGTTTCGGCTATTCCTGGCATGCGCTTTGACGAGTTTTTAATCATTGTCGTTAAATGTCGAGCGCCTACACGCTGCAACATCAGCCCTTCAGTTCAGAGAAGGCTGAAGACACACCAGAAAAAAATCGAAAAATAATAAATGAATCCTACAAAATATGCAGAGATAAACCGTGTAAATTTAGTCTTGCTTAACTAGTACAGTAATAAGACTTATGAGCGTGAACACGGTACTGCGTGGCAGACAAATTTCCTGCAATACACGGCGGACCCTTTTCGCAACCTGGTGGAATGGGTTGTGCTGCCTTGCCTTCTGCCAAAAGGAAGAAACGCAGCTCTGTTTCCGCTTTGTAGTTGAAAGCAGCCGCCGCATGTCGCCACAAGTGCATTCGAGGCTATCGGGCACGCGTTTCCGTTTTCACGCTCATATGTCTCGTGACTACATTCCGGAGAAGTGGTTACATCCTACTTTCTTCAGTTGAATGCATTATTGGGCATGTCAGCGTCACTGCTTCAGCGATGCCTACTGGGCCTAATCTGGCGCAGTGCTTAGGAATGACGAACGCCACCTAACAGAAGGGCGGATGATTCTACAAAGGCAAAGAGAGTTCGCCCCGTGATTTCTGAGCACACTGGTTATCACTTGCGCAACAAGCCTGCTCTGATGGTGACGATACCGTTTCAGGTCCAGTGCCCTACGAAATCGCGGTTTTTTCTCGCCAGGCCACGTGCCCTATTTTGGTCCGGAGACGTGATAACGAGAAGAGTCGCACGGAAGTGAACGTCAGCGACTGCATACCACTTCTAATCTGGGAGCATATAGCTGCCGAGCAAACAAGCCTTTCTGATAAAAGCGATATGTGTCGCGCGTGTTGGAGGCAGCAAAAACGCCCCCGTAAAAGTGCTCTCCCGATATCCCTTTAAATGGTTGTGGAAAAGAGAGCCAAAAACGAACATGGACCAACTGACGGTGACATAGGTTTAAAAAGCACTGTCGACAGCACAGTGATTGACATCTTCATTGAGAATGTGCTCTTGTAAAATAAAATATTCTTGAT
This sequence comes from Amblyomma americanum, assembly GCF_052857255.1. Lineage (NCBI taxonomy): Eukaryota > Metazoa > Arthropoda > Arachnida > Ixodida > Ixodidae > Amblyomma > Amblyomma americanum. The sequence goes on from NC_135505.1 coordinate 26,749,508, forward strand.
TGCACAACTAACACAAGTAAATCATAACAGAGACGTGTCAGTCTATGGCAATACAATTTCTTCATTGAAAACAATGAAAGTTGACTTTTTTCTTGTGCCATTAATGCTCCAACATGTTTCTAGCGCACTCTGCTAGCTTTCCGCCAATATAAAAAGCCGATCTTCAACGTCTTGAATACTTATTCGCGTGCCAAAAGACATCTTCGACGGTTCACCATGTCGTCGTCTAGGTTTTTCTTAGCGTCCCCGTACTCTGAGGAATATGTGTGGCACAGATTTTCGCATCGCTTTCAATTCATATCGGTAAATTTTCTCGTTGACAACTAAAAATTTTTAAAATATCAGATTATCTTCCGGGATGCACACACAATACCACTTTTCAAGCACTCATATACGCTACTGCTTCATTGTCTTGCTTAGCATCCGCTGGAGACGTGGAAAGACAGGCTCACAGCCCATGCGAAAAGGAGTCAAGTAGCAATACGCAGTTTTAGTTATGGGAACAGTATCGCTTTATCGCCTTTGGTTTCCTTCTCCGCGGTGTCCTTTCTAGCTACGTTAACTAACAAAACAGGACGCCAGCATCGCAGTGACACGAACGCTACCGATGGCGACATCGCTGCGCGCGCGGGAGAAAGGTCGCTCTCCGACTCGGGAACTTGACGTGCGCTGACTTTCTGGCGCGGCGCTCCGCTCTCCGCCAAGGAGGCGAGGCATTGTGGGGGAAACATTTCCCGCGAGCTCGTCTCCTCCGGCCTCGTAGTATCTTAACTGGCCTAGCGCGGCCGAACGTTCGCTTTCTGGCTCCCCACAACAAGAAAAAACTGAAAACAATTTTATAGCGGCTACATTGATGGCAATCCATCATGCGCACACGAGTAGCGTGCAAGAAATAGCAGGTCCAGTCATGCTGTCTCTTCCCTGTAGTAGGTTCTGCAGTATATCAAAGAAAAAAAGATTATAGGCGGGCAAGGGAATTTAGGCAGCAGCAGGTAGAACTCTACTAACGACTCTAGTGGGCCATTTTTCATTAAAATGCACACAAGATTCCTACAAGCGTTCATATTCCTAACCCAAGGCCACCGATATTCAGCCCATGCTGTTTTGCTGAACTCAAAAAAATTTGCCCCTTTATTGAATTACAGTACGAAGGTGGAATGCATGCACCTGGCATTGTGCATGTCGATAATTCTGCTGATAATATGTTTAATGCTCTTAGAAAAGCAATTGCTGATCGAGCTGAATGTTGATAAAATGATTTGCAACCACTTCTAATGCATGCTTTGCTGATGCTTGAAAATTTTGACACGGCGTTATGTTTTCTTTCGTATATTACTAATTTCCTTTTCAGTCAAGCTGCTGTGTGCAATATTTAGTGTCTGAATGTTAAGCTCGACCACCTGTCTTCTGCAGAAGCAAATGAACGATGCTGTAATTTCAGGCTCAGGCATATTCTTTCCTTCATATGATTGAAAAGTTTGTTTTGACTCATAAGTTTTTTCTTTTTCTCAGAAATTGATTCGAATTTCGTTCAACATTTATAGGTGTTCCGAGGCCTGGATTGGGAACAGTTGGGGATAAGAGTTATTGGAGAATACCTAAGCAATATGCGATTCGCTGATGATATTCCCTCGTTAAGACACTCAGGAGATGAGCTGCGAAGCATAATCAATCAGTTACACACGCACAGCACAACGATAGTTCTTAAAATTAACGTGCAGAAAACCAAAGTAATGGTAAATGTTAAAAACTATCAAAGGAACATCAGTTCACAATTGGTAGCGAGAGGCTGGAAGTGGTATAGGGCAGATAGTGACAGCTGATCCGTATCATGAGAGGGAAATAACTAGAAGGATGAGAATGGTGTCGAGCGCATATGGCAGGTTCTCTCAGATCATTAATGGCAGTTTACCAATTTCTCTCAAGAGAAAATTGTGCAACAGCTGTATCTTACTGGCACTCTCATACGGGGCAGAACCTAGGAGGCTAACGAAAAGGGCCCAGCTTAAATTAAGGACAATGCACCTAGCTATGTGAAGAAAAATGGTAGATGTAACGTTAAGAGACCAGAAGCGGGCAGATTGGGCGAGAGAACAAACGCGTGGTAATGGAATCTTAGTCGAAATCAAGAGGAAGAAATGGGCTTGGGCAAGGCATGTGATGCGAAGGCAAGATCACCGCTGGTCCGTTAGGGTAACGGAGTGGATTCCAAGAGAAGGCAAGCGTAGCAGAGGGAGGTAAAAGGTTTGGTGAACGCATGAGATTAAGAAGTTTGCGAGCATAGGTTGGGTGCAGCTGGCAAAGGACAGGATCCAGAAAGGAAAACAGTAGCGCCGAAAAACACACAGACACCGTAGAAGAACGACGTAGGTCCTACGTCTTCTACTGTGGCTGTGTGTTTTTCGGCGCTACTGTTTTCCTTTCTGGATCGAAATGAACCATCTAGCCCAAATAGAAGTTCTTTTAAAGGACATGATTACTTGTAGAGAGATGGGAGAAGCCTTTGCCCTGCAGTGGACGTGGTCTCGCTGGTTATGATGATGATGAATAAATTAACCTCTTTTCAGATAGAGAAATGAGTCGTTTTTTAACAGCTCTGTTCTGTATACAACTGCAGAAAAGCCACTTAGCTTTTCCATGAGGTGAATTTTAGTAAACTGCGAAGAAAAAATGTCTGTCTTTACGGAATATGCATGTAACCGCAAGTGTAAAAAAAACTGGCTGCAGAATTAGAATCTCCTATGACTTTAATGCATTACTAATATGATTGCAGAGAGCGCTGTGTTCGAATCGGACAAGCTTAACTGAATATTCCGGGGTTAGGAAACTTTTAGAAACCAACTTACATGGGTTAGCTTGGAGCATCAAGGCCCTTTTCTGCTAGCATCCGCTCAAGGTAAAATACCCCAGACTCTGTCAAAGTGCAGGGAGAATTTTTAAATACTAGCAGAAAAAAAATTATTATTACAGTGCATACGACAGAGGTAGTGCTGTCATGGTTATACATCTGCAGAGTAAAATCATTTACTTCTGTCTGCCTTCTTTAACTCTTGCTGCACAATTAGCAGCTGCCTTGACTACCTGTTCAGTGAACTGCCGCCTATAAATTACATTTCTGTTTGTGATCAAGCACTTAAGCAAATGACTCAAGAACTGATCTGGAATGCAATTAGGACAGTATAATTCTGGGACTGCTCATAAAACATTAAAACATATAATGCATGTAGATGTGGTAAGGTAAAATGAGAGCAGTCAGGTGCTGAAACTGAACCGTTATCCGAAACACCGTTCTCAGGCAGTGAATAACAGCAAGAATATGACAGGACTGACGCCTGCATTTTGCACGGCACATTTAACAAATAAAATGATGACGTACAAATAAGGCTCAACATAGCCCCCTCCATTTAAATAATGTCTCTAAGTAACAAGAAAGTACACTTCCAGAGAGCCAACTTGACGTAAAAGAAATTACCAGCTGTTGCCACGCATCGTCTTTTTTTTTTCATGAAAGACAGCATCTAAGCGCTTACGCAACTGTGCCTTCCTCAATTTTGCATTCTTGAGGAAAAGCGAATTTCAATGACCAACTTTGCTATGTCCGGTGAGTTATACCGGATGTTTTATCTAAGATGGCGTGGAACCTTTTAGAAGTAGACTTTTTTAGTTAGAAGATCATTTTTTCTGCACAGCGTTGACAGCGCTGCAGCGCAACGGAATACAGCTAAGACGTGCTGACCAGTATGTTTGTTAACTAATACTGAGTAGTTAACGCTTTATCATTACTGTTAGTCTCCTCATTGGTTTACCGACATTTTGCCCACGGTATGCAATATATGCGTCTGTTTTCAGAATTTTCAAAACGTAGTTACTCTCGGCGTAGGGGCCCGAAAAATTTTGGCTATTACGACGAGTTACGTACACTGGACGGGTTGCTTTGCCTGCAAGCTTCTTGAAAGCGCATGCATTTTGGCGAGATGTTGCCAAAATTAGTGGGGCCACAGCACCGAGGGTAAAACGTTTTCGAGATTCCAAAAACTGATACGGTTATTACTTACGGTGGGCTACACGTATGTCAATAAATTAAATAACTAACAGTAGTAATTAAAAGTCTACTACTTAGTGTTAGTTAACCAGAATACTAATCGGCACGCCTTAACTGTATTGTAATGTTCTACAGAGCTGACAGTGCTACATCAAAAAAGCACTCTTTTAATTCAAAATGCCTATTTTTTAAAAATTGCAGATCATGTTAGGTGGAACATTCGGCTCATTACTCTGCTTGAACAAACAGGCATTGTGTTGCATGTAGTCACGTGCATCACGGCTTGAAATGATTGTTGCAGTATGGTGTCAAACGCTGCTTGCTGAAGAAATAACCGATTCGCTCTATGTAAAAACACATTTCGACAGCACAGGAATTCTGAATTATGGCCGCCGTTCAATTCTCCAAAATGCGAATGTGTTATACTGCAGACCGATATCTGACAGTGCCATTTTTTATTGCGCAAATGTGACCGTCGGCATAACTGCCTTAGATGTGCATCTGTAGCCCGCCATCGGATATATATGCGAACATGGCCCGGTGTTCGTGCCGGTGTGTGCAGACTCCTGCGTGTGGTGTTTGCCTAGGGCGGCAATCCAGTCATCCGAAGCATCCCCGAACTTCGGGTAGCTTGCGCGCTAACCGAAGTCCGGCGCAAGTCGTCAAGAAAATCATTGGGCACGGCAGCACTACCAGGATGCGGAGCAATAACCCGTTCCTCTATATTTTGCAGATCGTCTTCGGTGCACTGCTTCCAGTCAGCACCCCCAACCACGAAGGAACCGTGAAGATTATAGCACATAGAAGGGTCAGGGTTCGGGCTAGTGGGTAATCAGCATGAGGATTCTTGTGTTGTGTCCTGTGTATTCTGTGCGCTATGAATCCTCATGCTGATTATAGCACAGTCAGCCGGAACCACCAGCTTCCCCGTGCGCAATCTGCCATCGCTGACCGCACATGATTACCCGTTCCAGTGGCCAACAGCTACAAGTGTGTTCATCGGAGCACATGACCTGCTGGAAGCGCCACCAAACTGGCATATATATACGCGCTACGAAGAATCTGCTAGTATTGGGCACGGCAGCGCTACCAGGATGCGGAGCAATAACCCGTTCCTCTATATTGTGTAGGTGAGAAAACTATCTGGTAAATGTGTCTGCTCAAGTGGTGCCGTGAGCAGTTGTCTTGTATCGCTGTGGTATTGCGCAAGTTGTTGCTCCTAGGTGGAGATATTGAAACTAATCCAGGCCCGGATCTAACCCAAATTGCCAAACAACTGAAAGATATCGCTAGTGACATAAAAGACATAAAGGCAGTACGCCTTGTTGATATAGACAAGAAGCTTGATGCCCTATCACAGCTTGAAAAGAAACTGGCCACCTGCCAAAACGAAATTTCACGCATGGATCGCGTAATTGAAACAATGGAAAAGAAAATAGATGAGCTTGAAAATCGAGGCAGAAGGTGCAACTTAATTATATACGGACTGCCGGAGGAGGAAGAAGAAACTAATGAAAGTCTTGAACAAAGAGTGAAAAAATTTGTAGTACAAGATACCCCCGAAATAGAAGCGGTCGCCATTGAGCGATTTCACAGGCTAGGTAGACCGGAAAAAAACAAGACTAGGCCAGCAATTATGAAGTTGCTAGATTCGAGACAAAAAAGGCTAATACTGAAAAACGGATTCGAACTAAAAGACACAATATACGCTATCGGTGAAGATTTTCCTGCCAGAGTTCGAGATGTTAGAAAGAAACTGTGGGCGAGCGCCAAACAAGAACGAGAAAGTAAGGAAAAGGTTGCGCTGTCCTTTGTCAAACTGATCATACGTAAGCGCGTTTATTTTTGGGACGAAGAAAAAAATAGCAGAGTTCCTATGCTCAAAAAAGGACACAGAATTCAGCCCTCGAGTGACTCGTCAGAAAACTCAGTTAAAGAACTGTACATCATAAATGTAAATGCAAGAAGCATAGTGAACAAAACGCCGTCACTTGAAAGTCTCTTACTTTGTCATGAACCAGACGTAATTGGAATCACCGAAACATGGCTTTCACCTGAAATTTCAAGTCACGAAATCGCTCCATCAAACTACTCCGTCATCAGAAAAGACCGTGGTTCACGAGGAGGGGGCGTGGCAATACTGATTAGGAGGCAGCTACCTTTTGTTATTCTCCCTGAAGTTCCCTGCGCAGAAGCTGTTTTCTGCAAGATTATTTGTAAAGGTGCAGACATAATTACCGGCAGCATTTATAGAAGTCCTTCTACCGGACATGAAGCCATAACTGCAATTCAGGAATTCCTTCAGTACCATTCCCGAAATTCACGAATTATTATCATGGGTGACAATTATTATCAGTGGACAACAATGCAATATACATCAACAGCTTCAGAGGCCCTCATCGATTTAATGTTCAATTTTAATCTTCATCAAATTGTTTGAACATCCACACGTACACAAGGAACAACTGGTAATATCCTAGATTTAATACTAATCAGTGATCACTTTCCTGAAACACTTGCTCAGGTTGACGTCATAGAAGGCATCTCGGACCACAGTGTACCTACCTGCCGATTACCATTACAGAGCAGTATAATATATCAGAAAAGCATGCACATCGTAACTAATTTTGCTAAAGCAGACGACACTAGTATTGTAACACACCTAGCGCACGAATTCCAATCATATTTCGACACTGCTTCGCGTGAGACCACTGAAGTGAACACCTTGTGGGAGCAGTTTAGAAATACGGTAACCTACTGTGTAGGTGCATTCGTTCCGCGAAAAATAAAACGGCCTAAGAAAAACAACCCGTGGATTACAAGGGACGTCATTCATGCACAAATGCAAGTCAAGCGGCTCCGTATATCAATTAAACAAAAGGGGCAAAATGCTACCAAATCATTGAAACTAACCAGTGCAGTCGCAAAGCTAAAAGAAGTTTCAAAGCATGCAAAGGAACAGTACTTTAACGAACCTTCCCTACACTTCTTAAGAATAATCCTCATAGATTCTGGAAATATTTTCTCAAAGATAAAACAGCCACATCCAACCTGTCCATGAAGAAAAAACAAACGAAAGTTAACATGCACAACGATTTCTTTAAATCTGTTTTTACAAAAGATGACGGCATTCTCCCTAACAGTTCCTGCACATCTACGCCAGGTATTGGTCCTGTCCACATATCAGATGAAGGTGTTCTTAACTTGCTGCTAAACCTTGGCCTAAAGAAAGCAAGTGGTCCAGACGACATCCTAAATCAGTTCCTTAAATGATATGCAGAATGGTGCAGTAAATATCTCAGTATCATTTTTCGCAAGTCTTTATCAACTTCGAAGCTACCCGACGATTGGAAAAAAGCAAAGGTTCTACCCATTCATAAATCCGGAGATACAAACTCACCCTCTAACTATCGACCCATTTCCTTCACCAGTACGTCGTGCAAAATCATGGAGAACATTATAGCAAAACACTTAAAGCACTTTCTGGAGACGGAAAACCTATTGTCACCTCATCAACATGGCTTTCGTCTTGGCTTATCAAATGTCACCCAACTAACAGAGGTTGTGCATGACCTAGCCCTTAGTATTGACGACTGCAGTCAAACAGATATAATACTCCTAGACTTCTCTAAAGCATTTGGCAATATAAGCCACAACAAACTAATAACAAAACTACGCATCATAATTAGAGATGGCCAAGTGTTACACTGGATCACAGATTTTTTGACGAACCGCTCACAATTTGTAACTTTCGAACAAGTTCAATCAAGACCAGTTCCCGTTACATCAGGAGTCCCGCAGGGATCTGTCCTAGGACCAGTGTTGTTCTTAGTTTTCATCAGCGATATTGCTAACAATATTCAGTGTAACATAAAACTTTTCGCCGATGATTTCATTCTGTACAAGACGATAAAAAATCCTGAAGACCACTTTACGCTATGCAGCTCTCTTAACACAATTCTTGAATGGCGTAAAATTTGGCGGATGACATTAAACAATAAAAATCCGTTTGCACTACAGTCACCAGGAAAAAACAGCCATATAACTATGCCTACAGTATCAAGGAATCAACGCTTTCAAGGGTTTCTGAACATAAATACCTAGGGTTAACTTTAACTTCTGACCTAAGATGGGACGCACATATAGCCAATGTTACCTCTGCTGCCTTGCGAAAGCTGTTCTTTCTTAGAAGATGCCTTCGTCTGGCCCCTCAGAACACCAAACTGTTTGCCTACACTACCCTCGTAAGGCCAATTTTAATACGCAAGCACTGTTTGGTTCCCACAATCAATCACTAACATCACTCGGCTTGACAAGGTGCAACGAAAATCTGTAAGGTGCATTCATAACAAATACAAACCCTCTGACTCACCTACCGATCTTGCCGCATCATCTGGCCTTCCATCACTATCATCTGGGGCAAAAGAATCCCGCCTGAAGTTTTTGTATCAATTACTACACAACAACTACAGTATAGATGTGTTTAAATACGCATGCTTCTCACAGTCACGACAATCCCAAATTAAAAAAAACATATAAACATATAAACAAATAAATAAACATGCGCACACGCTAACTGAATACTCATGCCGAACGAAGGCCGAGTGAGGAGAAATATTCAACATTACGCAGTCGATACAAGGTGTCATCGAGTACGTGGAAGTGGGTATCCGTCGCGTTTCGTGACTCGATTTAACTTGCGATAATCGAAGCAGAATCTTAAAGTATTGTCTTTTTTCTTTCACCACTACCACAGGCGAAGCCCAGGCCGGGGCTGGCGGATGGTTCGACTACGTCGTCGGTAAGCATTTCTTGTATTTGGCTCCGTATAGCCTCTAATTTCATCGGCGACACTCGGTATGGGTGCTGGGATATCAGGATAATCTCGTAGCCGACGGAAATGAGGTGTCTGGCTACTAGTGTGCGCCTTACCTTTCAGGACATGGCAAAGCAACCTGCAAAATCTTTAAGGAGCTCCAACAGGCGCCGCCTCTGACCCGCCTACAAGCCGGGTTTGATGTTTACACTAGACAGAACGCTCTCTGCATCTCGTGCTGCTGGCGACGGCGATTCCAGAGCGGATATTTCACTGGTGCAGCGAATTCGGTAGCATATGCAACAGCCGTTCCTTTCGCAATGGGCTGAAACTCGGTTCCGAAATTGGTAAGCAAGAGTGCTGCACAGCGATCCCGTAAGCGAACAAGCCCTCTTGCAGCGCAGATCCCCTTCTCGAGTAAAAGGCTCACGTTCCTTTCCGCCAGAACATCGCGGTCACCGGGTGACTCGCTTTGCACTGGCGTCGTGCTGCACCACGGCGGCACCTTCCCCTTGCCAGTAGCAACACGCAAGGTCGGCATCCCGGAGTCGTCTGGGTCGGTATGCGCAATGGCTTGGGTCAGCGAAAACGTCACGCTCGGCTGTTGTAGATTGATAACGACGCTGTTAGCTTGCAAGAAGTCCAGGCCGAGTATGACGTCGCGCGAAAATTGAGGTAGGACCACAAAGTCACAAACGTAGATGAATCCTTGTATTGGAGCCATCGCAGTACGCCCGCCGGCAGGGATAATTACGTTCCCCCCAGCCGTGCGAATCTGAGGCCCAGTCCCCGCGATTAAAACTTTCTTGAGTTCCGTTGCCAGCCCATTGCTCATGACCGAATAGTCCACTCCCGTATCGACCAAAGAGGTAACTGCGACATCGTCGGTGGCCACCGGTAAGTCCTAAGCTTCGTATCCGTTGTTAGCACCATTTGTCCTTGTTTGAAAGCCGTTATCTGGTGGTAAACGCGATGGAGGACGTTCGACTTCTCGCTCCTTAGCGGCCTTACCTTCGCAGGCCGCTGGTTCTAGTTTTCGCGGGAGGGGCTCGGTGAGCCGCCACAACGGCTTGTCAAGGAACGGGGGCTCGGCGAACGGTAGTGGGCATAGATTAGTGCGCGATACTTGGGACGAGGAAGATCAGGGTAGCTCCGGCACGTCAACAGGTAATCCTCGATTTCGCGGGGGCGTTCACCACTCGCAGGCACGGAGCCCTCGGATGAAAACCACGAAGGCCCGCTCGGCGGTAAAGACACAGCCCCAACATGTTGCCAGCCTTGCCACAGTGGTAACAAAGAGGCTGGTGGTCAGGCGACCGCCACACCTCAGTCTTCCGGAGTCGTGTTCCGGCCAGCAGAGGGTCACGAGAGGGGATCGGCTGGAAGGGGGTTGAGTTGGCGCTGGAAGAGCTGAGGCCGCCGTTCTGCCGGAGTACCGTCGCATACGTCTGCGGAATGGCGCCGGTGCTAGAGCAGCAGAGGTAACCTGTTCACGGACCGCCTGCATCACCTTGTCTCAAATAACTTCCGCTAACGACAGAAACTGCGGCATCATCGGCTGTGCAGAGAGATGTACCTGGCGTAGCTCTTCTCTCACAACATACCGGACGAGCTCCCTCAGGGCGTCAGCTGAGCCGCTGGAGTCGGACGCAAAGACGGCTGGAGAAGAGGTGTTCACGTCGCGGTTGTACTAACGAGCGCGTTGTTTCAGAATGTTTTCGACGGTGATGGCCTCCACTAGAAAATCCGCAGTAGTGCTAGTTGAGTTATGCACAAGCCCAGCGAATAGTTCCTGTTCGATGCCACGCGTCAGGTGGAGCACTTTCTTGTTCTCGGGCATGTTCACATCCCCCCTTTTGAACTGGCGGGTCATGTCTTCATAGTACATCGCAACGCTCTCATTCAGTCGCTGGTTCCTCGACTGCAGCGGAGACTCGGCTCATTCCCGATGGTCATTGTTGGCGTACGTCGCCAGTAGCTGGAAACGAAACCGCTCCCAAGACGGTAGCATTGCTTCGTGGTTCTCATTTCACGTCCGCGCCGAGTCGTCGAGTGCGAGTAAGCATTGTGGAGTTTCCGCTTAGCATCCAACCCGTTGTACCTGGCGACATGTTCGATTTCGTTGAGCCAGTCCTCTGCGTCTTCTAACCGCTCGCCATAGAAGGTCGGTGGCGTTCGCGGCTGGAGGAAAAGGAACTGAGCGGGTGAGGTTCCGTTGCTAGCCGTAGTCGCCTCGTCTGCCATTGCATGCAGTCTGGAGGTCTTGTCGTTGGAGATAAGGTCCCGAACTCTGGTGACTGACCTTAGAGTCGGCGACTCGCAGTGCGGTGGACCGGAGTCAAATCCGCGTTCATGGACAGCCTTCGGGGGGCAGTAATCAAAATTTCACCCAGCACCTCCACCACCTGAAAGTGTAACGAAGGCTTGCGACAGTTTCAATGGCAGAAAATGAGAAGCACACCGGAGAAGAATGCACAAGATGGCTGAATCGCCCACAGGCCCACTTTGACCTCATCGTCTGCTCTCCCATGAGCACGCGGCAATATTTTGTACCGTATATATCCATTTCTGCACCAGCCAGACCAGTTGTTTCCAATAGTTTGTAGAGCCTCTAGGAAAATTTACTAGCCGGGCCATCTGCATTCTTTTTTATGTCTAGGTAGCTTTTTTTAGCTGAACCATCGTTCTTAAAATGAAATTTTGAACTGTTTTCTTTGAAACAGTAGCAACCTCTTTGGAAGGGCTCAGATAATGAATAAAGGATTGAGCTTGATTTACATGCGCACTAAGTTGAAGGTTTCTGCTGGAATTCGCCAACGTATTGTTTACGTGGCAGCCAGCCGAAAAATGGGACGGGATGGACGATGGCAGAGAGATGCTTTTAATGGCCGGTGGCGCAGCGCAAGCGCTCCGTCCCGCGCTACTGCCAGCTTCAACGTCTTCGTCGCACTACTCGGGGCCGCCAAGCGATCGTCCCTATCGTTGCCACAGACGCGCGAAATGGCGATGGGCAGGAGAGGATGGTACAGGAGTAATGACAAAGTGGTGAAGCGCTGGGCGCCACGATAAAAGAGATGAGCGAATGAATCCTGGTCCCAGCAGCTTCCGGGCCGCAGGTTGCCAGGAGCCGTCGGTCGAGGCCCCAGCACGCGCCGAACGGCATAGGCAGGGGAACAGTGCCGTCACATGTAAGCGGCGTCTCAGGTCGGTAGGTCGGGTCCTTGCATCGGGTGCAGTTCGTCGTGTCGGGTGGCCTTGGGAGCAACGGCGAGGTCGGTTCGGGTCTGAAAATCTGAGGCAGGGCCGGGGGAAGCAGGCCAAGAACTCACGGCCGCCGACCACGGCTGACGCAGGGCGCCAAAGCTCCAGGACCAAAATACCGATTATTCCCCAGGACCTCAAACCAAATGTACATACGTGGCAGCCAGCCGAAGTATGGGACGCGCTGAACGATGGAAAAGATTATTTTAATGGCCGCTGGCCTACCGCGAGCGCTCCGTCCCGCGCTACTGCCACCTTCGTCTCCTTCGTCACAGTATTATTGCTTGTTGTCAGTGAGTACTATATTATGTTCTCTGAGGGATCACGAGCATTGTGAATTGAAATGACATGCCTGTTTATTCATTTATTTATTTATTCATGCATTCATTTGTTTATTAATACTGCAGAGTCGCTTTGACTCTAAGCAGGAGTCCTTGTGCTTTAATGTAAAATTCAGACTCAGATCATGTTTCATGTACTCTGAAGAGAAAACTGCAGTCTCTGATTACCTGTCCTCTTGCGGCAAGGAAAGCGACTACTCGTCAGGCTCACCGATGTGGTTCTTGCCCCAAATTGTACAATTGCAGCATTATAGATAGTCCACATAACCGTCCTTAACCTTGCATACAAGCTATTGTGCGTCATTAAACAGCTGTTTCTTAGTTTCATACTGATAGTGCAAAAATATCCCAAGGCTGCATGTATACAACGCTACCAATGCAAGAAATTTGAATTTTGTTTTTTCTGTAACAAATAGGAGGTAGATGGATTACTATGGAGCCTAACTTTCACCACACCATAACAGAGCAATATAGAAAGATATGGTACTGCTGTTCCTCCACGCTTTTGCATTGCAATGATTTTGGATAGAATAAAGCTGGAATTTTTGTTTTCTTCCCCTTGATGTGTTCTTCATTTGATAATGAAGTTCTTTTCTGCACTTCTCTTTTCTGCACTTTTAACTTTGTAAGTTAAAAAATCTATTCATTTTTATGAAATGCTCGGGAAGTACTGATACATAGCAAACGTACGCATCACAGCTAGTGCTGGTAAAGAAGGCTGAAGAAAGTTACTTAAGGTAGCACGAAAGTTTATACAAATCCAGGTATTTTAAACGCACAGGTGTAGGGTTGTAAGCCACGCTAAAATGCCCATAGTCTCAGTGGGTATGGTGTGTGATGCACACTAAAGGCGTAAGGTTATGTGCTGTATAGTGCGAAAGTACCCATACGCTCCCCGACACCGACCAAGAATATTGTCACCTTACGTACGTAAGGAGTACTATCTTGTGCCGTTGCCTAGCAACTCGAGTTACTACCCGAGCTTTCCCGAGTTACTCGTGTAAGCTCGGTAGTAACTCGGAGAAGTTTGGGTAAGTTAGCAGGAGCGTTGCGCCAGCTCTAGAGGTTCCTAGCAAAGAGTAACATGGGTAGCACAATACTTACCGGTGGCTGTGATAGACACAGTCGCCTGCCACAGCAGTGGCGCATCTCTTGAGCGCTGCGCCACTGCGCTGGTCTTAGTATTACCTAGGACTCACCGCTATATGGAATTGTTAAGCAGAGAATGACCAATGTTGCATATATTGGCATTAATCTACCAAAATATGTCGTGTCATACCCTTTTGGCGACGCTGAAGACCCCCTCCAGTTTAATGAACACTTGCTTTCACACGTATAGTCGTTACAACTACGTTAAACGCCTACCAGTTTTTGATTGTCGGATGTACACTTTCGCGAAACGCCCAAGGGAAAGATGTATGAAAGGACAGAGAACCCTTCTGGACTGTGTTCAAGAGCGCGAGCTATGAGCAGGCAAAAACGGCAGCGTTTTAACGCGATAGCGTTGAGGGCCCCGTGTCGCAGAAAACCTAGTTTCGCTCGGCGTTGACCGTGAGCGAAAAATCCCGGAAGCAAACTCATAAATAAAAATAACTTTAAAGATGGTCTGGGTGGGAATCGAACCACGGACTCCGCCGTGCGAGACGGAGACGTTACCACTCAGCCACGAGTTTTTTTTTCTTTATTGCATCAGAATATTGCCGGAAAGAAAAGTCTAAGCACGCTTACGTCACAAAACACCAGGCCACCTTACCCCTGTGTGAACCCTCCTTCCAAAACATCAAAAGTCTGGGAGGCACACACATGCATCCAGATAGGGGAGCCAGCTAGGCGGCTGTTGCAAGGCAGCATATATTCCCCGCAACAAAGCGCATTGTTCACGAAACAAATATTTCGACGACCGTGGTGATTCAGCGTGCCGGTCCATCATGCGGCTCTTCCAGAGACTAAATAGTCCCAGGAACATAAATACATCATATGCGCAGCACTGCTTTTCTCCGCGAAAAAAAAAACGAATACAGTAGGGTGTTATTTAAAAGTGCTTCTTAATAGCGCGTTGTAAAATGTTCAAGAAGAAGATAGCATCAATGCACAGAACAAAAAAATGGTCAATTGTCTCTGCTGTATTGCACAGGCGATGATTTGCCGTCCATGGCGCAAGCATCTCCTTAGCATGAAGCCATGCCTTCACAGCATTGACATGTGCAGCTTAAAAAAGAATGTTTTCGTGGCAGAAGAAATGCACATTCGCCTAACACGTTTTAAAACAATGGTGTCAAGGAACTCCAGAACAGGCTGGCGATACAACAATACAGGGAACAAATACTCTGTTAGTGTCTGAGTAATCTCCCTTCTGGAGAGGCTATACAGGTAGTCTAAAGAAAAGCGCACCGTGAGGAATGTGAAGGTGTCAGCAGCTTCCATAAGGAAACCCCATAAAGGCTCCTCACGAGTGTATCCTGACGGTGCGAATAGGAAAGGGAAATGAGCACTGAGACGCATAATAAGCACGGCTACTGAAAAAGGGTGGTTTAAAGGTTTGGAAGAAAAAAAACGCGGAACATGCTGATGCTCGAATAAGTGGACAAGGCCGATTCCACCAGACTATAGAAAAAGAAATAGGTTAACGCTACGAATGGGTTCCCATTGGGAACGCCATACGATTGCAGCAAATATTCTGTGCCTCACCTGCACTTTCTTCCTCGCTCAGTAGAGAACCTGCAGCACAAAGGGAAGTTTTCCAAATAAAAAAAAAATGTTGCAGACTTGAGCCCGAGCAAACACTGATAGTTCTCTACCCATCCAAGTCTGGGTTTGTCGCCACATGAAGACTATCTGAGAATCCCAGTAGGCGCCACTGTTGTGAATTTGGTGAAGAGGGGCCCCTAAGTAGTGAAGGGGCCCGCTGTCCCAGCTTATGCCACCATAATGACTTGGCGTTGTACGCCAATGGATTTATCTAGATTAAGAGCCGTACCTGATACCTCGCAAAACTCTTCAGACAAACGCAATGCCTCAAGCACACTTTTTTTGTCAGAACAAAAGAGGGCGACACCACCTGCATAGGCTAAAATTTTAATTTCACACGGCGCCAAGGAGAAACCACGGATAAATGTACAGTTAATAATACTGAGGCAAAGGGGATCAAGATATAGGGCAAACAACACAGGCGATAAGGGACAGGCTTGGCGAAGAGATAATTTCAATGGAATACGTTTAGTTAGCTCTTAGTTAACAATCAGCCTTTAATAGGACTCCTTATGGCACAGTCTTATGCCCCTCAGCAAAACATTTCCAATAATTGCATTCTCTAAGGCAGCAAACAAGAAAACGTGACGAACTTTATCAAAGGTCTTTGCAAGGTCAATCTGAATTATAGCTACTTTTCCGATCTCATCTGATACTGTCTCCACTACTGAACGTGCATTATGAATATGAGTTTGGATGGGGCGGCCTCTGATACCGCAGACCTGATGCGTGCCTATTAAGTGAGCGACAACTAGCTGCAGTGCAAAGGACCGATGCAAAAAGTTTGTAATACACATTACGAAGGGAAATTAGACGATATCCCTCAACTGTTTTCAACAGATTTGAATATGTGCTTTTTGTAATTAATATAGCATGCCGAGAATAGAAAGTTGGGGCAAAAAACCAACATCGTAAGAAGCCTGGAAAACCTCCATCAAGACATGCACTAGGGAAGTGGAAAATGTTTTATAGAACTCGCTAGTAATGCCATCTGGCCCAGGAGATTTCTGAGCCGTCAGGTCAGAAGTGGCAGATTTGATTTCGTCCAAAGTGAATAGGCTCCTCCACTATAGCATGCTGCTCATCGTCAAGTCGGGGCAAGGATTTGAATAAGTGACTGTAACCTGATGTCACGTTTGTGTCGGCACAACCACCAAACAGCTTCAGATAATAGTCCAAGAAAGCCTCAATAATACCAGGACCATTGCTGTATGTGCAACCAAAATACTGAATTTCCAATATTTCTTTAGCTAGAGGAGTCTGCCCTTCATCACTCAGGGTCCGGCGAGATGGTTCCTCATCCAGATATCTACGGGTCCTAGATCTTATCAAAGCCGCTTTGTATCTTTCGGTTTCAAACTGCTGAAGCTCTGCTTTTACATCAGTTATCTTCTACATAGGCACTTGGGCTAATCCTCTCTAACTCATGTAGCTCAACTAAAGTAAGGCTGAGCTCTCGACGGTAATAGACGTTTTTAGCATAGCGGAGACGTATTACCGGAGACGTATACCGTATTACCGTAAGACGTATTTCGGCGGATACCGGATCAGTGCCACAAACGTGTTTTAGCTGGACGCATACGGTATAAGTCTACGCTAGAAGCAAACGTACGACCGGGTGATGCTGATGATGGCCGCGATCATAAAAAACAAACAAATTATTTTTACGCTCAGAATAAAGACATAAATAACACGTCACCAGTTCTAAAGTGAACATGTTAACGTGTTAATTTTATTGCTGATAAACAATAAAAGTGTTTTTTAATCGACGATGTTATTTCC
Source organism: Amblyomma americanum (assembly GCF_052857255.1). Taxonomy (NCBI): domain Eukaryota; kingdom Metazoa; phylum Arthropoda; class Arachnida; order Ixodida; family Ixodidae; genus Amblyomma; species Amblyomma americanum. The sequence goes on from NC_135505.1 coordinate 26,766,498, forward strand.
ATCCGATAAGCCTAATCAATCCAAGCCACGGTTGCGTTTAGGCTGCTTCTTTCAGGCCGTTGTTTTCTGAGACCGTTAGTGCAGTCAGTGGTGCTCGCTTTCGTGTTTGATTTTTGTGCGGTTTTGTGTGTGCGAAGCGCGAAGACGTTCTTCATGCCCTACAGCGTGCTTCATGATCAACTGCTTTTAAATTCGCTGACATAGAAAGAGATTGAAGCCATATATCGGTTTCAAATGGAGACCCATGCTCGGAGGAACCTGTGTGAGCGCGGCTTTCTTAACATAGACGCCATGGAGCCCACAGTTTTTTTCAGGAACTTCAGAATTCAAAAGGAGGACCTGCGCGAGCTGGAATCAGCTCTGCTGATTCCAAGCGAGGTCTACAGTGCGCAGCGGGTCAGGGTCTCTGGCTCAGAAGCGCTGTGCATGACCTTGCCCCGGCTCGCCTACCCTAACCGGCTGTGCGACTTGGAGCAGATGTTCAACCGGCACAGCTCAGTAATATCGAGCATTGTGTCTAAAACGTTGGCGCACATAGAGTACTACTTTGCGCACCTTCTGGTCGATCTGACCACCCACAAGTGACTTAATCTGCAAGCCCTTGAGCTCTCCTCCCAGGTAAGTACTGATTGGTGGCGCAAATATCGCAATTAGTCGCGCAAAATTTGGACTGTATACGAAATGAATGAAATAAGTTTGATGAAAAGGTTACAAAGCAAGGCCGACTAACGCGACACGTCTGAGCGGACATTGTAGAATGGTTTTTTTTTTTGCTGTCGGAAAAAGCGCGTGAGCTGTCGTGCTTTCCATTAGAGCACAGCGCATGCAGCCGGTGTTCTCCGATCAGTGTTGAGTGTCGTCAGCCATTACTTTGAACCATGCTACTCGTGACCGCACAAGCGTCCCTGTGCTAGGGTATGTCTACCCTTCCTCTGCAGATGCGTTTAATCTCTGGGCAGGTGCACTTGTGCGGACGTGAAATGTCGTGAAACGGGTTAAAATCCCTTATGTAATACCTCGGCATATGTTGGACCCCACCTCACCAACAGCTCAGCAAAGACACACCTATGAAGATAGATAAAGAGGAGGAGGGAAAGGTAGGGATGTTAACCAGAAAGGTGTTCCGGTTGGCTACCCTGCACTGGGGAAGAGGGATAAGGGAACTAAAAGGAGGAAGAGAGAGAATGCATGTGCTTGTATGAAACCTCTCCTGAGAGCAGCGTAACAAGAAGATGCGGATCGCATAAGCACTATGCTACAGTAAAGTTAACTAGGTGTACCACGGGTTACGCTGAGAGGTTATTTTTTGTGATTCCTTTAAGGTTGCTTTTAGCGAGCGTTAGTTGCAGCCATCCCAATTTCTCCTTCCCAGGCCGTGCATGAAAAAGGTGCTCCTTTGCATAAATGGTGGGCTTTCACCGATGGTACAGCACGCCAGATTTGTAGACCATCGGTGGGGCAGCAGGAGTACTTCTCCGGGCACAAGCGCCACCATGTGCAGAAATACCAGGTTGTGATGTTTGCCAACGGCATAGTCTGCCAGCTCGATGGGCCCTTCAAAGGGCGGCGGGACGACACAGGTAAGTCTGCTCATTCATGTTTTAATTACAGAACCTAGCCCTAGTATATTTCTATATTCAGTGGTTTGTTTGTAGAGGTAAAGTCTAATATATGCTTTTCATCGCTCAACTACAAAGACATGGCAGAAAAATTGACGAGTGGTTAAACACTACTGAGATGCAAAAAACTCGTGTAATGTGTTATTAACACATTGTCACGACAAGAAATGGAGGAGGAGGAGGCTATACATTATACATAATATAAAAGTATTTGATATGTTACAGAGCGGAGCCTTGCTTTATGGAAGAAGAAACTGCTGGTCCATTGTGATTACTCTCAATAGTGGATAACATCATATAAACTTGGCCTTGACTATGAAGACCTTTTCCAGGGGCATAAAATCTTCTGTTAAAAAGTATAGTGTCATCGTAGCAAAGAAAATGGTGGCAGTCCTTATGGCCTTTTAAAAGGCCACTGACCACCCTCGTGTGAAATATTTTGTTGGTTTGGTTTAGGTTAGGTTTAGGGTGTTTATCACCCCAAAACGACTCGGGTCATGAGGGACGCCGTAGTGAAGGGTTTCAGAAATTTCGACCATCTGGGGCTCTTTAATGTGCACTGACATCGGGCAGTACACGGCCGTCTAGAATTTTGCCTCCATTGTAATTCGACCGCCGCAGCCGGGATCGAACCTGCACCTTTCGGGTCAGCAACCGAGCACGATAACCACTGAGCCATCGCGGCAGCTGAACATATTTACTACTCTGGTGACTGCCCACGGAACACGTGGCCGGAAACATTTTTTTTTTCAAATTTGAAAAGACTAATACATAGCGCAGTTACAGTCGCTCCAATCGACCAGTTTTGCAGTGCTCCTCTCCTTCCGTTCCCTCTTGAAGGTTTTTCACTCTCCCGCTGGCCATCCAGCCTCTGCAAGCCAAACTCCCCTTCCTCCTCCACGTTTCTTCTTTGTGATAACTCTCCTCTCTCCTCCTTTCTTCTTGGCTTTTCCTTTTCTTCGTGCAGTGAAGGTTAACCTTGTGCAGCTAACTACCCCGTCTTACACCTTATTGGGTTATAGTTGGGATGTACAAGGCGTGGGCAGGGCTTGCTTGCAAGTTCTTGTCCCGTCCCCTCGTTGGGCTCCATGGTGAGTGACTGGTGCTGTAGCCGAAAAACATGAACATTCTTCCACGCCTTCTGCTGTTTTTATGCTTTCCTAGCTGTCTTGCAGAATTGGACCGCCTTTTCTAACAGTAAGTCCTCTTCATGTACCAGCCGTTCTCGAAGCTTTTTTGAGGGATTCGAAAAAAAATTTGATCCTGTACCATCGAGTCTGCAAGGCTTCTAAAGTTGCAAGTTTAGGATTTGAGCTCCAGGTCGCACGCAAATAATTGTAGTGCACTGCAGTGGGTTGCACTGGAGAAATGTGAAGGCATTTGCGTTTGAATGTCAGCAACTTTTTTTGGAAGTCATCGATGTCTAGCATCAGTACCATCCCCAACACACTTTACTGTTGTACACAATACAACGTGGTCACTTTGTGCCCCTCTAACATGCTTGGGCCAGCGACCCTTTGTGGTGTATGTGTTGCATGCCCGCCTGGCACACAGAATGCCTGGGTTCAAACCACAATGGCAGCGAATTTCTTTTTTTTTTTTGCATGGCCGTTTTCATGCAGGCATGCTCTGTTGGCACGCTCTGCCAACAGTCTCTGCTGAGAGGTCCTGTACGTGCCACTCATGAGGCAAAAAAGCGCTTACGTTCTTTGTGTGTCCCTTTGCGGAAGATGTATATTTTGGACGTCTCATTTTCTCTGGAAGTAAGGTATTTCTGGAAGTTCTTTGTGAGCTTGTCGTAATCCTCTTAGTCCGCTGGGTCGCACTGGAAGGTATTGAAAATTTGTTTTGCTTCAGGGCCGGCGACATGAAGCAAGATGGGTACCTTCTGTTCCTTAATAAGTGGCTTCTCTGTTTCTATACCCTGGAGATAACGCTCAAGGTGTTACTATCTCTTGCCATACCTTCCTTTTTCCAGAGCAACCCTTCTCCTCCTTCCGTGGTAACTACCTTCGATTTGGTTCCCGTGGCAACCACCTCTGATTGCACCTTCTTGCGCTCTTGCCATACCCTCCTCCTTCCACATTAATCACCTTCCAGCTGCGCATTCGTCCGCTCTCACCACACTCTCTCAAAGTGTTTAACACACAAACATTTCCGTTACGCATTCGTAACTGTGCTGCAAGTTATTTGGGTCAGACATAGTAGTGTGTAAAGCGGCAGCTCTTCGTGCTCCTCATGCAGTAAAAAGAGAAGTTGTTGCTGATATGTTTGTGCATTTCCGCTATGTTTCAGGTACCCTCAAAGAGACGCAGTTATATCAGAATTTCGAGAAGATCACCATGGGTCACAAATATGTGATCTATCGTGATCCAGCTTATCCACTGCGGCCGTTGCTGTACAAGCCCTTTGGAGGTGCCGTCCTGCAGCCACATCACGTTGCCTTCAACTAGGCCATGAGTAGTGTAAAACAGGCCGTCGAGTGGGGGTTTGGGAGAGTGGATCGAGACTTTGCTTTTGTTGATTACCATAAAAACCAAAAGTTTAGACGGCAACAACTTGGTGGAATGTATAAGGTTGCCACATTGCTCACCAACTGCCGCACATGTTTGTATGGTAGTCAGGTCTCGAGCTATTTTGATGTCTCAGCACCCGAGCTGCATGAATACCTTGTACGGTTCGAAGATAACTGATTCAAATTGCTATAGGGTAACACGTATGTCCCAAATCTAAATTGTAATTTACAGTTCACGATCTGACTCATAAATGTCGCCTTATAGCAGCGTGATTCAAAGTTACCTTAGAACCGAATTCGTGCGAAATTGCACAGCAGGAGAACGGACGAAGAAAAAAATTAAAAACCACTCGATGCAATGCTCAACTACTGCATATATTTTACATTGAACAGGGACTTGTACATGCAAAATTAATTTTGGTTTGGTATAGGAGGTGTAATGTCCCAAAGCAACTTAAAGGGTCACTGAAGCACTTTTTGTGAACATCTGGCTTGCAGAGGCGTCCGGCAGTTTTCATGCTGTGTACTCGAATATCGAACCCAAATTTAGCAAAGCTGTTGTGCTGGAGACCAAGCCAAATCCATGCACAAGGCTGATGCTTCAGTCAAGGCATGTTCAGTAGACGCGGGAAAATATAAATCGCTCTCTCGAAACCACTACCTCTTCCTAGATGTGTAGTTTCAGTTTAGTGACCTGGTGGTCAACTGTATGTGTGTTTCAAAGCAAAGCTGCCAACAATTTAACGAATAAACAGAGTAAGGCTTCGAAACTTCATTTTTTTTACAAAACCTTGGTTGCCGTTCATTTATCCCTTAAATTGGCATCTGAAACCAGAAACCTCTGTCGAACGTCATTTTAATCGTGTAGCTGTTTTTAGTGATAAGGCAGCAACAGGTAGAAAAGATGCTGCATAACAACTTCGATGCTTGCTTGCTTGCTTGCATGCTTGGACGCGTGGATCCGAACATTGCTAAGCAACCGCCATAAAGTCTGACCGTGCCTGTGCTGAGGAGAGTGACACATCCTTGAGCCTCTATAAAACCTCCACAGGGGCTCCAAGAGCATGTCAGGCGCGTGTCATGCGGGGAAGTGTACGGCCTCATTTAGGGTGTATCGATGTACTCCCAGGGCGGTAAGGCCAGCTTACCGTTGCCTGGTCTCGAGAACCTGTGTCATTGCCGCTGACACACTGATGATCGCTTTGGCGAATTTCAGTGCTGGCATGGCCACTGTCTTCCACAAACACCAGGCGACTTCAAAGCAGCTGAAGGCCCACAGTGCGCGAGATCCCAGGAACAATCGCTGCGCTGTAGCCTGCACTCTGAGCTGTTCCTGGTATTGCCGGATGTAGATTGGCTGTGCCGCAACTTCCACCCCCAGGTATCAGGACCTCTCAGCCTATTCAAAACAATGCAGCCTCCCTCAAGGCGGAGTGGAGAGTTCTGTGTCACCACTCCATTTGCGAACAGCAGGTCCGCCGATTCCTTTGCATTGAAACCCAGCTCCAGCGCAGTTCCCTCTTCTGCACATAGGTTCAGCAAGAACTGGGAGCTCCTCTGGGCCTCTTGCCAGCAGGACCATGTCATCTGCATAAAAGAGTGCTGGCAGACGTTGCATTACGTTGATGCATGCCTCTATGTGGCTGAGATCAAAACCCTGCCCGCTTTCTCTAAGACACCGTTCCATCTCACACACATATACCATGAAAAGAAGTGGGGACATTGGACAGCCTTGGCGCAGTGCCCTGGACGCCTCCACTGGGCGTGTGAGCTCACTTCTCCAAGGATGATGGCCTGAGTGTCCACATAGAGGGCCTGCAGCAGCCACAGGAGCTCTCCTGGTATGTCGAGGGCCAGGAAGACAGTGCGTAGTCCTGCATGTTCCACGGAGTCATGCATGCGTGATGTCAACCACCGCAGCGGTGGCCAAGTGGTTGAGCATCCGCCTCGCATGCGGGAGGTGCGGGGTTCGATCCCCAGTGCCGCCGGGTACCCACCGGTGATACAATGGGTACAAGCTTTCCCCTGGTCTGGTGCTCGGCTAATTTACGGTGAAATGCTTGGAAAACGGGTCTTTGACCCCACCTTGAGAAAAAAGAAAAATACCTTGTGTCATGGCGCTCTTTGGCCTTAGATGCCTTTGCGCCATAAAAATCCATAATCATCATCAGCATGCGTGATGTCTAGAAAAGCAAGAGCTAGAGGGCGTTTTTTTCCTTTGCCGCAATTGCTATCACCTCAGTGATCACTAAGAGGTTGTCTGCTAGACAGCGGTTTCGGCGGAAACCATTCTGTAGCTCTCCCAGGATCTATGTATTCTCTGGCAAGCACTGCAGGCGTGCCCGCAGAACGTGGCCGAACAGCGTGTACATGGTAGACGTCACCGTGATGGGGTGGTAACTCTCTGGAAGGTATTTGTCCGTCCAGTTTTTTCATATGAGCCGGACCCGAGAGCATCCCCAGCTTGCAGGCACTTTACTTGTCTGCACGACATCATTTAGGGCTTCCAGCATGAGCTGCCGTGTTTCTTTTTCCACTCGCTTTAACAATACTGGAGCGATTCCATCCAGACCGGCCGCCGCCTTTCTCGACAAGTGTTTGATGGCTAGCTCCAGCTCCCTCATTGTTAGTGTGCCGCAGGTTTTCGGTGCTACCTGTAAGGATGATGCAGGCTCTTCCTGGGCTGTTGGGGTACATGAATACAGTTCACATGACATAAAAGCTTCCATGCATCCTTTAGCTTGGCAGATTCCAGTGAGGATGTGGGGTCCTGGGAGCGGATGTAGAGCCGTAATTTTTTATCAGCATCATCCTGCAGTTCCAATTTCTCTGAGGAGCTTCCTGTTTACTGCCTGTATCTTTAGATGTACTAGCACGGCCTTGTTTTTTGGTAGTTGGTATACTCATTGGCAGCACCATTATTACCAGCCTGGAATGTGTGCCATTTTCTTCGACGCCGCTTGGTTGCGTCTAGCTTGTTCAACAGTACTTCACAGCAAAATGCGTGTAACAGGTTGGTCATGTATTTTGCTTTCTTTTCAAAAACAAGCTCCGTTGGGCTTTTTCCTGGTGGTGCACTTGGCAGTATATGTTGCCAAGATAGGGTGCTGGAGAGGTTAAACTTTATGCTTGTTCCTTACAGCCACTGGAGCATTGGCTTCAAGTAGTTGACATCTCATGTGCATTTATTCATTGAGACATTCAATATGTTGAGTACCACCTGTTTAAATGCTCCATGTGCTCCTCTTGGTTGTTGTGAGAATTTTATTTTAGTATATGCAGTGTGTGGTTGTCTGCCTTTTAGTCTTTGGATATGGCCTGCTTGTATGACCTCGCATGTGAGTGCACATGTTGCATGGTCCATGCTGTCATGGTGCTACTGTGCAGTTTGAGCAATGGGACTTATATGAAAGCACTTATATGTCGCCTCATGGCTGCATGGTATATGCAGTATGCTGATCAGTGTGCGCCTGTTCGCTACTACTGTGGTACCTCTAGGGGTTGGAATTTTGAGGTGTAATGCTAAGAAAAATCCAGCAGACCTTTGTTTCATGGTGTACAGTTGAAGGGATAGACACTCATTGTCGGTGTATACTAAAAGCATGGTCTCTATGCTGTACAGCTGTACTGCTTGTATCCGTGTTGAGAGCAGTTGTGGTATGACAACTCCTCAGTGCCTGCCACCAACCCTCATGTCTGTACATAAAGGTTTGTCACCATTTAACACCTTTCCAGTATGCTGTTCATTGCTGAATGCTCAGACTGCAAAACATACAGCATGTTCTCACATTCACTGCCATGTGACTGTATTGATAGCCACAAGTTGTCCTCTCGATGTGTGTGTGCCTTAGTGTTTTTTGATCACATTGCTTGGTGTTTTCATTACCATTGAGCGGCTACAAGCATACGATGTGTATGACTTATAACTTGTCTCTGCCACATACTGTGCTTATGAAAGCAAAACTGAAAGTTACAAGCTGGAACATATTAAAGTTAATAGCCTCTGTAAGTGAGCACAAAGGTGATTCATTCCATCTTGAAGAACTTCATTTTTGCAAATAGTTGAATTTTTCAAAATATACTTTTCCCCAAACACATAACTTTGAAAATAATTATGGAGCAAAATAGACCAGCTCTTCACAGACAGCACTGCCGCCTTCTTTAAATTTAGTGCGTCATGGCATTATCCTCTAAACTGGTCCTTTCAATATCCAATATCTAGTTCTGATGTTTAGTGCGTGTCTGGCCATTTATTAAATGCCGCACCCACCCATCATCTTACTTTGTTTACTCATACACACGTGTAGGCACTGAGATGTGTTAGTGAAAATGGTGCACTTGAGACAGCATTAAAATAATCACATATCTATGTCTAGGTATTTATGCTGCCAAGTGCAAGGTGGCTGCAGTGAAAGGTTCCAACACAAAACTCAATATTTATTTTTCGGCATCAAGTTTATCAAGAAGCTTTTCAATGAGGCGCCGTTGCGCCTCTTGGTATAAAAAATTCTGCCGCCTTTCGGCCTACCTGTCACACGAACCACTTCGTGTATATTTACGTGCGCTTACACGGCACCGCTGTCACCCGCTGACGAAGATTTTTGATGAGCGACCGGACAGCAGTCTTGCACGCGCACTGCGCTTCCATCGCTCCGAATTGCCATCAGACTATGTCCTGCCGCATCATTCCTTGCAGCCCCCATGGGTAATGACTCAGCCTTCAGTCTGCCTGCATGTCCCTGGCATAATCAAGAAGTTTGAGATCCCGGTTAGCGGACTGAAGCAACTCGCACTTGCCTACATCTGGTCAGAATACCACAAATGTGTGCACGTCTACACGGATGGATCTGCGTCTCCAAATGCATCAACAGCAGCTTTCGCAATCCCTGCACAACAGACGACCCGTAGATTCATTTTGGGACACAAGTCTACTTCAACCGCTGCAGAGCTTGTGGGCCTTCGGGAATCGATTCGCCACATCTGCGGAGAACCGCCTCACGAGTGGTGCATTTTCACCGACTGTAAACCTGCGCTACACATTTTAGGTTGCTTCCTGCGCCACACAGCCTACCAAGCTCTGGCTCTTGATATGATTAGTCTCGTATCATTTGCTCAGGGAAACGGCCACCGTATAGTGTTTCAGTGGATCCCCGGACACTGCGGACTCGATGGAAATGAGACCGCCGACGCTGAAGCAAGGAGCGCCTTCAGCAGTGGCCTGCGTACAGCTGTACCGTTCTCTATAGTGTACACGACTTGTCTCCTTTCGGAATTGATGAGGAGGGCGACGGCTAGGTACTGGGCCCTGCCAGACACCCACCACATCCGCCTTAAACGGCTAGATCCGACGATGACCTTTTCAGTTCCTCGCGGAATACCTCGCCCTATTGCATGCGTTATCCGTAGACTACGTTTAAACGTGGCATTCACGCGCAAATACTTGCACTTAATAGGACAAGCGGACTCCCCGGAATGTATCACATGTGGCGTGCTAGAGACTATAGAACATGGTTTAGTGGCGTGTCCAGCGTATGCACGTGAAAGACTCATACTCTCATCTGCTCTGAAGCCTATGGACACATCTCTATTCTCTGAGGATTTGATCCTCGGCGCTTGGCCAGATAGTTTTAGAGCTGTAAAGGCAACGCAAGCGCTCTCACGCTTTTTGAGCGACACGGACCTTGTCTCGCGTTTGTGATTGCAGAAAGTGTGCCTTGTTTTTTTTAAGTAGTTTTTCATCTGCCTCCTCCAATCATCATCGTCCCCCATCGTGACCTTCTTTTATCTCCTCTTCCCGTCCCCCAGAGCAGAGTAGCAGGCCAGATATTTATTTTTCAGGCCAACCTCTCTGCCTTTCCTATCAATAAACCCTCTCTCTCTCTCTCTCTCTCTCTGCCGCCTTTCCTCTGCCACCATGCGCCATTCTTCAGCAAGATCTTCACGCTCTTGGCGCCGCTCTTCAGCGAGAGCTTCGCGCTCTTGGCGCCGCTCTTTAGCGAGAGCTTCACGCTCTTTCTGCCATTCTTTAAACCATGCCGCTCTTTCTTCAGTGAGGTTCTTAATTTCGAGCTCCTTGAGCCTGATGTCTTCGGCATGCTTTCGCTCATTCAGCTCTGCCTTCCTATCTTCCAGAACCAAGCGCTGGCTTTCTAAATCGTGCTCTCGTTTTGATCTCTCCTCTAAAAACTGTAGGGTTGATTCATTTTGCCTCTGCAGACCTGCAAGAGATAAACTGAATTCAGGATGATAGCTGAGCACTAGAGCTAAAAAGCACTGCATTATATGACGCAAAAGTGTTCTTTACGTATACCTGAACACACATAAAACACACTCATGCAACTGTTACACTCGCTGAGGACACAGCTGATATATTCTTTGGTTTACTGGAGGCATCGTAACCTGCATGCTATAGGGACTTAAACGCAGGTTTTTATTAATGATGGTCAAATGAATACGCTGATGTTCCTTCATTTACCTCTTAACAGCGTAGCCCGTGTACAGGGGGCACGCACCAGCTGCATGCTTGGGGGGATGGCCCTTGTCCAGGTGATGCAGTTGCCTGTAGTTCTTCAAATGTTAGCACGAAATGGCATTACTTCATGCAGACCGTCCATCATCTGTTTCACAGTTTCCAAGTGTACATTTTAAGCAGTAATCCAACATCCTCATGTGGGCAGATTCATAAAATGATCCGGAGTTCCCGGGTTCGACCCCAACCGGGGCGGCTGCGTTTTTATGGAGGAAAAACGCTAAGGCACCCGTGTGCTGTGCGATGTCAGTGCACGTTAAAGATCCCCAGGTGGTCGAAATTATTCCGGAGCCCTCCACTACGGCACCTCCTCTACCTTTCTTCTTTCACTCCCTCCTTTATCCCTTCCCTTACGGCGCGGTTCGGGTGTCCAACGATATATGAGACAGATACTGCGCCATTTCCTTTCCGCAAAAACCAATTATTATTATTATTATTATTATTATTATTATTATTATTATTATTATTATTATTATTATTATTATTATTATTATTATTATTATTATTATTATTATTTCGGTAGCTGTATTTTTTTAGTGCAGCAGAATATAAACATAAAGTACCGTCCTTGAGGTTCAATACAGCATGCAAGGCAATCCACAACCAGAGTGCTTTCTGCAAACTACACCGCACAACCACTTCAACTCTTACCTAATGAAGTGCTGCAGTTAGCTATCTGGTCTTCCATGGAAGTACAAATTAAAAATGTTTGTTGAAGTAATTACAGGTCACTTATATTAAGAGGCACATTTCTTCATCTGAATAAAGAAGTCCATTTGTATACACTTGCGCAGCTCCAATCGTTCCTGGAAACTCTCAAACACTGACAGTTTCTGTTGTCACGCTTCCCGAAATTGAAGTTAGCAATGCATGCATTTTTTCACATCAAACGTAGGAGAGTCAACAAATATCATGACAGAGGCTGCTGTAAAACAATGAAATTATCTGGCCGTCCTCTCTGTAGTGACACCAATTGACTGATTATAAATACCTGGCTATAAATGTTGGTGCAGATGGCACCATAAAGTATTTGGGTCTGCACAATGAATACAGGCATGGCAGAACATGGCACTATAAATAATGCTGGCATGAATGGTGTGTTCCATGATCGCAGAGAATGGTGAATGAGTTGTCTTTTTGCTACTCATTTACTTTAATCTGCAACCTTTCGTTTACTGTAGCTCCCTACTAATGCTGATTCAGCGGTCGTCCATGCATAGCTTCTGCATCAAAACAAAGGCTAAGCTTTTGGCCAGGTTGCACACTTGATGCTTGGTCACTCATTTTGTGCCGAGGCAAACAGCCAGTCGTCAGGGCAGTTAGTCTCAGCAGACTCACATGTTGAAGTGATCCAGTTTGTCGACGTATTAAGATAAGAAAGACTTACAGAAATAAGCTGTGGTCAAATACTATGTGCTGATATACAAATGTCATCACCCCTCCATGGCACTGACCGCAGCCTTGGTGTGGTTGAAGAGGGCTCTGTCCGAGGCATGGTTTCGCACCTGCTTGTATCTGCTCGATGGAAACAGGCAAACAAATCAATCAAATGCTTCCGTATGTATGAAATAAAAGATTTTTTTCATGTCTACACATTACTACAATGTGAAAGGCCGGTGCATAGCACTGTGAACTGTTTATGCATAACATTGACACACAGCGTAAGGGGGTATGGACGTCACGGGTGCAAGTTTGTTGTCCAGCATGAAGCTTCAACACTGCAGGTCAGAACACGTGGCAAAATGCAAATCAGATGTGTGCGTGGCCTTGTGCCGTGCTCCTCGAACAACTAAACGGTGCGCACTGCGAGTCAGTGAACACACCCTATTATGTTGTAAGTTGAGTGCCGAATACTGCAGCCATTTTTTTATTAAACTTTATGGGCTGCATTAAGAGTAATGAATGACTCAAGAAAGAACATAACATTTTGTGCCCCGCCGCGGTGGCTCAGTGGCTAGGGCGCTCGACTACTGATCCGGAGTTCCCGGGTTCGAACCCGACCGCGGCGGCTGCGTTTTTATGGAGGAAAAACGCTAAGGCGTCCGTGTGCTGTGCGATGTCAGTGCACGTTAAAGATCCCCAGGTGGTCGAAATTATTCCGGAGCCCTCAACTACGGCACCTCTCTCTTCCTTTCTTCTTTCACTCCCTCCTTTACCCTTTCCTTACGGCGCGGTTCAGGTGTCCAACGATATATGAGACAGATACTGCGCCATTTCCTTTCCCCCAAAAACCAATCAAATTAAAAAAAACATTTTGTCCTTATGTACTTGATGTGCTCAACATGAATAAATGTTGAAAATGAATATTGCTAGTCTACCAACCACTGAGTTCTCTGCGTCATGCCCAGGGCTTGCGGGATCGGAGTAATTATTCGACATCATCCTCTCTAAAATTTCTTGAGCCGGGAAAGGCGGCTCATTTTCATCTGAAATGGAAGAAGCATATACGACATGGACCACTGTTAACCAACATGCATGTATGATCAGACTGAGCAGCTGGAAATTACACAGGGACACTAGCACTACATAAGAACACTGCTGCCGTCCGTCACTGTTGTGTTCTCGGCTAGTGTCCTTGTGCCATTATCAGCTTCTCTGTGCGAACCCAGAACGAAACACAAGCACAATTCCTACCACCTTCAGCTGCTTGGAATTTTTTGCTCAAAGGGCATAAATGATCCAGTACATATTATAATGTCAACTGCTGATGCAGGGACATCTGTTTGTAGCCTGTGGTGTAGTAGATAGAACTGTCTCACAGGACCTTTGTTACAATGTTTGGTTTTAGCTCTGCATTCAACGTCGGCCTAGTAATGGTGCCAGGAAAGTGCACTAGCAGAAGTAAAGCAAACAATCTTGGGATCACCTAGCATTTATTCTGGCTCCGCGTTCTTCAACACTATTAAGCCGATGACTACAATTCGGCAAAAGATACAGAGGCAACGCTTAGCCTAGAGATCAGAATGGATGCGTGTACGAACAGTACAGTTTGCATGATAAGCATTGTATCACGCAGTCGGAGCCAGTTATTATATAAATCAAGACTATCGTGTTTCATGAGCTGCCTACATCACGTGGGCACAAAACTGCTTACGGACAACACCAGAAGGTAGCGCGGCCTTACCAGGGCAAAGCTGCCTATCGCATGTGGCGGCACGTGCAGCTTGTTGGGCCGTAAAGTCGTGCGCGAAGGCCTCCATGTCCGCTAGCACAGTGGAACACTGACGGCCTTAATCCTTGCTCGGACCAGCCTCTTTGCAGGGCGCCGATCCTCTGCGCTGCACTGCGCGAGGTTTGTAGTGGCATTCCTCGCCACGTCGCTGACTTCCTGGAACAGCACTTCACGGCTCGCGTATTCTTCTTCTGTTCCAGACCTATATAGTATTAATAGAGTGCCTTCATCAGCATCCTTAAGCAGAGTTGCAGTGCGGTGTACTCAATCGTTTCACTCAGGAGAGATTTAAAGTACTCACTTCCTCAAGTTCTTCAAGTTGTCTGAAACGAAGTTCAAAAGAACCAGGTCGAACCTTTCTTTTACACTTCGCACGCTGAAATCTTTTCCTGTGGCGGCTAACAGCGTCGTGGCGATCTCGGTCCATTTTGCGCCATCGCGCATGGCGTTTATCTCCAAGAGTGCCTTTAAAAATGAGTATGTCGTCGGCCGAGCAGAAGCGCTTGCGCGTTATACTGCGAGGCGCAGGTAAAGGCGCAGCTACGTCTGCCGCGGCCATTGCCTTCCTTCCCTCGGCGCCTCGGGATACTGGGGATAAATTCACGCCTCGATGCCTCGGATATCTCGGGTAGTGTGGCTTATCTCGGGGGACTCTCGGGACGCTTTAAGGCTCAGCTTGGCTCGTCTTGTCTGTTTGGATCAAATCTCGTGAGGTGCTGAAAAAAAAATCTTGGCTTGGCTCGTCTTGTCTGTTTCGAACAAATCTCGTGAGGCGCTCGCGTTACACGTGACTTTGCGATATTCCGGTAAATTCGACGGCAGACCTCATACGTCTGCGGAGTGCGTCTCAAACGCCTGGACGCTCCGGTAAAGTGCGCGCACGCGCAGTAGGCATCCGGTAGTACGGTATACGTCTCCGGTAATACGCCTACGGCATTCAAAAAACGTCTAATGCCTCTTCAAAAACGCAATTCTTGCTGAGGCTTAAATAGCAACTTGAAAAAAAGTACAGTCACAAAAGACAAGGGACAAGAAAAGGAGTGTACACGCCACAACGACTGGACTGTCAACTGTGACAGTTGACAGTCCAGTCGTTGTGGCGTGTACACTCCTTCTCTTGTCCATTGTGTTTTGTGACTGGTTGTTTCAAGCTACTATGAACCAACTGGCCCGCATTTCAACTCTTCTGCTTCAATAGCAATGTTTTTTTTTTGTTTCTTGTTTAAATAATCCCAAAACTCTAAAACTCAGCCATGAGTTTGATGGTTCAAAGGTGGACAAAAGCGCCTCTAGTGAATGCGGGGTTGTCTTAGAAACGTGCATGCAAATTACAGAAGTCGCAGTTAAGCGAGTAGCGAAGTACGTTTCCGCTACATTTATTCTGCGCTTGGCGCGCATCATCAAGCGGAAACCAAAGAAGACCCCTCCTCACAATGTGCCGCGCTGCTCCGACAGATGGCGCGCCACTCGCCCGCTTCTCCCCTTGGTCTCGTTGCGTCACCTTGGCCGTGCGGGGACCGGTGCGAGGATACCTCAGTACCCTTGCGTATAAGTTTTCTCGTTCTCTCCCCTTCCAACTTTCAGCGTGCGTCACAAGGCGGCTACCTTGTGCGTCACCCCAACCCTCGTGTTTAGGCGACGCGGCTGCTCTTTCCGCTCACAGCGCGTTCCTAGGTGCGGCGTCCGATGCGGAACGCCTATGCCGTGATCGCTGCGCTGTAGCGCGTCTGGTGGAAAAGCGTCCCCTGCGATGTGTGCCGTGCTGCTGGCGAGGAGTCATGCGTCTGCTTGGTGCTCCCAAGCGAGATAAGGACGTTTCGATCGGGGCATTAGCCCCGTGACCGCGTCCGCATTCATGGCGCGTCATTGTGTGATTCAAGAGCATGCCGAGCGAATCAGTGGGCGGTGCCAACGGGGTGCGATACCTCTATCGCTTTCCTCTCTTAAAGGCGAAGCTTAAGCGTCCTCCAACTTTTTTGCTTTTGCTGTGCAGGACGTCAACGACTAATGCTAAAATTATCTACCTTCTAAAGTACTGATCAGCGCGCTAACCTTCTTTAAAAGTCGCTCCCCATCAGAAGTCTTAAAGGAGTATAGACACCTAAATTTTTGGTGCTCGTTTTCTTTTTGTTATAATGCGTAAGGGATCATTATACATTGATTACCACCTGGTATTCTCTCTACAACCTCAAAATAACTTAAAATCGCATTTATTTCTCGTGCTCTTTCGGTTTCAAGAGCCGAATGAGGACTATATGACTTCAACGTGTACTTACAGGTCACGTTAGACATAAAAAAACTGCGATATAATCGCTGCTTCCTCATTCGTTGTCATTCAGGCTCTCGAGAAAAACTGGCTTCAGCACTGCAGTGAATTAAAACGATGACGCAGCGATTTCATGGACACTTTTCCATGCCTCATTTGACACAAAAGCACTCTTCGACAACACAGCCATCCTTCGGCTGTTGAAACCGAAACGGAAAAAGCATGACAGAAAAAGTTCCATTATAAATTATTTAGCGGTCGTTGGCGAATATCACATAGTGATTCATGCGCAGTAATGTCTTCCGCATCATTGTAGAGAAGAAAACATGTTACCAAAGTTAGGTGTCTATACTCCTTTAAATATTGAGCTTTCATACCTAGTTGCTATAACATTCGTCGTTCCATAAAACTCGATTCCTGCCCCTGTCTGCTTTAATCCAGACCGTTTATAATTAACAAGACAGTTGCGCGCATTGCTTTTATTCCATCCAAGGCTCGTATTCAGCGGATTTCTCTTGTTACAGCCGGAACTCACACTTTCGACAGTAGGGTGTTTATTTTTGTTCTTTCTTAACCCTTACAAGAATTTCTACCTAGTTTTAATTAAACACTTATTGACTTTTGGCTATAAAATATTTTGCGATACAATTCAGAGCTCATATACTTTTTCTGTTGAGTTACAATTTGAAATTGGCCACCGTATTTGAATTGACTGCTTATTAACTCGATAGATCCAAATTGAGATTTTATCTACTAGCAATACGCCTTTTACTGACTGTTTATAAACCTGCAGTCCACATTTAATTCCATGTCTATTAACACTTAATTCATAATTGCCTGTAAGTTTACATTTAATTGACTGGTTTATTACTTGCCATCCTTATATATTGATCTGCTGTTCACATTTCATTGTCTGATTATTGAAAGCTCTAAATGCATCCAGTCGAGAGTTTATTGGGTGTTTATTACCTTGCCACAGTGTTCCAAGCTGTATATATAGTGCATCCATTTTGAGCATGTGGTGGTCTTAAAATTGCAAGACTGTGATATGTGATACTCTTGCACAAAAGAAAATTTGCATTTATCGTGTCTGGTGTTCCAAGACCGGTATTTCAGACATGGTTCTTTGACGTGGTGTAGTGTGTTCTCATCTGGCGTGGCCCGGCCGGCTCATACCAGCTCTGGCGTGCTTGTGTTTCCTGTTTCCTGGTGTGGTCGGTGTACCATTCCGGTGATATCTAAGAAAGGAAGCATCCAGAAAGAAATTTATTACCTAATTTTCTTTAAAAAAATGCTCAATGTTAGGACATACTATCGTGAACAAAATCAAGAGACCTCCACAAGTGTATACTAAAATGTGCGAGATTGCATACGGGCCTCGGTCTCAACGACAGGATTGCTTCACCAGGCGGCACCCGCATGCATTTTGACACAGTTCGTTACGCGCTCACAGGGGTCTCTTAATTTTGAGCACTATAATAGACAGGAGCATGCACGTAATTACGTGATTCGTGTTCTTGCCAAGCATGAAGAGCAAGCACGTATTGAAAGAATAAAAACGTTCATATTTGCCCAAGAACACCGTTGGGTTTATTGGCAGGCGAAAGCAGCAGTTGAGTCACTCTGGAGGCCGCTTGCGTCATAGCGTGCATCTTTTCCTAGAAAGTGAATTATCTTTCATTGCCTTGATGGCGACTTGAATCCAGCTGTGTGTAGTCACAGTGCCTGAAGATTAAGAGACAAAAATTATGTTTATTATGAACTACACCACTATATTGATCACTGTACGAAGGTAAATAGCAAGCGCTGCCATTAAATTTAGCGCTGTGGTGCAAACATGTACTCCACACTCAATATGGCTGAACCGATTAAATATAATTATGAACAGATTGAGCCTTCTGCCTTATAGTAAATCAATGCTTCTCAAATAGTGCACTAAACTTAATTTCAGTGTGTTTTTATTGCATTCGCAGCTAATTTCACATATTTACACGCTCTCAATGCTTCGCGAACTGAGCTTTTGCCATATTCATGATGTTGCAACTCATATTGCAAGCTTTTCGAGACAATGACAAACAATCTAGCATATCTTGCAATTTCATTCACTACCAGGCCCACAGATTATAATGGTTTGTAACCTGCAGAAATAAATTGAACACATAGAAAAACAGCTGCAGGACACTGATTTTGGGAGAAATTACAGAAATGATTAGAAGACGCTCATAAGGATGTTCACAAATCGATATATGCTGCAGTTCGTGTTAAAACAGATCTCATAAGAGTACATTTCATGGCGAAAAAATCCATGACCTGACACTTTTTGCATCTCCAGAGGGTACTGAACAGTAAAGCGCTGGCTGGCTGTTTCTATTAGAAGACCATTCTTCGTCATTGCTATTTTGGCAGAGAAGCATAAAGAGTTGACTAGAGGAATGTGGAAGTAAAGATGTGCAAATTTATATCAAACATTGTGCCCACACAAACCAACAAGGCTAGGACGTTAAGCAGTGAAAAAGAAACTTTGCCTCTGTGCAACTGAATGAACATTCAACAAACTGCTTTGAATCCTGGCACTCAGAAAACCACAGCAGATGTACAAACCAAAGCTGGCAGATTATTTTTACGATGAGTATATGCAAACCAAATGTGTCTGAGAACACCAGTTTTGTTTACGTATAGCCTGTTGTTCACATCAAGATCATCTGGGGCAGGTCATTGCATAGTACCTGCAGGAACTTGCACACATACAAAACCTCACAACAGACTACGATTACTGGGCATTATTCGCTATGGTGCCTGGCACTCCATGCCTTGCGGCAAGATGCACTTCTGTTGGTCAATCCATGTGTTAAGGCTTGAGTTATAAAAAAAATGTCAGTGGACTACAACTTATGTGAATAACCTTAACAAGGTGCTTTACTGGTTCTGAGCAGGCAGATCACTTGCAGGAGGCACATCCTGCAGCAAGTCAGATAGTAAAACTGCAAATTGTGTCGCTTTGGGACCCCGGAGTGGAACACCCCGGATTAATTTAGACCACCGACGGTTCTTTAACCTGCGCCGATTTCGCATGGCAGACAGGCGCCTTTTCCGAAGCAGCCGTTTTTACTGCCATGCTAAGTACATGACGCAAAAGTAGCGTTACCAATACCTCTCCCACCATGCAGCGCTTCCAGCTAATTCTCTACAGAACCACGCTGGGACATCCCTGCTAAGTGTAGCACAAAGTGGACAAGACATGGTGTCATATTTAATAGCATAAACTATTTTACGAAGCGTGCAGCAGAACTAGCTATACTCGCAACAGTTTATTGTGGGTTTGCAGCCAAGGTAGGCAGGAAAGGGAAGGAGGCGCACATTTGTCCACGAACTGTGGGGGATTGGTTGGAGATGGTGCAGGCTGGCGAAAGCTGAGATAGGTCACTCCCCATGACAATGGAACAAAAACCTGTCCCTCTTCTTGCCTGCCTAGCCACAAAAAGCTCTCCTGAAGTATAGTAAGCATTGGCTCGAGCACACCAATGCTTGAGTAAAACCTAGCCGCAAATTTTTTGACATGTTAGCTCAAGTAGCCCAAGGTGATTAGAACATGAATGGCAACAATGCATGCATAAGAGCTAGATAATAGGTCAGCCAACATTCATTTCAAGCTAATTTTCGTGTGAAATACTCTTAGTGATAGCTACAAGTTGTATCGCTTACTAATTTTTGCCGTAGATTAAGTGGAGACAACTGGAGGATTAAAAGAAGAGGGCCAAAGTGGCATTACCTATGAATGCCGACACTGAATCAGAATCCCTTCGGTCTCAACAATTCTAAAATTCCAAGCTTCACAGCACATGACTGCCAAGTCTTCTTTCTAAAGTATGACAGCTAAGTATTGATGAAAATTGTTAATTTCTGGATAATTCTACTGCTCATGCGCTGCCCCATATCTCTCAGAGCCTCATCACATAGGCTTTTTTTTTCAATTCAATTCAATTCTTTTATATTTGCAGAAATAATGGAATATATCCTTCACACGAAGGATATATTCCTTAAATATATATTCCCCAAATATATTCCATAAATATATTATCCTTCACACGACCTACCTATTGTGCCCATGAACTAACCCCCTTGCAGAAACCTTCACATGGTGACATACCTACAATGAATCAGTCACTAGCTCTCATCCCGTATGTTTGTCATCGTTTGTCTTGTGCTTCCTAATAAACCGCTAACAAAACCTGACTTGCAATGCTCGAATACATTGAAGGAGTGAATATATACTTCTGTGCGAAATCTAGCTAAAACCAGTAATTACCTGTGAGTGCACCCATTTTCACTTGATTGAGCGCCTTCTGCATGGCCTTTTCCTAGCGTTCCAATGTCACCCCCCTGAGGAGTTGCCAATGAAGCTGCGTTGCGCCACTGATTCTCTTGTCCAGACCATTTCTTGAGAAATACTGCATCTTTTGGGATTCCGTCCAGGGTGTGTATATGGACTTCTCCATCTTCAAATAATAAATGAACACACCTACATGAAAAAGAATATATGCATAAAATCTAGATGCTATATTGACAGTAAGAAATGAAACTAATGGCATTTCTTGATTGCATAGTGTCGTATGGAAATACGTTTTAATGCCTGTTAATGAGAAGTAAAAAATAATGTAGTAATTTTAAATCAACACAAAACTTACCCCTTTATATTGACCGAGTCATGGAATAGCATTAGGCTATGGTAGCAGAGAAAATACAGAAGGTTACTGCATGCTTTGCCTTTTTATGTTTGCAGCTCTAACTTTACAAATCCTTTAGAAAATGACTTCAAACTTATGAAAATCCCAGATTAGTGTGTGTAATACCAAAGACTCCAAAATAAAATAGAATGCAACAGTACGAGCACTGTCTGTGTTTCACACGGGAGGCTGTGCCTGCTAAGAGCAATTCTGTAATTCCAGCTCTTCAAGATGCCCTTATCAAGGAAGGCACGAATGCTGCTTAACCTGCAGTAATGTAAAATGTCCTCAAAATGCCGGCCATTTCTGCATATTTGAGCAGTCCGAAATGAATGGAACTTCATGTGACAGCAATCATTGAGCTATCAATACAAGCAAACAACTTGGTGCCTCCTTAAGCAGAAGCAAAAAACGTGGGAACTTAAAAGTCAATTTAAAACTGATAACATTTAGGCACGGGTTTGTATGATCGCTCACATTTATGCCTCCGGTTACCTGCATTTTCCGCACACATTTCTTTGAAGAAAAGTTTTTAGGCAAGGCGATTTGGTTCTCAGGCATAACAGCATACAGATTAGTTCACAACGAACAGCACACAAGCACAGCTGCTGGACTCGCAACTGTTTCCTTGTACGAAACCACAACGGAATACATAGCCTGTGCTATTCATAGCCAGAAATATAAAATAGAAATGAATCTTAAGCAAGAAAAATGAGACAAATGCTGCTTAACACATTATATGATATCATAGTACATGCTATAATGAAGTAGTTAAATTAGTCACTTTGCAACTGATAACACTGAGACGTGAAATAGCTAAAAAAATTTAAATGTGATAAAGCAGGAACCGTAACCCAAACTAACAACACACTAGTAGACAGAGGAAGTAGAAACACTAATGCAATAACCAGCACTACAACGCACTGGCCTTCAGAACAAAACATGATGGCCTTAGTCACGTCAAGATGCAGTAGTTGTTGGGCTGTTGGTAAGCCATGATCTAAGAGGAACCATCGCTAAAAGGGCAACGGAAAAGATAGAAGGAGGACGACACGGACAGAGGCACTGAACTTCCACCTTTTAGTGCAAGTTTAAAGTTCAGCGCCTCTCTCTGTGCCGTGCTCCTTCTATCTTGTCCATTTTACTTTTAGCGCTGGTTCTTCTGAGATCAAGACTCAGAGCCATGCAAAACAAGGCAGTTTCTTAGCGTGGCAGAAGCACACACAGACTCTAGTGCTTCTAAAAACATGTGCATGTTACAAGTGAAGTCAAATGATTCGTTATTGCTATGCCATTTTTCACTGCGACCATTGCCGCTAGGTGCATGAGAAAAAGAGGTAATATTCTTGCATGTTTTTTTGTGTTTGCTTTTCTTTGTATTTGGCTGTATTCTATATCTGACTGTGTGCAATACAACCCACGAATTATGGAAAACACATATATTCCTTGTGGAATATATGTGTATTAGTGCAAGTATACTCACTGAAAAAGTAAAAAATGCACCAAATCTCGCTGAGGGAACGTTTTGAGTTGAATATGCTGAGTGATGCAAAAATGACTACTTAGCATGCACCCTTTTCCATTTACCACTTTCATCTTTTCTGTGCATAGACTGTGTGAACAGTACACAGTACTTATTTAGCACTCTGATCCGGTGGCAGTACAAATATAGTAAATACAGTGAGAGGCTATACATTGCAGCCAGATTAATATTTGCCCTTTACGAGAGAAACTGTCAGAAAAGCGGGTCTGAGTAAGACTCACAGTTCAATTACTTCTTTGCCTGTACTATAATGCCTTTCATCTTTTGCGCCTCAAGTGAAATCAGATGCCTTTGTTCAGTGCCATGTGACACTGACCTTAAAGCAGAAGGATGACAGAGTTATCCTACTGTCAAGATATCGTGGGCGGCTGTGGTGTTGGTTGGCGCCGAAGTTACAATTAATCGGGCCAACCTGCCCACCACTGCACTCTCCGTAAGTTCGGAGGGGGAGGAGCGACAAACTTCTCCACCCCGCGTGCGAAAGATTGTGATTCGACTGCTGACCGGCGATAGGGGCCACGCCTGATTAGTCGTTGACCGGAGGCATGAGGCGTAGGCAAGTTCCGTAGCGAAATAATTTAATTAGGCAAACAACAACCAAGTATTACAATATGCCCGACAAGGTAACGCCGTACACTGACGTGACGCAAATAACAGAAGCACCAATTGAACACCTTAACACAACAATTAACACAAAGAAAGAAACATCGGGGCGATTGCTACACAAAAATGTTACGAGACGGAAATACAGTACAAAGGATTACAACGAGAAACACAGAAAGCAAAAAATACAAAGATAAAACAGTTGAAGTGAGTGGTGAGAAACGATGGCTTAGCTGCGGAGTGGCAAGTTCCGGTCGCAGGGAGCGTCGGGCTGCGGTTGCTCGTCGAGGGGCTGACGAACTTGGGCCTCGCGTCTTCGGGACCACCGTCGCCGCGCTCTACGCGTCATATCTCCGCCAAGGCTCCTTACCGACCACTTCCCTGGCTGACCTCACTCTCGACCGCACGCACTGTAATATCCAGACCAACTGCCAGCCCGGGGCGTTCCCGTCGCCCCCTTCGCATGGCAATGAATGAAAAAAAAAACAACGCAGGGAAAAAAAAAGGGCTCTTCAGGAGCCACGCACAGAGGAATGCAGCTCCTAAAAAGAAAAAAAAGAACACATGAAGGAATGTCGAAAGAATTCGGCACAATGCATTAATCCCACGAGGAGTCATTGGGGGCCGCGAAGAGTGCCGGGGCATTCAATCCGCTTCTGCTGTTCCCAACACGTGCAAGCGCTTGCCACCTGTATGGCAACAATACTAGGAGGGGGGGGAGTAGTTTTGAGTGACCCCTACAGCGCTATGGTGAGAATGCCGTTCCCCCGCGGGGAGGGGGAAATAGTCGTTGACGCCGCTCCGCGACATGTTTCTGGGAAACAAAGGTCAAAGCTGGACAGGGCAGGCACGAACTTTGTGACACAATTCCACGAAAAGAATGATATTCTCAATAACATTCACAAACAAAACACAAATTTCGTGCATGCACACACGCTCCTGGCGGACAAGCCACCTCAGATGAAAGACGGGCCCATCACTGTCACCAGCGCGCACCACCTCATCGTATCACCAGTTTTCCACGAAGGCTCGCAGGATAGCGCACCGACACACGCCTCACGCACTGCCACACCTCACGCACTCACGTCCCAGTTAATCAAAACAGTTCGACACTGCACATTCGGTTGTAACAGTCCAACACTGAAACACGACCATACGCAAACATCTTGCGCTGCATAGCATTTCAAATCACTACCAACAATGCGCAAAATAACACTAAAAAGAAATTTCTAGCTAAGAGTGAAACTGGGCCGTCGCAACCCGTTTAGTTCACCCCATGGCTATTCACACCCGGCTGAGGTAGTCTGCGCCGACGTTATCTATTCCCTTAATGCTCTCGACCCCGAGGTCGTACTCCTTTAGGAGCAGCGCCCAGCGAAGCAGCCGTGAATTCATGAACTGAGCCTCGTTCCGATATTTCAGTGGCTGATGATCTGTCTGGACGGTGAATCGTTTGCCGTAGAGGTAGAAACTGAAGCGCTTGATAGCCCATACAATGGCCAAGCACTCCTTCTCAACTGCTGGGTACGCCTTCTGTCTGGGAAATAGCTTGCAACTCGCGTACGCGACGGGATGCAGAAGTCCGTCTTTTTCCTGCAACAGTACTGCCCCAACCCCTTGATCTGAGGCGTCGGTACGCAGTACAAATGGCGTGCTGAAATCCGCAACCTGTAGGATGGGGGCCTCTGAGAGCAGTTGTTTCAGGCTGTTAATGGCTTGTTCTTCGTTATCCCCCCACCTAACGCTGTTTGGTGCGAGTTTTTTGGTCAGGTCTGTCAGAGGTGCGGCAACAGTTGCGTAACTCGGGATGAATTCACGATAGTATCCCGCTACGCCCAAAAAGGCTCGTACTTGGCGTTTGGTTATCGTTCGTGGGGCTTGGCGGATCCTGTTCAGTGTTGATTCCATCGGGCCAAGGGTCCCCTTTCCAATCGTGTGACCGAGAAAACACAGTTTATCGACGCCGAGTTCGCATTTCTTCGGGTGTAGGGTCATCCCGGCCTCCCGGATTAGCGTGAGAACCTGCTCCAGTGACTTGACATGGTCCTCCCACGACTCGGTCGCTACGAGCAGGTCGTCGTAGTAATGATAGACGTTGTCTATCCCGTCTAGGAGCTTCCTCATCAGTTTAGCAAAGACGGCTGGGCCGGTCTTGATGCTGAAAGGCATGTTCCTGAATTGGTAAAGGCCACTGGGAGCCGAAAACGCCGTCTTTTCCCGTGAGTGATCGTCCAGGGGGACCTGCCAATAGCCCTTCGCGAGGCCCATCATAGAGAACTTTTTGCCTCCCACCTCCGCGATGAGGCAGTCGGCGCGGGGGATCGGTTCGGCGTCGGCAACCAGTACCTCATTTAATCTCCTGAAATCTACGCAAAAGCGGTTCGAACCGTCGGGCTTCTTTATCAGGACTGTTGGGGCATTATACGGTGAGCGTGACTTCTCGATCACGCCCATCCGCAGCATCGCGGCAAACTCCCTCTCAACTTCCTGACGCACTGCGAAGGGAAGCGGGTACTGCTTGACCTGGATGGGCTTGTTGGTGGTAGTGGCCAAGTTGCACACGGCCCACGTGGTGTATCCGGGCCGATCGGAAAGCAGCTCCTTATGTCGAGAAATGAGGGACTGCAGCTCCTGTGCCTGTGGTGGGGTCACTTTCTAGGATGCCGCGACATCGCGGTGGTCGGCTTGTTCCCCGAGAGGCCACACCAGCGCCCCATCGTCTATATTGGAGGCTAGCGACGCAACCACCGGCACGTGAGAGTCGGTTTCAGGGACCCGACTGAAGTATTTCTTCAGCATATTGACATCGAATGTTTTTGGGTTGCCCTCAACATCTACCACATAGTCGACTTCTCCCTTTTTCCCTTTGACCACATAGGGGCCCTTCCATTTCATCGTGAGCTTATTGTGCTCGGTGGGGAGCAGTAAGAGCACCTGGTCTCCAACCTGTAATGCACTCGATTTAGACCCGCGGTCGTAATACCGCTTGTATCGCTCACCTGCCTCTTCTAGAGCCTCATGTGCCATCTGACAGGTCGTTTCGAGCCTCTCTCGCAGGTCTGTCACATACTGGTAGGTCGTCTTGGTCTCCTCTTCCAGTTTGACCCCCGTCCACAATTCCTTCAGTATAGTGAGGGGGCCTCGTACGTTCCGCCCGTACAAAAGCTCGAACGGGGAGAACCCAGTGCTTGCCTGGGGGACCTCCCTGTAGGGGAACAAAAGCGGCTCGATAAACCGATCCCACTCCTTGGGCTGTTCTGAGCACATGCGGCGGAGCATCTTCTTGAGCGTCCTGTTGAGCCTTTCCACGAGGCCGTTGGCCATCGGGTGGTAGGGCGAGGTGGTCTGCAGGCGAAGAGACAGCAGACGGCCCACTTCTGCCATGAGTTCTGAGGTGAAATTCGACCCTCGGTCGCTCAACATCTCCTCCGGAACACCCACTCGGGCGAAAATTTGTAAGAGAGCTTCGGGCACCCGCTCGGTCACGATGCTGGGCAGGGCGACGGCCTCTGGGAACCGGGTCGCATAGTCGACTAGCGTCACGATGTAGCGATTCCCCTTCCGAGTTGTGGGCTTGAGGGGCCCAATAATATCGATAGCCACCCGGCGAAACGGCATGTCAACCAGAGGCCTTTTCTCAAGGGCACCTTTATGACTGATCCCCATGGGGCTGTCTTCTGGCAGCTGTCGCACGACGCCAGAAACCGACTAGCGTCACCATGCACGCCGGGCCAGAAGAAATCAGCCAGAATGCGGTCACAAGTCTTTTTGTGCCCCAAATGACCTGCCATCAGTCCGCAGTGTGTGAGGCGGAGAACCTTGTTTCGGTGCTGAAAGGGGACAAAAAGCTGTAAAGTACCCGAGCCTGACTGTGGTAGGAACTGGCGATAGAGCATGTCATCTCTTAGCAGAAAGGTGTACGAGCCCCCTCCCTTGCACCGGACCTTTCCCTCTTCCCTCTGCATCTGAAAACAACGCCGGAGGGTCTCGTCCGCTTGTTGGTCTCGGCTAAACTGCGTCGGGGTGACTTCTGCCATCGCGGTTGGTACTCGTAACTTGCGGAACATCTCCGACGATTGCTGCATGGACTATTGACGGGTGGTCACGGCCGCCGCGGGTGCGGGCTCGTCCGGGGTACTTGGCTGTCCCTGTACGGGACCCGATGCACCCGCTTCGGCCCCTTCGATACTCAGGGCTATTCCCCTCCAAGTCGCGTCGGGCTCGGACGGATGCTTGACGGCGTCGATAATCCCGAGAATTAGGTCGAACAGTGGCGATTCCATACATCCGGCCAGCACCTCTCCCCTATAGTAAGGCGTATCAACTTGAATTCGCGCCTCGGGTAGCGTTTTGGCCGAGCGGTCCACCAAGTAAACGGCTCGGTGTCGGCCAGTAAGTTGGTACTTTTTTACAAGGTCTCGGTTGACAATAACAATGTTACACCCCGTGTCTCTCAACACCTTTATCCTCTGCCCAGCAATGAGGCCTTCAACGACGGGAAGGACCTCGGACTCTTGGGCCCTGCCGAGGTTCACCACTGGCAGGAACTGGCCATCTTTCAGCTCTAGATAGTCGTTTTGAATTCAGGCCGACACGTCCTTTGCTCCCGGGCGTGCCCGGTTGCCCTTCTCAGGATTTCTCCGGCTCTCCTTGCAATGCGCTGCGACGTGCCCCGGTCGAGCGCAAATGTAGCAGCGTGGTGTGGATGATACTGCCACGGGTAGCGGTTTTCCCTGGTGGTCCTTGCGCTCAGCGTCGGAGGACTTGTCTACGGGCCGGTCCTCACGTTTTAGTTCACGCCGGCCAAAGTATGTGGATCCCCTAGCAGTGACATAGTTGTCTGCCCTTTGTAGCAGCTCATTCTGATCACCCGCCGTTTTCTTCAGGAAGGTAGCCATCGACGGCGTGCAGGTCTCTAGAAACTGCTCGCTCAAAAGGAGGCTCTTGATACCCTCGTAGGTCTGCTCGCACGAAGAGAGCTGTACCCACCGCTCCCAGTAATTCTCTAATCGGGAGAAGAACTGGGACGGGGTTTCGTGCTCGTGGGGGGCTTCTGTCCGGAACTTCTGTCGAAATCCCTCCTCCATCAAGCGGAAACCAAGCAGAAGAGCTCGCTTGACCTTGTCATACTCTACCGCATCCGCTCCCGGCATGCGGCCAAAAACGCTCAACGCCTCTCCCGCAAGGCACGTGCTAAGGGCAGTAGCACACTGGTCTCTCAGCCACTTCTGCGCCTCTGCGACTCGTTCGAACCGTGTCAGGTAGGCGTCCAAGTCGTCCGTTTTATTTTTAAACGGCGCCATTAGCTTATGTGGACTGACGACCGTGAAACGCGATGTAGGTTCGCTTTGAACCGAAGCGGAATCTGAACTAGCGCTCCCGCCACCCTCGCCTCTCGCGTGGAGAATTTGTAGTTCAGCGTTCAGTTCGAGCATTCGACGAGCGGAGCGCGCCTTGTCCCTTTATTCCTCCTCGAGCAGCCGCTGCTCTTCTTCTTTCATTTGCTCGCGCTGTTTCGCGGGATCATCTCTGAGGAATTCCTGGAGGGCGACCCCCTCGAAGCCTAGCTGCTTCCCGAGAGCAATTACTTTTCTAACTCTGCCATTGCACCAACGGTACTTTGTTCTCAGTTCTGACAGTACGTGAGATATTACTTGAACGCCATGCCTCGCGGTCACGGCCAATCGTGGTCAGCAAGTCCGGTCGCGGACGCCAGTTTGTCAAGATATCGTGGGCGGCTGTGGTGTTGGTTGGCGCCGAAGTTACAATTAATCGGGCCAACCTGCCCACCACTGCACTCTATGTAAGTTCGGAGGGGGAGGAGCGTCAAACGTCTCCCCTCCGCGTGCGAAAGATTGTGATTCGACTGCTGACCGGCGATAGGGGCCACGCCTGATTAGTCGTTGACTGGAGGCATGAGGCGTAGGCAAGGTCCGTAGCGAATTAATTTAATTATGCAAACAACAACAACCAAGTATTACAATATGCCCGACAAGATAGCGCCGTACACTGACGTGACGCAAATAACATAAGCACATACTGAACACGTTAACACAACAATTAACACAAAGAAACATCAAGGCGATCGCTATACAAAAATGTTACGAGACGGAAATACAGTACAAAGGACTATAACGAGAAACACAGATAGCAAAAATACAAAGATAAAAGAGTGGAAGTGAGTGGTGACAAACGATGGCTTAGCTGCGTAGAGGCAAGGTCCGGTCGCAGGGAGCGTCGGGCTGCGGTTGCTCGTCGAGGGGCTGATGGGGGCTTGCGGATACGGGCGAACTGGGGCCTCGCGTCTTCGGGACCACCGTCGCCGCGCTCTACGCGTCAGATCTCCGCCTAGGCTCCTTGCCGGCCACTTCCCTGGCTGACCCCACTCACGACCGCACGCACCGAAATCTCCAGACCAACTGCCAGCCCGCGGCGTTCCCGTCGCCCCCTTCGCATGACAAAGAATGAAAAAAACAACACAGGGAAAAAAAAAAGACTGTTTAGGAGCCACGCACAGAGGAATGCAGCTGCCAAAAAGAAAAAAAAGAACACATGAAGGAATGTCGAAAGAATACGGCACAACGCCTTAATCCCACGAGGAGTCATTGGGGGCCGCGAACATTGCCGGGGCATTCAATCCGCTTCTGCTGTTCCCAACACGTGCAAGCGCTTGCCACCTGTATGGCAACAATGCAAGGAGGGGGGGGGGAGTAGTTTTGAGTGACCCCTCCAGCGCTATGGTGAGAGTGCCGTTCCCCCGCGGGGGAGGGGGAAAAAGTCGCCGACGCCACTCCGCGACATGTATCTGGGAAACAAAGGTCAAAGCTGGACAGGGCAGGCATGAACTTTGTGACACCTACTGCTACGACTGTTTACGAAGAGTGCTACGTGACACAGGTATTAGTGTAGGAGGATAACACGGTTTTCCTCCTGTTGTAATATCGCCTTATAATGGTGCTCTGTAGCCCCACCACTTTATACTTTATACCACTTTATACTAAGCATAAAAGGTTTAAGATTTGATGTCGAGCTATTGAGAAGAAACCCACCTATATTATTTCAAAGAGGAATGCCAACATATGCCTTCAACGCTCTGGTTCAATGCAGACAAGTGCAACACTGATCTCAACACCGATGCCTAGAAAAACACACTTTAGAAAACTCAGTACATAGATGTGCTCTGCAATACACGTTAAACGGGCACAGACAAGGAGAACAGCCCCGTATTTGGAGAGCGGAGACATCTTCTTCAATGACAGCTCTTTTCAGGCCTCTTCACTACTGAACAGCAGGCACTTCAACTGCATAACATAAATTCGATTTCAGTCTGTGTATTCTCTGGAAGATGAAGTACCCACAATGACTTGTACTTATGGGTAAGGATTCATATTGCTGGCCTTTGACACAAACACAAGGCAAAGTTTAAACAGACGAAAGTGCACTTGCTCACACTTGTCTCCATGATAAGCTCTGCAGTGTTTAGGTTTCTTCAAAAATAATAACCCGAAAGGGCTGTATGAAAAGGTTACAAAAGGTTACAGCTGCGCATGGGCAGCTGCAGCGGCACAGAAAAGGCACATCTCTGACTGCTCGTGTACTTACAGATCGCACTTCTTGAGCGGATTGTGATAAGCTTGGCTTTCCTGCTGCTTCCGTCACATCCAGCTGACCTGGACCTGCGCACATCGGCCACCGCCGGAGTTCTGCGCTTCGCCTCTGCTGCTATATAAGAAGCTGCCATCGACTTGCCTGGGCACATGGGCAGCTGCAGCGGCACAGAAAAGGCGCATCTCTGACTGCTCGTGTACTTACAGGATTGTCACTGAACACTTGAACCTATCATACATAGGTTACCCTGTGCTGCTGCAGCACTGCCCTGTAGCTTGTCAAGATGGGTAGTGAGCAGGACGATAGATGCTTTGAGTATGGCAAATCTGTTGAACCTGATGATGACTGCATGGTGTGTAATGAGTGCTTTTGCTCGTATCATTTGGGTTCTTGTTCAGGCATTTCAGAAAGAACGTACAAATCAAAGGAGGAATCTGCACGAAAACAATGGCGTTGCCCAACCTGTCGAGGGTTCAAAATTGCTGTGATTGCAGAACTTCAAGAAAAAGTAAAGTCGCTCACAGACACTGTTGTTTCTGTGGAAGAAAGCGTTCAGGTGATGTCTGAAAAGTTTGACAAATCACTAGCTGAGCTTAGCCAACATGACCATAGCCTGGCTGATATGAAAAAGCGGATTGAACAGTTTGAGACTAACCAAAGCAATGGACAGATTGAGGAGATCAGGAAAGAAATCAACGAACTAGAGAGACATAACAGGAAGTTAAACCTAGAAAATCACGGCATACAAAAAACAGATTTTGAAGATCTTGTCAAAGTCAACGCCTCTGCTACTTCTCTTGAGCATCCGCAGCTTACGACTAGTGACGTCACAGCAATTCACCGATTGCCATGCAAACCCGATAAGACGCCTGGAATCATTGTTCGCTTCGCTCGGCAGGCTGTTCGTGATGACTGGTTCAAAAACCGAAAGAAACTGAAGGATGCACATGAAAATGAAAATGTGTACATCCAAGATAATCTGACTAAACAAACCCGATCACTTCTCCGGGAGGCAAAGCAATGGGCACGTGACAAGAACTATCGCTTCGTTTGGCAGAGTGGCGGCAAAGTTCTCGTTAGACAGAAAGAAGGTGACACAGCCATTGCTATCAAGTCTAAAAATCACTTGATGACGCTTGCATAAGTGTTTCTACAAGTGTCGCGACCAATCTATGCATATTACTCCTGACAAACTAAAGTCGCATCTTGGTAGTAAGCGTCTCAAAGGTTTAAAGGTTTTTCATTTGAATATTCAGTCTGCCGGAAATAAACATCAGTATTTATATTTGTTTTTTGATAGTATTGGCTTTTCTTTTGATGTCATTATGCTCTCAGAAACCTGGTATACTAGTAATGACAATGTTTTTTCAAAACCCGGAAATGAGGTGTTCTACCTGAATCGCTCTTTACGCCGTGGTGGCGGCGGTGCCTTGTTAGCGAAAGAAAATCTCAGGTGTGACCTTTTGCCTGATTTCACCTCTTCGAAATCTGAATGCGAAATGTTAACAATAGCAATGTGTAGCCATGTCTTTTCTGTCGTGTACCGACCCCCTAATGGTGATCACGCTACATTCTGTGCTTCCGTAGAAACTCTGTTTCCATACTGCATAACTAATAAGCTTAACTTAATTTGTGGTGGGGACTTTAACATTGACTTGACTTCTAATACTCGTGAGTCAAAAGAAATGATATGGTTATACGAGAGCTATGACCTAAATAATGCTATTTCTTCTCCAACTAGAATTACTAGTACGTCTTCGACGCTAATAGATTTCTTTCTCCTCAGCTCCTCCATCAAAACTTTTGCATATGGAGTCATAGCTTGCGATCTTAGCGATCACTTACCTGTATATGTAGTCATCCCACATCATGAAAAAGAAACTAGCCTTCCGATCCCTTCTAGAAATGTTTCATCCAGAAACTTGGAAAATTTGAGCCAAAAAATATGAACTGTATCTTGGGAGAACGTGCTTTCTTCATCTGATGCAAACATATCTTTTGATATCTTTTTAAACTTGTTAAGAACTGCTTACGAAACAAGCTTTCCATTTTTGAATTCTTCCAAATCGAAAAAGATCAGAAAATCATGGATTACTCGTGATTTACTTGCTAAAATAAAAACAAAGTATACAATGTACCAAGCATTTCTTAAGCAACGGGATCCCGAATTGCTTAAATCATTTAAGAAGTATCGTAATAAATTAAACAAGGAACTTAAGCATGCCAGAGATAACTATTTCAATATTCTTTTCTTAGGATCATCCAAAAACGCGTCCGTGACATGAAAAAAACTAAACTCAATATTTCAAAACGTGTAGGCATCAAAAGGAATTAGTGAAATGGTTGTGAATGGCACAACGATTTCAGGAACTGATCTAGCTAATGTTTTCAATGACTACCTAGTAAACTTGAAGTTTCCTGCACCGTCAGGAGACTGCACCCAATACTTGACTGGCAGTTGTCTTGAGACAATTTATTTGAGTCCAGTTTCAGAAACGGAAGTTTTCTCTATTATCATGAAATTAAGAAATACTAGCTCCAGTGATATCTTTGACATTCAAGTCCGACCGATTAAATTCATTGTTGAATTATTGCTGTCCCACTTGCCCATATTTTCAATATTTGTCTGTCAAGTGGAGTATTTCCAGCACAGCTACAGTGCGCAAAGGTTTGCGTTCTACACAAAAAAGGTGACCAAAATAATTTAGCAAATTACATACCAATTTCTATTTTACCAATTTTTTCCAAAGTGCTTGAAAACGCCATCCATTGACGTCTGGTTTTATTTACAGATAAACATAACATCCTGACTGACTGTCAATACGGTTTTAGGAAACATTGTTCCACCGAACTTTTGCTTCATCAAAAAGTGTTCATTCTAAAAAAACTTGAAGAAAAACGATACGTACTGGGAGTTTTTGTAGACTTTACAAAGGCATTTGATTCTCTTAACCGGGGTGTTTTGCTCAGAAAATTAGAATTCTACGGAATTCGTGGTGTTGCCTTGAAGTTAATGGAATAACACCTTAGTACTCGCATGCAGTCTGTTTCAGTAAACAACAGCACCTCCACATTTAAATGTACTTCGTTTGGTGTCCCTCAGGGCAGCATTTTGGGCCCTTATTTATTTAATATATACATAAACGATGTTGTTAACATTGATGATGATACGAAATTCCTGATCTACGCAGATGACACCAGCCTGTTTCTCGAAGGTGACGATTACGAAAAACTTGTTAATCATGCAAACAACACTTTAAGCAAATTTCATGATTGGTCTTCCTGCAACGGCTTGGTTATTAATACCCAAAAAACTAAAGCAGTCATTTTCCGAGCGAAGGGCAGAGACATTGTTCCAAATAATATTCTTCAAATACAGTGTCAGCCGATAGAAATTGTGACAGAATTTAAAACTCTAGGCGTTATTTTTTTCAGAGCATATGCTGTGGAACTCGCACACTAATCATGTTATCACGACCCTAGCTCGCACTATAGGATTAATCTACAGGCATCAAGACCTATTTCCTGTAAGCACAAGACTGCTAATTTATCATTCACTGTTTTTATCGCGCATAAATTACTGCTTTTTAGTGTGGGGCAAGACAACCTCAACAAATATCAGGATACTGATGGTAATGCAAAATAAAGTAATCCGGAATATTTCATATTCTTCACCAGACTACTCAGTAGACAGCTTGCTTAGAAAGTTTAGACTAATTAGCATAGAGAACTTGTATAACTATCATCTTTGTAAAAAGTTAAGGGATGAAAAGAAACAAGGCATTAATCTCATAACTAATCTGGCAAACTTGCAAATGAATACCCATTATTATACAACTAGACATCCTGAGCACTGGGAAGTTCATCGTAACCGCACTAATTATGGTGAACAAATGTTACGACACACAGTACCAAGTGTATTAAATTATTTTTTTCGCAAAGAAATTGATGTGATGAGCATTTCGAAAACAGAATTCAGAGATTTATTCCTTTAGTTGTTGAGAAATAGGATTGAGAAAAGGGTAATTACTTTTTTTTCCTCTTTCTCAAATGCTACAATTGTACTACCTATGCACTACCTTTTAAGGAATTTTTTTTTCTCAGGTTTGATCTGTATGCTCTGTGTACCTGTTAATTCTTCTGTTTGGTTTTATAACTGCTGTTCTTTCAAATCTTTCAAGTATTTTCAATCATGCATACCTACACTGCGTTTCGTACCTATACATTTCACGGAAATTGTCTTTCACCAATTTTAGTGATGTATAAAATATCCATCAAAACATGTTTTTTTTTGTGTGTGTGTATGCTGATCTGTATATGTATATTGTATGAGCTGCTGTTGCCTATGTGAACAAGGGTGGGTGGGAGCCTGTCAAGTTGCTGTTCAGCAGCTTTTTCTTCCATCTCCTCATGTTTTGTACAATCATGAAAATAAACCGTATTCGTATTCGTACCTATTTTCGGGCTGGTTATTCCTCGACGTCCAACAATTATTTTTCTCCACGGTCGCCTGCCACTATCATTTTACAGCTACGCTGATAATCGAATAGGCAGTTCTCTCGTTGGGGAAGCCGCATAACTCCTCTATTTACGCGAACATGCGTCCATGTAGACTGTTGTTGATTGTGACTTTTTGAGCGTGTAACACACCGCTGCAAGGCGACTGCACTGACTGTCCAGCCTTTGGGGTCTAGGTGTTCATTCTGCTTTTGATTCCAACGCGATTAAACGCCTGCCGCAGTGCCATGTCGCTTGGTCTGTTGTTACGAACACGAGTAGCGAACATGAGCAGATGACGTATCGACCAGAGCAGTACATCGGATGTCGAGCCCTGACGCGTACTCATGTCGCATCAGAGACCGAATGGCGCGCGCTACCGGCAATGAAGGCGGGCGGTTAGCTCAGCTCGACAGCCTGTGCAATCATCTCGCAGAGGTGTGCTCAAAGCTCACGAAGCCACATCATGAAACTATATCGTTGTGTATACGCGCAGCACATGATGCAACGCTAAAGAGGCCAAGCGGGGTGCGCTATCGGCCAACCGCTGCGAGCGCATA
The DNA here is from genome assembly GCF_052857255.1 of Amblyomma americanum. NCBI lineage: Eukaryota > Metazoa > Arthropoda > Arachnida > Ixodida > Ixodidae > Amblyomma > Amblyomma americanum. Next base: position 26,802,134 of record NC_135505.1, read on the forward strand.
ATGAAGAAATACATGCGTGCAGGTAGCAGAGCACAACCACGTCGAACAATGATTTTATGTTATTTTCACGGCGTTCGCGTTGAAACGGATGTATTATGAACACAGACAGGCCAGGTAGTTAGTGACTCTGTGTAGAGTGCATTTTGCCGCTGCAGAAATAACCGTGCACAATGTCTACGGGTAACAAACGCGACAGCGCCTCAGCCCTTTCGTTCTCTCTTTAGCTGGTTAATTTGCGCGGAGGCAAATTGCGCGCATTCCTGCGTAGCACTACGGGACTTACCTGAAAACGAATTCTCGACGCCTTCCAGTTTCCGCTTTCTTCTTATGTAATGCGGTTTCGGTAAGACAAAAGACGCAGCGGCTTCCATTGTTGAAGTCCAACCTAGTACAGTCAAGACAAAAAGCCAGCACGCTTCCCGGCGCGGTCACTTCTTCACGAAGTACAAGAAGGGCTGGAGATTGTTCTTCAAGCGACGCCAAAAACTACGATCACCAGTCAACCCAAACACCGTGGTCCGGTTCGAACCCTGGTATTCCGGAACAGTAGCCGAGCGCCCTAACGACTGAGCCACCGCGGCGGGTCGCGTTGTTGTTCGATTGTGCGGTTTTGCGCCGGTTTGCGCGCTTCTCGGGGTCACTTCACGTTTTTGTTCACGTATGGTGACGTTCACGTATGGTGACGTTCACGTATGAAGACATTTTTAACATTCCTTGACAATTGGGAGAGGCCTGTAAAAAGTGGTCGTGGTTTTCTGAGCTCCTCAAAAGCCGCTGTATTCGTTTGAATATTTTCAGCACACTCCAACTGTTGGCATACCTGACAGGAAAGCAGAAGTACAGATATCTGATGATTTGAAAGCTTAGCAAAGATCCTCTTGAGAATCTGTTCGGATGGAATCATAAGGCAGACTTCAGGATGCAACCAACACCTTACACTGACCCAAATTTGAATCATAAGCAATAGCCTTTCATTTCATGGGCTCATATATAAAATGAGTATCGCCAGGTGATCATCCTGAGGCAGTGCTAGATTATCTGCTAGACTTTGAAGACAGATGTGATGGAGAATGCCCAGATAGCAGCCTTCAAATGCAGTGTCAAGGCCTTCCATCAAGAATAGAATTCAGCTCCAGCATTACTCCCTCATGCAATGCCCCTTGTGAACTTCTGAGGAATGAATAAACATGTACGCAGACCAGAAATAAAGTTCAATTGAAGGTCCGCTTAGCCATTTCGGTGACACCCACGCGAATGTCGCGATAATAATTCAATTCGTCGGCGTGGCTACAACGCCTACTGCGACGCCTGCCGAATGCGCCACTCGTTTTTACCGGTGAAGACGCGTGAAGCGCCACCCCACACCGCCGCGCCCTGTCGACACCGGCGGGGTCACTCTGAGCCGTGCCTGTGAGCACCCCGTAGAGTATCTGTTACGGGTCCAATTGGACTTGTTTTTGGAAATGTGGCGGAAAGTTTGAAGGTTGCTTCACTTGGGCCGCCGGTTGGCCCGGTATTGCACTGCCTCCGGGATCGGCCTTGTTTTTAGCGCGTCTTTACTATCCTGTCTTTCTATCCCATCTTTCAACTCTCCTACATCTAGCGATTGTGGCTCGGCTTGAGCCAGTTAGCAGGCCTGTGCATTTTCCTTTTCTTTCTTCCTGGCAACAACAGACAGACAGAGCACACTACACAATATTCCAGTTCACTATACCAGAACGGACGGCGTTGTCAGCGCGGTAGCGTAGTACCCGGATGAGACGTAACCTGATGAGACGTGACCCGCCAGCCTGCTGGCTTTATTTGAACGGCGTAAGCGGCGTTAGGAAGTCCGCGAGGGGCGGGCGCAGTGTACATGTTGCAGTAGGTATGCTGCATATTGGCCTCTCCATTGCTGTGCTGAATATTGTTCTCTCGAGGCATTTCAACATTATATATATTTATACACCATGCACCAATCAAGATGTTGCAATCATGGTGTCGGGGGACAACAGAAATCTGGTGGGTTGTCTGAAATATTAAGCTGGTAAACTAATTTCTGATAACTAACTTCTTAGCTATCACATATAGGCAACTGGTTGCAATTAGATATTTGTTGCCGGTCGATGGTGATAGCGATATCAGTTTCTAGAATTTCGAAAACTCATTTACCCTCGTTGGTGTGTCTGGACAAAATTTGGCTGCTTCGTGCTATAATACATGCGCTTTCGAAAGCCTGAAGGCAAAGCAACCCCTCCAGTGCACGTAACTAGGCAAAAAAGCTTACCTTTGTCGTGCCGCAGCGCCGAGGGTAATCGCGTTTTTGAAATTCTAAAAACTTATATGGCTAATAATAACGACCGGTTGCTAATATATAATAGCAGTTAGATGCCTATCTCTGCTAGTTAAAAGTTAATGATAACAGTTAGTTAACCAGCTTACTAAACGCGATTCACCGGTTTTCTGATGTCCGTCAACACTGGTAATGCCATGCCGCAAAAGCCATAGTTTTACCCCAAAAAGCCTAGCTTTGAATAGCACACCATTGTGCTGTCACATTTATGGATCAGTAACACGAGTTAGCTCTCTGCTACGTTGTGCAATATTAATCTAACCTGAGCAAACGTTTAATACCTCAGTTCTCTCATGGTACCGAAAAAAGAATATTGTTTTCAGTTATACGTTAAATTCTACATTGCGAAGCGACTTCCAGAGCAATATTATTCAAGTCACCAGCTACAACCAACTTCAACGTCGTGACCTATCCTATAGCTGATATAACATGAACAAAATCTGTTCAGCTGAAAGGAATCATTTTAGATGTGGTTACGGTTGGTTCCATAATCAGTAAGAAACCAGCTTGTAATTTGATTTTTGGTGCTTAGTTTAAAATAATTTGCAGTAAATTATTTTTGTATTGGGTCATATTAGTCAAGAACATATTCACTGTTTAATGACCTGAGAAAAGTTGACTGCGAACTGATTTTTGTTGCTTCAATTTTAATTAGGTTGTTGCAAATTAACTTTCTATTGGCTAATATCAATCAAGGACATATTGACATTTTAATGACTTGTGAGAAATTGGCTGTAAATTGATTTTTTGTTGCTTAAGTTTTAATTCACTTGTCAATTAACATCATATTGGGTCATATCAGTCAAGAAAATATTGACCTTTAATGACTTGTGAGAAATCGGCTTTAAATTGATTTTTTGTTGCTTCAGTTTTAATTCAACTGTAGTCAACTCTACATATTGGGTCATATCAGTAAAGAACATATTCACTTTTTATAGACCAAACTCAATAGGATTTGAGCTTTAATAGACTTTATAGACTCCATAAACACTCCATAAACAGTTAATTGCTTCTCAGTGTTCATTTTCGTAATGGATAATGCTCAGTCATTTTTGTCTGGCTCAAATTTTTGCCCTTTTTCTTGTCATCGTCTTCATCAGGTGGTTGGCCATGTTTGTCCTTCTCATCGCGTTCGTCAGGTTCCTGCAATGGGCGAGATGGAGACGAAGATTTAGTCAATTCGGAAAAAAAAAATTTCTGCCGCATTGGGTGGACCTTATTTTTAATAACAAGCCCATCCACGGCGGCTGGGTGCCATCTATCGTGCACGGCGGACCAGCAGACGCTGGGGGCCTGTTAAATGGAAGACAGCCAGTGGTCCTACGAGGGCTTTGGCAGGTATGTGAACAATTCGCGTACTACTATTCTCGTCACTGTATGGCTTTGTGTTGCCGGAGTCGTCATCTGTACCAACTAAATCTTCCCAGCTGAAATCACGTCAGGCCAGCAGCGCTTTGGTGGCGCTTTGCCACAATTGCACATTTCTCACATAACGTGGGTGTTGGATGGCGTCTTCCATTGGCCTTGGCTCATAAACCCTGTCTTAACGAAGCAATTCTTGATGATGTGCTAAACGAATCAGGAGACTTTTTCATCAAACGGCGGGAAACATTGATCGAATTTCGATGGAGACGAAATTCTAGAGGCTCCTGTGTTGCGCAATGTCAGTGTACGTTTAAGAACCCCAGGTGGTCTAAATTTCCGAAACCCTATACAGCGGTGTCCCTCATATCCTGAGTCGCTTAAGGATGTTAAACCCCCTCCTACGTCAACAGCTTCTTTGCAAATTGCTAATAACATGCACTGGTGACGTGCTCCCAATAGGACACCTCGATCTCGAGAATTATGCCCCTCTTAAGTCACTGGCTTTACCATTCGGTAGCAGAAGATCGTGGTCACCGCATTCAGAAAAAGCAGCAGGCTGTGCACCGCACTGTCGATGAGTCCGAGCATAACATTCCTTGTTTATTTTCGCCGTGTCAAAACCAATCTTAACAATTTACCTGTCATTCAGTTGCCTCCGCCTTCCATCGGTCTAGTTGCACTCTCGCCATACTAGATTCGTGCCTCATCTATTTTTTCTACTTCTACCTGCAGCGCACGAGAACATACTTTACAAATCACTCCGACCTGCGAGTCTTCCCGATGACGAACGGCATCCAGTTCTAGCTGTCGTTCATATTCATGCACAGTAGCTGGGCAACGCGAAGCTTGCTGCACATTCCACTTGCACTCGGCGTTTACCTTCAAGGGAAGAAAAGAATAGCTGTGCCTTCTATAGAGAAAATGTTTCCCAGAATGGCAGTTGGTTCATGTGGGTGCTGTGCCGCGAAAAAACCGCAGCCAGCTGCCCTCATCTTCTGTGCGAAAGACGAAAGCCAATATTTCTGTGAAGCACGGTCTCATCAGCTGGTCGCTCTGACATTTCATTGCATCCTTCAACGTGTTCCTTTTGAGATGTGGTGTCTGAAAGCAGCCAGTTTGTATTGTCGGTTTCGCTTAAAACTGTGCCGGGATATGCAGCAACTGATATAGTCCAGCAAGATACTTTGAAAATGATTATAAAAATGGTTAATTAGAAATTTTGCCCCAGTAAAAACTGTCTGCGTAACCGCAAGTATCAATGCATTACTGGGGCAGTGCGATGACGCTGCTTGGTCTGGTGTAGCAAGTGGATAACCACCCGGCGTCTTTGGTTCAAGGGGTTTCAGTTGCACGCCTTCAACATGCCCGGTGTTTAACTAGGCGCTAAATATATTGCATTATATGTGCAGTTTTTTTGCTGGTAGTAGGCGATAGACAGTAATTACAGCGACCTTGGACCATCGTCAACATCAGTACTGCAAGTATTGAAGTTCATCTTTTCACTTTCGGACCAAAAATCCCCTTTTTTATAGCCCAATATTTTGAAGCGATGGTGTTACAAGCCTCCTCGAGCCAGGTTCATCGGCGCGGTACATTTGGCATTCAAGAGGAGGAGGGAAATGTGTCAGCCACGTGACGTACCACCTGACTCGCCGCCACCGTTGCGCTGACCGCCTCCTCACCAGCTATGTCCACGTGACTCGCCGTTCGAAAGAAAGGGACGCAGCGCCGCTCTCGCGTGCATACATGTGCACACTGCCACGTCGCAGTTTCTCGCTATGGATGTCGCGAATCGGCGGCGATCGTCTACGCCGTCGGGACAGTCTCGTAGATGAGGGGCTGAGTCTGTTCATGCGGCTGACGCTGCCATTTAATGCTAAGTATTCAGCTAGAGGTAGGGAAATCAATCGTGCAAAGCTATCGCAGAGACCGAATAAGAGCGGGAGCATCGACTGGCTCAGCGGCGTTTGAAAGATGCCGAAAGGCGACAGCGAACCGCTTTGGAGGCAGCCGCTGCTGCTTCTGTCTCCGCTGATACTGCGGTTTCGGCAACGGAGGGAGAGGTTGCGTCTAACCTGGCTTAGCGACGCAACAAAACCGCAAAAACAAACCTTTCGCTTTAATAACCGGGCTTAGCCGAGCTAAGCCGGAGTCATTTTTTGCAGACTTTATTACACATGATCGGGCTCCGACACAACACTGAGTTCTTGTAAAGCATTTTTCCTTCTCAATTACTTCCTAAAATAGGAAGGCACGTTTCCGCAACTGAAGTAGAATAGAAGTTATGGAGACATTAAGACATGGCCTGATATATTCCAAAAAATGTGTTGCGGTGAACCAAAATGAATGCATTGCATTGTTTTTATCCCTATTTCATCAACAACGAGTGGTATGTGCAGTTTATGACTCACCGCCGAACGATTTTCCAGTGCTTGGACTCTTTTTTTCAGCGCATCCTGCAAACACAAATCGATGCTAACCTTGCTTTCCCTTTAAAACCGCAGCACACGCATTGGTTATTGCAAAACCTTACCGTCTCGTCTTCCAAATCTTTAATTCGCTCCTCAATTTCTTCCAGCCGTTTCTTCTCAGCCTGCGCACAGAACAATGAGAGAATAAGCCGCAGCCACAATAAGCGACGCACAAGAACGAAAGCAGGGAAAAGAAATGCAGAATTAACCTACTGAGTTATCAGTTTATAAAGACTTGTTCTCATATAAGTATGCGAACATGAATTTCTAGCTTGTCAAGCTTTTAAACAGTAACGAATTTCAGCTCAAAACCAGTTATGCTACTGTCACATCACTCGTAGATCACTGAAGGGTGCCCGACGGGACACACCCTTCGGAAAGCAGGACGCCGAATTTGTTTTCCTTAGCATAAGTGCTGTTACGTCAAATTCGTAGATGAAAACGAGAAAATTCTAGGGGCACTGACAGAATTTTCTGAATGTGAATTTCTTTAACTAAGCTTTCTATTCAGGTATGTGCATACTGCATAATATTGTAGGAGTGCATTGAGCTGGTTGTTTCAAATTCCGCATGTAATTAGAAGCATCCGGATTTCACAGCCTTGCATATTATTTGTTGTACAAGCGTACAAGCACAAATGGCCCTTACACGGTCTTCAGAGATTTCTTGGCATTAGAAACAAACGCTACGAACGATCAATTGGGTTGATACAGTGAAAATGCGATAGCGCCTTTCTTTCACTTGTCAAAAATGTTCCAAATTTGATTATATTTCAATTCAAATTGTATTCTACTTTTGGGAGATCGGGAGTCGGAGGGGGAGAGGATGCGGAGGTGCAGGAGTACGGCTGATAGGTTTGTTAGGTGGCAGGTCTGATTAGCTGAATGGTGTAACCACTGCAGTCGCGCCGTCGTGATGGCGCAATGGTTATGGCGCTCGGCTGCTGACTCGAAAGACGCGGGTTCGATCCTGGCTGCGGCGGTCGTATTTCGATGGAGGCGAAATTCTGGAGTCTCGTGCACTGTGTGATCTTAGTGTACGTTAAAGAACCGCAGGTGGTCGAAATTTCCGGAGCCATTCACTCCTGCATCCCTGATAAGCTGGGCCGCTCTGGAACGTTAATACTCCACCAACCGCAGTCGCCGTGGCTTCGCTCCTACGAGGCTCCTATTCCATCGAATAAAAAAAGACAAGAGCCATGAAATCAAATATCATGACGATATGGCAAAAACTGAAGGCTATCCTTTTTCATTCTTGGAAAACCAGGAATTAACTAAAAAGCTTCCACCGTCTGGAAGACGTTGAAGTGAAGAGCGTTAACGGAGCAATCGACGCCTAGCACCATCAGAGAAATTATGACGGCGTCTACCCGTTGTCGAGGTACCCCCTCAAGTTACGTCCCAAACAGAATTTGCTTCGTTTGGGGTGTCAATGTGGGCCCAGAATTCGGCTTACGGTGCGATGTGGTAACGCTTCAATTAGTAATTTCACGCATAACATCCATACCTATTATTTATTTGTGGTTTTATTTTTATACCAAGATCCATAGGGTTTTATTTGCTTACCAAATTCGGTACACAACTGTCCTTTGATGGGTGCCCCTTGTCGGAGTATGTATTGCGGAAAAAAATGAATATATAGTGGTCTCGTAGCGGTAAAGCTTTCCAACGCGTAATAGGGTAACTTTGGGGGGTTGAAGGGGGAAAGGGATGGGAGGGCACAACCAATTTTAATGCCCACCATCTTGGATTCGAGAAACACAAACTACGTCGCCATTTCGTCCCCTGACGTCATACTCATGTAGTTCCACCTCTATCCACTATATTGGACCATGATGTCTTCATTGGCACGCGACAGGTGGTTGTTTATAGGATGCTACTGCAGATGGCGCTAGAAGTCTCAATGTCAGATGTACTCTTTTCTAGTTGCTGCCACAAATGGCACTGTGATCTCAGGGTGGTAAGGAACCCCACGAAATCTCGAAACGTAATCAGTAAGAGCTCACGCTCTTAAAATTATTTAGTAGGAGAAAACACATCATTCGGAATGTTGGAAATCACCCTGTAATGGACTGCCTTCACTGTGACCTCTTAGATGATGATGTTGGATTCCCGTGTACCCGACACTTGAAAGGGACCAGAAAGTTCAACCTGGATTATGTATCAGCTCAGTCATCATCATTATCAGCCTGACTACGCCCACTGCAGGACAAAGGCCAATCCCATGCCTCTCCAATTAACCCTTCTTCTCTGCCAGCTGCGCCCACCCTATGCCTGCGAACTTCATCTCCTCTGCCCATCTAACCTTCTGCCTCCCCTGCTACGATTCGCTTCTCTTGGAATCCACTCCGTTACCCTCAAGGACCAGCAGTTATCTTGCCTTCGCGTTACATGCCCTGCCCAAGCCCATTTCTTCCTCTTGATTACGACTAGGATGTCATTAACCCGCGCTTGTTCAGTCAACCACTCTGCTCGCTTCCAGTCTTTCAACGTGACACAGAACCTTTTTGTTTCTATATCTCGCTGCGCTGTCGTTAACTTGAGCGGAACCCTTTTCGTTAGCCTCCACGATTCAGCCCCGTAGGTGAGTACTGGTAAGATACAGCTGTTGTATACATTTCTCTTTAGGGATATTGGTAAACTGGCATTCATGATCTGAAAGAATCTGCCATATGCGCTCCACCTCATTGTTTTTCTAGTTAATTCCCCTCATGATCCGGATCAGCGGCCACTACCTGCCCTAATTAGATGTATTCGCTTACCGCTTCCACGTATTCTAACTGGACTTATTCCTTTATCATTCATGGGAAAAAGAAAAAGGGCTCATTTTGTGCAGTCCTAAAGTTACTTTGATACGAGCATCCGCGTTACTCCTTGTTACCTTCTTGAGGGTTCTTCGTTGTCATCGCGGCGAGTTCATCTTAACGGGACCCAGAAAGGGGCTCTCAATAAAGTTGCGATATGTCTGGAATGTAGAAAGACGCCGATTCATAATTATCTTCCAGACAAAATTATATTAATGTGTTTTGTTGAAGCTGACTTATATGCAGACAAAATTTGAATTTCTGCATCTTCGCGCCTTTCCCTCTCCTCTCGCACGCCAGAACGGCGGCGCTCCTCCACCTGCCCTACCTACTCTGCCCCACCTATATCCGCTGGCTGCGGCGCGCGCGGAGTGGCGACGGCCGCAGTAGCGCGTGACGTGTGAAATAATTTGGCACTGTGAACCAATGATTACCCCTGGCTCCTGACGTCACTTGCACGACGTGACGTGGTATGCCAGGTTTTCGCGCGAAAGCCCGGCACCGCGCGCGTCGCCGCGAGGTACGAGAGCGGGGATTTTTTAAAACGTATTGTGAATTTTCCGCTCGCGTTCGAGGTCTCCTACGCGTCTCGGTGGCCTGTACTTTACATAGTTAAACCATTTTAAAGCCAAGCTCAAGCAGCCCTTCCAGTGGCCTTTTAAGACAATACGATATCAAGGCCAGCAGTAAGAGGCTGATGCATATCAACCGCAACAAGAAAGCCAATCTTCCACACCTTCCACACTAGCATACGGCCCGGCTGACTAGTGTAGTAAGCGGCTAAACGATTCGAAAACGTTCCTCTAGTTTCGGATTCTGGTGCGATGGACTTTACACAGGTTGCAGGAATGGAAGGCAACTTACCTGGTATTTTCTGTCGTGCTACTTACCGCTAGACAAGGAAAGAAAGCGCCACCGCTAGCGACGAGCAATAAATAACGCGCACTTTGAGCTTCCGTTACCAAAATTATTCTTAATCCACGGCTCTCCCTCACCCTCATCCTGATTTTTCGAAGTTATCCGACCCTCCCTCACCCTTACCCTCACTTGGAAAAATTTGCGGCCCTCCCTCGCCCTCACACCATCGGCCCTCCCTCACCCTGGCGAGATTACTGGCGACATTACTGAGTGATAAATACATAAGACAAGCTCTCCAGGCACTATTAAACGACAGGCCAGGTGCTTGTGTGTGCGTGTGCGTGCGTGCGTGCGTGCGTGTGTGTGTGTGTGTGTGTGTGTGTGTGTGTGTGTGTGTGTGTGTGTGTGTGTGTGTGTGTGTGTGTGTGTGTGTGTGTGTGTGTGTGTGTGTGTGTGTGTGTGTGTGTGTGTGTGTGTGTTTTGTCTGAGTTAATGCGTATGACAAGACCGAAAAAATCACAAGTTGAGCCATAAAATTTCACTCTGCTTTTACTTCTGGCAGGCACTACATCAATACATGTGCCCTGCACATACATAATTTCGATGTTATTTATATGCACTGCTAAAATAAGTGCGCGCGTATTTGTGCCTGTATAAAAAAACTAATGTACGCCAAGCATATTTAGAAAACAATGCAAGAAAGTTCTCTATGACAATTAGAAAAAAATCTAAGCGCAGAACAGACTCAGAACAAGGAAAGTGTAGGTCGCTTAATTGCCATTACCTGATGACATTGCGATAGCACTCGGTCGTCTGAATGTCTCTGCTTCGAATGTCTCGCCATTTCGTTCGGTTTACTGCATGCTTGTCTGATGGGGCTTCCAGGTGCACGGATGGAAGATGATGAAGACCACGCTTTCAAAGTAGACCGTGAGAGAGCGGCAGTTTAACACTCGTGATTGCGGGTACATGAAGAAGACAACATTACATGTACAGCTCGAGAGCCTAGTTAGCAGTTCGTAAAGATATGATGTTAAGATTTCTGACAAATGATTTTTCATCTGAGGGAAATTTACGAACAGACCAAGTTTAAATCGGAGTGGCACTGCCTCTAGGCGATGTGCTCATTTTTATCGGCTGTCTAGTGCTCGTTTGGTCTGTCATTTGATACGTATTTCGCGGCAGTCCCCGAAAGCTTTGTAAATAATTTAGTTAATGTAAATAGAACACGTTTTCAAACTAATATATACCATGCTCTAAATAAACTGGATGGGACACTTAAGCTCCGCCTAAAACATATGAGGCGATACCGTAGTGGTTTAGGCTTTCCATTCTGGGCAGTTTGACACCTTTGAACGCATTTTTCATTTTTTCAATTGCTTAAAATGTTTATTGATTGATCAATTGCACACTCTAAATTGAGTTAACTGGCCTCATCAAGCGTTTTCTTTTACTTCGGAGCATTTAGGCACCTTTTAACACCTTTTCCCATTTTTTCATTTTTAATTTATTCCAATAAATAAAATGATTTCATTAACTCGTCATCGCCTATCACACACCAATCAATCATCAGTCACTAGCAGCTTAAGCAAATTGATTTTAGGGCCCGTTGGTAATTCATGATTTGCACGTTATCTTAGCGCGAGACAAACAAGGACAAAAGAGGGACACAGGACGGGCGCTAAATCCCTCTCTTGTCTTTGTCTCGCGCTAAAAGTGCTCGTCCTGTGTCCCTCTCTCATCCTTGTTTGTCTCGCACTAAAAGCGCTCGTCCTGTGTCGCACTCTTGTCCTTGATTTTCTCGCGCTAAAAGCGCTCGTCCTGAGTCCCTCTCTTGTCCTTGTTTTCTCGCGCTAAAAGCTCTCGTCCTGTGTCCCTCTCTTGTCCTTGTTTGTCTCGCGCTTAAAGAGCTCGTCCTGTGTCTCTCTCTTGTCCTTGTTTGTCTCGCTCTAAAAGCGCTCGTCCTGTGTCACTCTCTTGTCCTTGTTCGTCTCGCGCTAGCGCTCGTCCTGTGTTCCTCTTTTGTCTCTTTTTGTCACGCGCTAAAAGCGCTCGTCCTGTGTCCCACTCTTGTCCTTGATTTCCTCGCGCTAAAAGCGCTCGTCCTGTGTCCCTCTCTTGTCCTTGTTCGTATCGCACTAGCGCTCGTCCTGTGTTCCTCTTTTGTCTCTTTTTGTCTCGCGCTAAAAGCTCTCGTCCCGTGTCCCTCTCTTGTCCTTGTTTGTCTCGTGCTAAAAGCGCTCGTCCTGTTTCCCTCTCTTGTCCTTGTTTTTCTCGCGCTAAAAGCACTCGTCCTGTGTCCCTCTCTTGTCCTTCTTCGTCTCGCGCTAGCACTCGTCCTGTGTTCCTCTTTTGTCTCTTTTTGTCTCCCGCTAAAAGCTCTCGTCCTGTGTCCCTCTCTTGTCCTTGTTTTTCTCGCGCTAAAAGCGCTCGTCCTGTGTCCCTCTCTTCTCCTTGTTTTCCTCGCGCTAAATGCTCTCGTCCTGTGTCCCTCTCTTGTCCTTGTTCGTCTCGCACTAGCGCTCGTCCTGTGTTCCTCTTTTGTCTCTTTTTGTCTCGCGCTAAAAGCTCTCGTCCCGTGTCCCTCTCTTGTCCTTGTTTGTCTCGCGCTAAAAGCGCTCGTCTTGTTTCCCTCTCTGTCCTTGTTTTTCTCGCGCTAAAAGCACTCGTCCGGTGTCCCTCTCTTGTCTTTGTTCGTCTCGCGCTAGCACTCGTCCTGTGTTCCTCTTTTGTCTCTTTTTGTCTCCCGCTAAAAGCTCTCGTCCTGTGTCCCTCTCTTCTCCTTGTTTTTCTCGCGCTAAAAGCTCTCGTCCTGTGTCCCTCTCTTGTCCTTGTTCGTCTCGCACTAGCGCTCGTCCTGTGTTCCTCTTTTGTCTCTTTTTGTCTCGCGCTAAAAGCGCTCGTCCTGTGTCCCACTCTTGTCCTTGTTTTTCTCGCGCTAAAAGCGCTCGTCCTGTGTCCCTCTCTTGTCCTTGTTCGTCTCGCGCTAGCGCTCATCCTGAGTGCCTCTCTTGTCCTTGTTTTCTCGCGCTTAAAGCTCTCGTCCTGTGTCCCTCTCTTGTCCTTGTTTGTCTCGCGCTAAAAGAGCTCGTCCTGTGTCTCTCTCTTGTCCTTGTTTGTCTCGCTTTAAAAGCGCTCGTCCTGTGTCACTCTCTGGTCCTTGTTCGTCTCGCGCTAGCGCTCGTCCTGTGTTCCTCTTTTGTCTCTTTTTGTCTCGCGCTAAAAGCGCTCGTCCTGTGTCCCACTCTTGTCCTTGTTTTTCTCGCGCTAAAAGCGCTCGTCCTGTGTCCCTCTCTTGTCCTTGTTCGTCTCGCACTAGCGCTCGTCCTGTGTTCCTCTTTTGTCTCTTTTTGTCTCGCGCTAAAAGCTCTCGTCCCGTGTCCCTCTCTTGTCCTTGTTTGTCTCGTGCTAAAAGCGCTCGTCCGGTTTCCCTCTCTTGTCCTTGTTCGTCTCGCGCTAGCGCTCGTACTGTGTTCCTCTTTTGTATCTTTTTGTCTCGCGCTAAAAGCTCTCGTCCTGTGTCCCTCTCTTGTCCTTGTTTGTCTCGCGCTAAAAGCGCTCGTCCTGTGTCCCACTCTTGTCCTTGTTTTTCTCGCGCTAAAAGCGCTCGTCCTGTGTCCCTCTCTTGTCCTTGTTCGTCTCGCGCTAGCGCTCGTCCTGAGTGCCTCTCTTGTCCTTGTTTTCTCGCGCTTAAAGCTCTCGTCCTGTGTCCCTCTCTTGTCCTTGTTTGTCTCGCGCTAAAAGAGCTCGTCCTGTGTCTCTCTCTTGTCCTTGTTTGTCTCGCTCTAAAAGCGCTCGTCCTGTGTCACTCTCTTGTCCTTGTACGTCTCGCGCTAGCGCTCGTCCTGTGTTCCTCTTTTGTCTCTTTTTGTCTCGCGCTAAAAGCGCTCGTCCTGTGTCCCACTCTTGTCCTTGTTTTTCTCGCGCTAAAAGCGCTCGTCCTGTGTCCCTCTCTTGTCCTTGTTCGTCTCGCACTAGCGCTCGTCCTTTGTTCCTCTTTTGTCTCTTTTTGTCTCGCGCTAAAAGCTCTCGTCCCGTGTCCGTCTCTTGTCCTTGTTTGTCTCGTGCTAAAAGCGCTCCTCCGGTTTCCCTCTCTTGTCCTTGTTTTTCTCGCGCTAAAAGCACTCGTCCTGTGTCCCTCTCTTGTCCTTGTTCGTCTCGCGCTAGCACTCGTCCTGTGTTCCTCTTTTGTCTCTTTTTGTCTCGCGCTAAAAGCTCTCGTCCTGTGTCCCTCTCTTGTCCTTGTTTTTCTCGCGCTAAAAGCGCTCGTCCTGTGTCCCTCTCTTCTCCTTGTTTTTCTCGCGCTAAAAGCGCTCGGCCTGTGTCCCTCTCTTGTCCTTGTTCGTCTCGCGCTAGCACTCGTCCTGTGTTCCTCTTTTGTCTCTTTTTGTCTCGCGCTAAATGCTCTCGTCCTGTGTCGCTCTCTTGTCCTTGTTTTTCTCGTGCTAAAAGCGCTCGTCCTGTGTTCCTTTCTTCTTGTATTTCTCGCGCTAAAAGCTCTCGTCCTGTGTCCCGCTCTTGTCCTTGTTCGTCTCGCACTAGCGCTCGTCCTGTGTTCCTCTTTTGTCTCTTTTTGTCTGGCGCTAAAAGCTCTCGTCCCGTGTCCCGCTCTTGTCCTTGTTTGTCTCGCGCTAAATGCGCTCGTCCTGTTTCCCTCTCTTGTCCTTGTTTTTCTCGCGCTAAAAGCACTCGTCCGGTGTCCCTCTCTTGTCCTTGTTCGTCCCGCGCTAGCATTCGTCCTGTGTTCCTCTTTTGTCTCTTTTTGTCTCGCGCTAAAAGCTCTCGTCCTGTGTCCCTCTCTTGTCCTTGTTTGTCTCGTGCTAAAAGCGCTCTTCCTGTTTCCCTCTCTTCTCCTTGTTTTTCTCGTGCTAAAAGCTCTCGTCCTGTGTCCCTCTCTAGTCCTTGTTCGTCTCGCGCTAGCGCTCGTCCTGCGTTCCTCTTTTGTCTCTTTTTGTCTCGCGCTAAAATCGATCGTCCTGTGTCCCTCTCTTGTCCTTGTTTGTCTCGCGCTATGCCAACCTGCAAATCAATCAGTAGAACCACAAATTACCATGATACGATTTTCCTCACGCAGCCCTCGATTATTTCCGACAAGCGATGCCTTCTACTACTACGCCCACAGCTTTTCGACCGAACGAGCTGTATAATTTATCGAGTAAAAAAGCAGTGGCGAGGACCTTGTGGTTCGAAGCAGTGGCCAGCGGAACTGATCTTTTAGTGCACCCGCGGGTTCGGACCCCGCCGCTCCCCCAGCTATGAAGTTTTTTATTTCTGTAGTGTCTTTCCACAGTGCGATACCTGGTTTCTGCTACACTGAGGCTCTTATGCTGCCGCTTAAAATAAAACATTATTCAGGCCACTTCAAAATCAAACGGGTCGCTAAAATGCAGCGTTTGGGCTGAATAATGTTAATCAATAACTCCCCGAGTCTGGAGTCGACGATTCCTGTGGTTGCCATTTTAGTGCGCTAGCGCTTCCACACCGTCCAAAATTGGTTGTCTGCCTGAAGCCTGCTTCAAGTATGTGGGCCACCTTGGTCGCGTAACGTTGTGACGTCATCACAAGCTTTCCACCGAATTGTGAGCAAACTGCCAACCGTGGCTGTTCAATTAGTGATGAGTCTCGAGAGATTCCTCAGAAACAAAACGGATCTTAGAAGCCCCATCGATGGCACACCAGGCATCGCACGGCAGTGGCGCGTAGCTTAACTGTGGCAACTTTGCACCAGAAGCGAAAGTAGGACACCCAGAGATCTGTAAACATAAATAATGACCAATTCTACCGCAGTAGAAGTCTAAAATGATGCAATATCACGCAAACTTAAATCATATGATATATGAACAAAAGTTAGCAAGTTCAGGTCGAGCAAAACCATATAAACTCAAAATAAGCCGTGCAGAACCAGGGCTCATGGTGCTAGAGCACGATAATCTGTGGTTAAGTCCAGGCTTAACCACCCATGATTTTTTGCTTCTACATCTACGCATTATCCATACACTGAGATTCAAATTCCTACCATGCCTGCAAGGAGTTTGGTTCATAAATTCAGGCGTGTGACACGTGACTACAGGTCTCACCAGGGACAGAAATAAACCAAAAGATGTTCCTGTTACTAAAACGAAAGCTTTACTGGCCTACCAGGAGCGAGAAAACTCGGCTCTGAGAAAACAACTTGCAACAACTGGAGCGTGACGTCACAATTACGTGACATGTTCCTCTCTCTCTCCTTCTCTTA
This sequence comes from Amblyomma americanum, assembly GCF_052857255.1. Classification (NCBI taxonomy): domain Eukaryota; kingdom Metazoa; phylum Arthropoda; class Arachnida; order Ixodida; family Ixodidae; genus Amblyomma; species Amblyomma americanum. Next base: position 26,818,198 of record NC_135505.1, read on the forward strand.
CAGCGCGGTTCGGGTGTCCACCGAGATATGCGAGTTACTGCGTCATTTCCTTTTTTAAAAACCAATTTCCGACTCCGTCGCTTTGACATTTAGCGACACTACTGTTTTAAAACGTGTTAGGCGCATGTGCATTTCTTCTGCCGCAAGAACATTCTTCTTTAAACTACACACAGTCACGCTGCCTGCGAAGGCATGGCTTCATGCTGAGGAGAGGCTTGCGCCATGGACGGTGAACTGCAGCCTGTGCAATACACCAGAGACAATTTATCATTGCTTTATTCTATGCATTGATGCTGTATTCTTCTGGGACATTCTACAACGAACAGTTAAGAAGGACATTGATATCACACCCTACACTATCCGTTTTTTGCCTGTGGAGGAAAACTTCGTTGTGCCATATGATCTATTTATATTGCTGGGACTATTTAGTCTCTGGAAGAGCCGCATGAAGGACCGCCACGCTGAATCACCACGGTCGTCAAAATCTTTCTTTCGTTAACAGTGCGCTTTGGTGCAAGGAGTATATGCTGCCCTAGTATATGTCGTCTAGCTAACTCCCCTATCTAGATGCATGTGAGCCTCCCAGACTGTTGATGCTTTGGAAAGCGTTGCTGGTCCGGGCTCCCTCTCTCTTTCATTCATGTGTTTTTTGTATTTTTTTAGAGGAACAAAAAAAAAGGTAAAAGGAAGCTGAGGTCGGCAGGGGTATGGTGGACTGGCGTTTTGTGGCGTAAGCGTGCTTAAACTTTTCTTTTCAGCACTATTTCGATGCAATCACAAAAAAAGGAAGTAGGGTAGTCGTTAGCACGCTCAGCTGCGGAACGGAAGGATGGTGGCTCGAATTCCATCATGCACGAAGATTTTTTTTCTTATCGATTTGAAGAGCTTAACGGACGGACGGATGCGAGCATGAGCCATTAAAAGCCTTCGCTTTAACACAGAAGATATCCAACGCATGACAACTGGTGATACAAAATGTCAACGAAAAACCAAGATAAAAACCTCGCAGCAACCGCCCACAAAATCGAGCTATTAATCTCACAACCCTACCGAGGGTTCACTACTGCTATTATGATTTTCCTCATCAATTCCAATGCTTTAATAACATCTACAGCTCTGATCTTTGCGGACAATCGGTGCGCTATGAAACAGCTGTTGCAGCGCCCTGGCCGTTGCATCCTCGACAGTGCGACACCAGATACGGCTGCCTATTCCGATTTCATAGGCTGTTTTTCTGCTGTCGCAGGCGTGAGAGCAAGGAACACCCAGTCGGCCTGATCTATCGCGCTGCGCATGGGAGAGGAGCAGTGTAAAACGACTGGGGTGCGGAAGGGAACGCCCTTTACGTCTGTGCAATGCGATATCATTTCTCTGCCTTCATAATTTATTTCTCTGTACAGCTCGGCGTTCGTGCTGCAGAATAGCAGGGGTTCAAAAGAACCGTATCAACAGCGTAAACCTTCGGTTACTCCAGTGGGTAAAACGCGACTACACTCAGCCTGTGCAGGATAGCCTCCTTACAGAAAGAACGTCTGTTCTGCCCTACAGGTACCGCATCTCCTTCAGGCTTAAGAGCGTAGCGAACAAGTAGAATTTTGGTATTGTTTTTTAAGCTCTTGTTATGTTTTCAATGAAGAATTTCATATTGCAAAAAACGTCATATTATGATTGGTAAATGCTCTGTGGGTTTGTGGTATAGAGAGTTCGCTTTTCTGAGCGCTTCTTGATGGCTGTGCACACTTTCTATCTTTGTTTTTTTTTTCTCATTTCCTACGATTTCTTCTCATGCCTTCTGCATTCTCAGTGTTTTGCTCTATCTGAACTGAAGATTTAGCTAATAAAGACATAGTTCAGAGTCAACTTCTGCACTTTGTGCTCCTTTTTCGTAATCTTTCGAGTTCTGTGCTGTATGTCACTAAAAATAACGCTCTAACGTTCCAGCGTTAGACAAGAGAAGGTATTTCGCATTTTGAGGACACAGAGGCATGAAGAATCAAAGCACAGCACTCTGCGCTAAGTTTATTCGAGAAAGGCTCTACCGCGGAAATGCGTAGAAAAGATAAAACCCTCTAATAGATCCGAGGCCCAAGATTTCAGTTCACTATTATGCAGCAGTGTCCAGAAAAACGCGCCGTACATTTCTTTGTACCGTGTCTAAACGTTTCGGTATTTATAATTTCTCGTGATGAATTGAGGCTTATCAAACAAATTTCAGTCGGGTGAGGAACGAAACGTCGCTACAAGCATGACAAAGGAGCGAAAGTTGTCCACCACGCTCTACCGGGCGTTTCAGCGAACTCTCAAAAATTTCAAATAGGCTTTTAGGGGTAAAAATATGGCTTTTGTGGCATGGTATTACCAGCGTTGGCGGATACCAGAAAACAGGTGAATCGCCTTAAATAGTAACCTGGTTAACTAATTTTGAATTATTAACTTTTTAACAACTACACTTAGGCGCCTTGTTCCAATTAGAGATTTGTAGCCTGTCGTTACTAATGGCCATATCAATGTTTAGAATTTCGAATACGCGATTACTATTGGCGCTGTGGCTCGACAAATTCCGGCTTTTTCGACTAGTTGCGTAAACTGGAGGGGTTGCTTTGTCTGCACGCTTTCGAAAGCGCATGAATTTTTTCACGATGCAGAAAAATTTTGTCAAGCCGAAGCGGTGAGGGTAATCACGTTTTTGAAATCCAAAACTGCTATGGCTATTACTAACGACCGGCTACAAATCTCTAAATGGAACTATGTCCAACTCTAATCGTTGAAAAGTTAATTATCAGAAATTAGTTAAGCAGTTAAGCGTAGTATTGTCCGCCAACGCTGACAAAACTATGCCGAAAAATGATATTTTTCATCAAAAAAGCCTATTTTGAAAATTTTTGACTGTCGGCCCTGAAACACCTGGTATACTGAAAGTTTGCTCTGCGTGATGATCCGGTACGGGCCGCCTGAATTTCGATGAAGGTGAAATGTTATAATCCCTAGGAATATATCATCTCAGTGCAGTTTCAAGAAATTCTGCAGGATGCAATAATTTCCCAGACCTCTCCTGTGCCGTCTCTCTTTGCCCACATGCAGCTTCGAGACAATGAACCGCAAAAACCGTCCCATAACATACCGTACCACACCAGTTAACTGCTTCAGGCGAATATACCTAACATGGTACTAGGATTCTTTCAAACAGCACGCAAACGCTTGGTTAATATCTGCCTAAGCCTACCCGAACCCCGAAGTATCAGCCCTTCAAAGTTCTTGATGTCTGCTGCGAAATTCGGTTCCCAGAAAAGGAATCAATATAAGCTAAGGGGTGTCTCGTGTAAGTATCGCTAGGCAAAATTTCTTGCATTTTCTGAGTGCTTTGACTATGCGCTTCATTGTCTTGTGCACCTGACGTCTATTTGTAGAAAGTAATACAGTGTTCTGACTATCCACTATTCAAATGAAAGCACTTCATCTTTAAAACTTCGCCCGCGTACAGTATCAGATACAGAGACAGCCTTAGGCACCATCTGCTTTTGGCTCCTATGGCACGCACTGAACGTAAATATAGTAAGCAGCAAAGCGAAAGCAACCGTCATTAACGCGCACCGCCTTGTTCTACTTTGAGAAAGAAATTCAACTGAGAGCGCTTGGGCGCTTTTCCAATGCCTATCGCTTTCTATTTTATAACCTTTGTATTCCATTGCATTATATATATATATATATATATATATATATATATATATATATATATATATATATATATATATATATATATATATATATATATATATATATATATATATATATATATATAAAATTCATTTTCTGTTCTATTGTATAATGTTATTTTAACTATATCTTATTTGCAGCAAAATTGTTTCATTTAAAGCTCTAGATTTACTGAAGGCTTGAACGATCCCTTGAAAGGAGACAGGGTAAGAACCTTGTCAAGCTGCTCCTGTAGCAGCTTTTTGTTCTCACCCCTGCATTTGTTCCTCTAATTAAATAAATGCTAAAAAATTGAATTCCATTGAAAATTGAATTGAAATCCTGCTAGGCTAGCTTAAGACTTTTCATTGGGGAGCAATTGCTCATTGGCATTTACCCAAGCGCAGCTGTACGTTTACTCAGGAAAGCTTCCACACAAACTTCGCAGTAGAAGAACAAATCTCCGCCACTGTTGCTGGGTGAAGGTGCTCTGCTACTGACCCAAAAAACGCGGGTTTGCTCACGGCCGCGGCTGCCGCGATTCTATGCAGGCGAAATGATAGAGGCCCTTCTACTGTGCGATGTTACTGCACGCTGATGAACCCCACGTGGTCGAAATTATTCGCAGTCTTCTACTGCGGTGTCCCACATAACCTGAGCGCTTTGTGAAGCTAAACCTCGTACACAAAACCAAAGAAAATTTTTTTGTGCTCCGATGTTCAAACTCAAGACCACAGGCTCACTGCAGCAGTGCTCTGCCAACTCAGCCAACCGATACACTTAGCGTATAGTAGGGCGAGAGTGAATTTTGTTGTTCCACTTAAGGTGTTTCTACTAAAAGTTGGATCAACAATGTTCGCATTAGCTAAACAATTGCCACATTTTTATAATTTTACTGTTAGAATGATGAACTTAGTCCCGATCACAATATTTGGTGCATCCAGTCCCTGCTTAAATTAGTTGGCAGGGTGGCGGCTCTCAACGACGGTGAGAAATTCTTAAAAAGCAAAAGATCTAAAAAAGTGGTTAGAATTTTTCTGTAGCCGTCTGCCTGCTTAGATGGTTGTTAATCAGTAACTGCTACTGCTACTGGAGTCCACTCCATCTTGGGGTTAGCTATAAACCTGTAGGTACCTACCATTATAAATGAAGCGGAGGAATGTGCCAGCGACGGGGACCTTCTCCACGCTACTTGCAAGTGCCCGAGTTGCTCACGGCTTCGCCCTATATATCACCTCAATTTTCCTCCACATAAGCGATATATCGAAGTAATCCGTTTGCTTTTCCGATGACGCATGAATCGCGGTGAATGTGGTCACCACCTCTTTTGCAACGGTCGCGATTTCCCCCGCTTGTGTAAGCAATGGAAGGCTAACACGAAACAATGCACAAAACATGGCGGTACATGCATGAGGAGATATGAAGGTTGATGTATGCAGCCTCAGTGATAAGATGAAATTGGGAATTGCTCTCTTGCCTGGAGTGGAAAGCAGCATGGCAGGAGGGAAGGCTGTGTAGCCTTCTCTCCTACCATACTGTACATCGTCAGCTGAATGGCACAGTCCGTAGAGGTAAGATTTATTCACTTTAAAAAAGTCCAAAATACCTTCTCGAGTAGCACTTCTCGCGGACTTCGCTGGTGAATAATTTGTGCAAAAAAAAGTATTATAGCACGCTGAAGGTGATACAGTTGTAGGTTTTATTTTGAAATTGATGCGATAGGATAGTCATTCTGGTGTGGACATTTCATCAAGTGATCAGTTTAGTTATTGGATCGTGATATTAACTTTAATTAGCGCCTTCTTCGTTGATAGTGCAGGCAAATGCAGAAAAAATAAAGCTATATGTATTAACGTAGTTATTCCAGTGTTACACGGCCAGCTTTTTTAACAGTGAGCTTTGCCAAATCGTAAGAGGAACAAACGGCCAATCACATCCAATTGGAGGCGCGTACCGGGCTTCGAAATCAAGAAAGTCCAGGGGCTAGATTACGCAACTGTGACAAATTCTGTCACAAGTTATTGACAGTGACGTCAAAATGACGACACGATGAGACGTCACCACGTGACGCAACGAGGAATCGGCCAATTGCAGCAGGGCGGCGCCCCGAGAGCATTCGAGGGACCGTCTGCTTAATTTTTTGTAAAAAGAAATAAGAAATAAGCAACGATGAAAGTAACTAATATTTTATTTTGCCCAAACATTGTGCTTAAAGTTTAAAAATATTAAGCAAAACAAAAAGCGTTCGAAGTTGTGCTATTAAATTGGCTGGTGGGTAACTTTCGGTGCCGCGGGGGTGTGCTGACGGCAGTAAAAAGGCCGCTTTGCACGAAAGCAGCTGTTTCACTCCGTGTTATTGTTTTTTTGCGCGGCGTCTGGAATCGAGCTACTGTGCGGTTGACCGAAGTGCGCAGAGAAATTTCAACGAATGCAGTGAAGGCTACGTGACTACCGAGAGAACTTGCAAGAAACGCTTGGCACGAAATAGACGAAGAGAACTTGTTGAAGTCTGTGTTGTTCGGCTCTTTCGATCGATGACAGAAATGCCAAAAGGTGAGGTGTTGCAGTGTGTGACGAGTGGTTGTTTTTTTTTCCCATTGGGAAACAGAAGACGACCACGAAGTGCAATTTGTTGGGAAAAATAAAGTGCTTTGCCAGCATAAGCGTATTTTATTTATATATAGCTGTGGCACAGAGGTGACCGCGGGAACCCACCCCTTCTGCACGCTAAGTTGATGGCCTGCAATACCTGCAGCACGCATTTGCTCACCGTCGGTTGTGCGATGCCGACGTGCGCCTCGCTACCAACGGCAGCCTGAAAGCCGCCCGTGGCAATGAACCGCAGTGCACACAGCACCTGCCACCGCACCGACAGCGCACTCGCACGCAAACCTCCCAGTTCATCGGCGAGTTCGTCGCTTAGCCACTGCACAGTCTGCTTCTCCAGTCGAAAAAAGCGTCCAAACAGCTCGTCCGGCAAATCAAACGCGTCTTCGTGCGCCCTCCTTCGCCGTTGCTCGCGCCAGCGCAGCCGCCTCAGTCGTTTCGCCGCGTACACCGTCGCCATTTTCTGTCACAAAGGCAACTATCAAATTGTCGGCCTCAAAACTGTGACAAAAAACTGTCAAATAGCGGCTGCATAAATAGGTGTGCAACGTCATCACTTCTGCCACATCCGTGACGTCATCTGCAGCCACCCATGACGCAAAAAAGCAAAATGGCTGCCGGCCACGACCGACCAATAGGAGCGAAGCTTATTGACACCTTTGTGACAAGTTTTTGAGAATTTTCCTAACTGACAGTTACGTAATCTGGCCCCTGATGAAGGAGGCACCGAAGACAGTACTGTGGAAAGAGCTGTGTTCAGCCGCTTTGGGGCCTTTGCAAATTGCGCTGGTTGCTGCCAGCGTTAATGTACAACGTTTCACGCACGCGTTTCTTTCTAACAGAGCTGCACAAATTACTGAACTTTCTCGTGTAACTCCTGCCTTCGTGATAGGAGCCCGCCCTCTTCTGGACGCACAAATCAGGGGAAGAAAAGGGATTCCTAAATCATCAGGACTCGCTTTCGCTGTGAGCTACAGGATAGCGCTAGGTGCTTTTCCGCCGTCCATCATCATCATTGTCGCTGCTCCTCGGCCGCTTTGCCTCGTCCATAGAGCCTCCGCGATTATTTTGTGTTTAGCTATATATAGCGCACGCTCTGCCACGCTCTTCCTTGTCTCATAGGTGTCGCGGTTTCGAGTTATAAACTGTTTGCTCTCGGCAAGGCACCTCATATTGTTCACTGCGGCGTTCAAACTGGAAGGGATCGGCTACACCGTGGAACATAGTTATCGGGCAGCTAGGTTCACGTACTCCGTCGACAAGAAGCAAGCGCACTGTTGACGTGTCCAGAACTATGACCTCGAAGCGACCGACCGAATGGGAAGGGCTTTCTGCTGAAAACCATGCAATATGCGAAAATTCAACAGCAGCCCGTTATAGTCACATTTACTTCACCAGGAGCACAGCTAGGTGGCGTCGTGGAGGCAATGCAAGCCAAGGATGAATTCATCGAATGTGAACTGGCACCAACTTTTCGCCCGATTTGCTACAAGACACTGGCCGTGTATGCGGACAAGCTTTTGAAGTTCCATCGGTTTGTCAACGCGCACCAGGGAGAATACATGTACACTGTTTGATAGATCGCCAATACGGATTGGACTCCTTTCTGGTTCGATGCGTCAGATCGTTGCACTGTTGTCTACAAGAGTGCTAAAAGCGTAACTGTGCGCACTACAGGCGCTGAAGACAAAAATTTACGGCGATGATCTGAAGCACCGCTGACAGTAGGAAATTTCAACCCTTCATGGTGTAGAAGACGAAGCCTGTCCCTAAAGAGGTTTCCCCAAGACATCGTGGTCTGCGTTCATGACAAGGGATGTGCGGACGGATTGGTCTACACTGAAGCTGTACTTACAAGTTTGTTTGTTTTTTGAAAAATCTGCGCTCTTTTTTCGCAGTTGAATCCTGTGTCCCATGCAGCTGCATTAATATCTTTTACTTGTATAACAACTCTTTCTATATGCAAGGGTACTACTCTATGTGGTCTGCATCGCAAGCGATACATTTGTGCTAGCATCAGTTCGTCTACTTGCTGACAAGTAAAGTCAGTGGTCGCAGTTGATGTTCTCTCACTGCATGGTTTGTCTTCAACGCCTGTATTCTTTGTTTAAACTTCTCAATCCACCTAAGCACATTGCTCGGGTCAGTGATGTCATCTCCATAAACATTCAGTATCAGTCTGTGGCTTTCGAACAGCCTTCATCCATGCGTCGTCAAAAGCTCCTTGACAGCTTGTTGTTTCTGTTAGGAAAGTATTCTCTGCAAGCAGTCACAAAGATCCACTGCTTTGGTTTACGGGAGTTTAACCTCCCAAAGAGACTCAGGCTTTGAGATACCCCGTAGGGAAGGGATCCGGAAATTTCGACCACCTGACGTTTTTTTAACGTGGACTGACATCGAACACTACGCGTGTCTCAAGCATTTCGCCTTCATGGAAATTTGACCACCGCGGCCGAGATCAAACCTGCGTCTTTCGGGTCATCAGTCGAGGGCCATAACCACTGAACCACCGGATCCTCAAGTGAAAGTTTCATGTATGCATCCTAACAACGCTATGGGTACGAACTTCTCAGCAGTACTAATTTTTCGCACAGTCCACACCAGCAGTTTTTCTCTGCATCGTGCTTGCCGATGGATTTATAACAATGAGGTTTAGAGGGGCATACTATGGATAAACGATTGTTTCACCGTTGCCGTCAGGTCCAGCTATAAATAAAAAAGTACTTGAAGACAACCGGTTTCCCCTTCTATAATCAGCAGAATGTCGTCGAAGGTGGCTCAACCATGAGACACTGGGACCACGGAGTGATAGAGGGTGTTCTAGCCCTGGTCACGTGCTTCCGTGAGAACTGGATGCGAATGCGCTCATAATAAAAGGAGCGAAGTACAGCTTTCTCTCTTTCTGAGCTTTATGAGGCGCAAAGATGAAGGCTTAAATCGAAATTCCTAGACTTTCAAGTATCACTTGTGTGAACTGTCATTCCAGGACTAGCAGAATGCTTTTGTCATTTGCTGCAGCTGTCTGAGTGGTTACGGCGCTCTGCCATTAATGCGCCACTATTGCTGAATTGCAGTCGCAGATTCAGAGGAGTTCTTAACGAATTTTGATGCTCAATTCAGAGAAAACGTTTTTAAACGATATTTAGGGATTGTGGGTCGTATGGTTACATTCGCTGAACGGGAGTGGTTTCTGCGCGGTTTTCCCGATGCATCCCGCGAAACGTGCGCATTGCAGTGGAAATGGGGATGCGCCTCCTCCCGGCATCTCTATGTATTTACTTTCACAAGACCCTACGTTCGCAGGCTAGTGTAAAAGATACCGGATGACAGGGGTGCCATAATCGCTTCCGGCTCGCTCCAGCAGGAGCGCTAGTGTTCCGAAGGTGGATTCGAGGTAACGGCACCGCGTCGGAGTAGCTTAATAAAAAAACGGGGGTCCTCTTCGTATCCCCGATTATAGTTACGAGAGACAATACTACTTCGTGACCCATCCAATCGCACGACGACCTCATTTAGACAGAGAATAAATGCGCTACTACCCATGTGCTCAGACATAGGCGCAGGCAAAGTACCTGCGGTATTGAGTTGTACCTTCAATCTGCAACCACGGCGAGCATCAGAGCTGCTAGCACGACCATCGAAGGGAAAATTTGCACAATATGTCACTATTTCTAATATGTACGCTGCCAAAGTTGCCGCAACTTCATGGTTGCCTTTGTTTGTACGTATCGCCACTTACGCAGCGTCTGCTCAAACACCTCGTTCTACCCGATAATTAGTGCGCCTTTTTTGTTATCTGCCGCCCCCCTTTGTATCTTGAATTGCGCTTGATTTAGCGATCAAACAAAAAGGTAGTAGCCTCCTTTTATGCAGCTGCTCTTTTGCCAACAAAGAATGCGCCATATCTGAGGCTTATCAGCAGGAGCATCGTCGCACCGGAAATTGAGTCTCGGTCAAAATATACATCAGCATCTGCTCTGTTACTCCACCTTTGGGAATTCCCCTTAAACGCTCTGTACAAATGGTCTTCAGATGGCAGCCAAATTATTTTTTTTAAAATCAACTCACTGCCAATAACGGGGAGGGCTTCAAGCGCTGTGCAAATATGTGCTGACAACGGTCGGCGGACCGACATAGACGACTAGTGCCTTTCAGAAAGAAACCGTGAGTGCACGAAAGCTGGTGTGTGTTGTAAATTAAAGCACTGCTCCAGAAGTTTCGAAAGATTTTTCAGCTTGGAAACACGTTAGATGACGCATCTGATCAGCAGTAAGCTTTTAACTGGCATCGAATAATGGAGGAGGAGCAGACATAAAATGTTATAGCTTCTTCAAACCTGGACAATGGTAATAATGTTAGCAGTTTATGACGATTATAATCCATTCTAATTGCCTTGTCTTGTAGCAAATGACACGGGCAAAATATATATACAGCGAATGTTTACGACCAGCTCGAGACCTGCCCATTCGTGGACCACATTCGATGCACGGCTTATCAAGAGACACTAAAGGCAAAAAAATAAAGGAACAACTCTGTTCATCGTGTCTGTTACTTGAGCACCTTTAATTCTATTGTGTTCTTTGCCCAACACAGAAAATATGTTTACTCTCTGTACGCTTCATAGTGAAAGCTCCCTAAGTGTTCTGCACTCGATTTTTTTGTGATGAAATGAAATGACCGTTCATGGCTGTGCCACAAATTGAATTCAATTACCGAGCGCACATTTACAACATATTCCGCAATTTAAAGTAAGCGGTATATTGAACACAAAAGCGCAGTGACCACTGTGATCAACAGTAAGGACAAAAGCTGTCTACAGCGGAGGCTCCGTCGCATTAGTGCTTCAACTCCTGATCAGAAGGGAGTGGGATTGAATCTCGGCAGCGGCAACCGCAGCTATACAGAGCCGCAATGAAAATAAAAAGAAAACGCATGTATGCTTTGCGATTTCAGTGCACATTCAAGACCCCCACGCGGTGTAATTTACTAGGGTGCCCTCAACAGCGGCGTTATTCGTATACCAATATGCCGATTTCGAGAGTGAAATCATCACTGAAAGGAGCAATATTTGGGTTTATTAAGTTGCCTTATGGTCGTTCTCATTCATTTCTTGGAGCAGCGAACTTTTTGAGAAGGGAGTAACGTTCCAATTAGTGTCAACATGCAAAAACTTAGCACTGCAGAGACTGCATTGGAGAAATGCGAAAGCATTAGTGTTTTTGCCGTGACGTTGGTGGCTCTTGTACTTATGGCGTCATAGGGAATGTTCTAAAACTATTTCAAAACCTGTATATCATCCATCATCCAACTTCTCACGCACCGACATTCAGGGCTCCGTTTTTTCGCTTTATTCTCATTGGCTGCAGGCCTGGCGTCAATGGACGTATAAGATGAAGTTATACACCTATGGCATCACCATATGACGTCACAAGGTATCACTAATGAGCCCAATAATTGCCGTGATTAATCAAAGTCAATATTTTAATCTGTTATTGGCGCTCAGTCATTAACATAACCAAAGTGAGTAATGTATTGGTATTATTAAATATGGTCGTTAATGAGAAGTGTTGATTAATTACATATGTTAATGACTAATGCCTATTGACTATGGCTCGATATTGTTTAATCACTGGCTTTATATACTTCTCCGCCTCACTCTTGCTTCCCCGTCTTACGTACACATTTTGCGGACACTTCAGGTGCCAATATAGCCTAGTAATGCTTTCGCATTAATAATAGGCACGAACTTGGTAAAGAGTGACGGAGTGACAGTTTGTACTCAACTACATCTGAACTACATAAAGATTGTAACAAATATCTCAGCTGCGCTGTTTTGCCATTTGGCTGCTACTTGCTGCTTCTGCAAAAATGCGTGACGAAAACGCTCAAACAAGAGCCAATGACACAAAGGAAAATTATAGTTTGTGATTCTGCCACCACCCTCTCTTCCTGGTGCTAGCTGTAAGATATATTACAAATTTGTATCGTGGCATAAACTAAAAGCTTTTCTAGTACTTTAAACGAAAAAAGTTATAACGTTTTGCGTTTTTCCTTTTCCCTGAAAATAATTTTTTTCCTTTTACTTGGCTCTTTATTTTCTCCTGAGAAATATTTTCATTTAGCTTTTCCAATGTTCAAAATCTTTTTGTGTGTAGCGTTTGCGAGCTGTCCGGAATCGTTTTTAAAGGAATGACTTATTTGCCAACATGGATTAGCTCCCTCCTTCAACATAACTGGGCGTATTCTACAGCCTTATAAATTCACGCAGTACTATATGTTTGAATCTCATAGCAGCAACTGTAAACGAAAGAATTATTCGAACAACAATTTCGAAAAGCATGCCATCTCTGCTATCATAATCTGTTACAAGTAAATCCTAGAGAAATTTTTTTATTATAATTCACTATCGTTAGAAACATTGTGCTTACGCCACTTTCTCTGGGCTCCATGCCCGGAGACACCTTTCTTTTTGCTACGCAGCAGAGGCTAGGCAGGAAAGAGAGAACGACGGGCCTTTTCACCGGGGCCGGGCTCGGTCTAGTGGTGCGGATGGGTGAAAGGGACGAAGATAGAAAGATAGTGCGGGGTCGCTTGGGCTGAAGAGCCCACTCCCCACGGCACGGAGACAAATTCTCGCCTTCTTCGCTTTCGTGCCTGTGCTCTGCTGCATTTCCAAAAAAAGTGGTCCCCGTGCATAGTATAATGTAGCCATCAAATTTGGTGGTTTTTCTTGGTGTTGGCTTTGAAAAGGAATAAAATTTCATCATCATGCTAACTCTTTAACGACAGAAATATTTATTTTCAATCGCGCACTATGATTAAAACTGGACATTAGATTCAGTCAGTAATAATCCACTCATTCTACTACTATATTGTTTGTCGCCTTCTGGTATATATATGCTTCACAGATCTATAGTTTAGAAGAGCGACTTGACGGGCTAGTTGGTTTTGCGTGGTGAAGGAAGAGCGCTAAGTACGGGACAGCAGACAAACATGAAAGCACAAACACGGGCGCTGTTATCAACTGAATTTTTATTTTGGAGCACAAAGATATGTCAGGTGGCAGTAAGGGGGGCGGTACATTGAGGCATGGGTGTTCAAAGGAAAAACAGTGGATAGTCACCTCAATAACAAAAATAATAAAAATCTGAAGCTGAGAATGACGGATGGGTGAAGGCGATAAAACCGATAAAAGCTGCACGGTGTAGAGGGCAGTCACGCAAACTAAGAGGGAACAGGTGAAGGATTAAAGAGGATACGAAAGTATGGCGCAAAAGAGGGGTTTTAGTGTTTAAAACTGATGGAAACGGTAGTAAAATAACGATAAAAATGTTGCGGTGTAGAGGGCCAAACACATAAAAAGGAAAAGGCAGTCAACAAATCTGAAGATTAAAAGTGGCCAAAAAGGGTTAAAAAGTCTGTTAGAGCCAAAAACGAAGTAGGTTGGCTGCTAAAACACAGAAATACCAAAGGTCAAGCCACCGCTAAAAAAGCATGGCCAGCTGCCCTTATGAACATCAATTCTTTCTCAGATAGGCAGATAGACCGAGTGCTGACACAGCAGTCCATGGCTTCAATTATCTCCATCGACAAACGATCTCGTCCTTTTCCGATAATCGCGCATCCATCGTACACTTGGGTGCAGGTGTCGCATTTACATTTCTTGAAGTGTTTGGCAAGGTTCCCGGAGATAGCAATACTGCTCATGTTATTTCTGTGTTCTTGTAGCCTGATATTTATGCATCTCCCCGTTTGACCATTGTATTTCTTTCCGTAAGACAGGGGGACTGAATATATGACGCCTGTGGCGCTATCTAGGGAGATAATTGAAGCCTTTGAAATCTGTCGTGCCAAAGACTACTGTGTTAGCACTCCGTCTATCTGCCTATCTGAGAAAGAATTGATGTTCCTAAGGGCAGCTGGCCACGCTTTCTGAGCGGTGGCTTGACCTTTGGTATTTCTGTGTTTTAGCGGCCAGCCTTCCCCGTTTTTGACCCTAACAGACTTTTTTACCCTTTTTGGCCACTTTTAATCTTCAGATTTGTTACTGCCTTTTCCTTTTTATGTGTTTGGCCCTCTACACCGCAACATTTGAATCGTTATTTTACTACCGTTTCCATGAGTTTCAAACACTAAAACCCCCCTTTTGCGCCATACTTTCGTATCCTCTTTAATCCTTCACCGGTTTCCTCTTAGTTTACGGGACGGACCTCTACACCGTGCAGCTTTTATCGGTTTTATCGCCTTTTCTCATACGTCATTCTCAGCTTCACGTTTTTATTATTTTTATTATTGAGGTGACCATCCACTGTTTTTCCTTTGAACACGCATGCCTCAATGTACCGCCCCCCTTGCTGCCACCTGATATATGTTTGTACTCCGAAATAAAGATTGAGTTGATAGTCAGCGTCCGTGTTTGTGCTTCTGTTATAACTGCAATGTTCTTTTTTATCAGTTATCAGATGATGTCGACTGCCACACGTGCCAATCTGGTTGCCTATCTTGTTTTCTTACTTTGTTTCCCTTTCCCTCCTTTCTTAAGCTGTCTTATATATTTGGACGTGCACTGCAAATAAACGCCCATTCTTCCAGTTTGTCAGCTTGTGTCTGCCTCGACTGCGTCAAGCGCAGTGTCCGAGCTACGATGTAACAGTGGCGACGAGAAACGGAAATCAAAACCCCTGGCAAAACCTTGAAGCACCGAACGGCAGCTACTCTACGGAGCGACGACTCGAAGATGGCACACCAGCAACTGCCCGACTTCGACGACGAAAGAGACAACTGGAAGGCCTATGATATCGAGGCATACTTTGAGGCAACGGGCGTGACGGAGTCGGCAAAGAAACGGGCGCTTTTGGTAGCAGCTTTAAGCACGCGCACCGTTCTAATATTAGCAGGACGAGTAGCGGCGAAGAAGCCGAATTCTTTGGAGTACGAAGACGTCGTGAAGGTCCTGAACGAGTTTTTTGATCCCAAGCGCCATGAAATTACCGAAAGTTTCCGCTTCTTCAACCGCTGCCAGCTTGACGGTGAGTCCGTTCAAGAATTTATCACGCAAATTCGTCGAATTGCGGACAACTGCCATTTTGGTACCTTGCTCCACCGAATGATACGGGATAGAATTGTGTGCGGCATAAGATCGAGTGCCCTGCAGAAGCAACTCCTGACAAAGAAAGATCTGTCCATAGAGGACGCTGAAACGATGGCACTGGCGGCTGAAGCTGCAGATAAGGATGCCAATAAAATGGCCGCAGACACATCGGCGGTGTTTAAAATGAAGGTGCAGTCAACCTCAACGGAATAGGTACTGGCCGAATGTGGGCTTTGTGGCAGCACAAAGCACAACAGTAATGCCTGCCGTTGGAGTAATGCTCGTTGTTATCACTGCGGTCGACGTGGTCACCTAGCAGTAAAATGCCGGAACGAAGAAAGCGCAAGATCTCGAACTCGAGAAGGAACCCGGGGATTTCGAGGCAGAGTACTGGCTGTTAAGGAAGGGGAAACCGATGAAGACACAGAGGATAGCATGCACACTTGGACGTTAAAATCGGCACGGGAGGTAAATGTGAAGCCTCCAGTACGACGCACCTTCACATGGGGAGGTGTGGACGTTTAGATGCTCATCGATACGGGTTCCCCAGTATGCGTAGTGTCCCGACAGCTATTTGAGCTGCACAAAAACGCTAGGCCTTGGCTACGGCCTTCACGCATGAAGTTATCATGCTACCTCGGAAAATTGCCAGTTCTTGAAGAGCTCCTCTTGCCGGTGTAGTCCGACAGTACAACTGTAGAATGCACACTGGTGGGGCTAGATTGCCCCGGTCCACGCTTATGTGGTCGAGACCTAATTTCCCTCCTGAGCTACGCAGGCTCCCCGGTCCTTAGCCTCTCAGCCAAGCCGCAGACCGCACAGTCGTCTACCATCACGCAGGTCACTGCCGACGTGCTCGCCGCGTTTCCAGATGTTTTCAGCTCGGATCTGGGCCTCATCAAAGGACCCGTGGCACACCTACAGCTGAAGGAGGGAGCCACGCCGAAGTTCTGTAAGGCGCGATCTATTCCCTTCGCTCTACGCGACAAGGTATCTGAAGAGCTTGATAGGCTTGTGGCATTAGGCGTCTTGTCACCAGTGCCGCATTCCGAATGGGCTACGCCCATTGTACCCGTCCTTAAAAAGGACGGCACCGTTAGGATTTGTGGAGACTTCAAGGTCACTTTAAATTCGGCATGTGAGCTAGAGCAGTACCCGTTGCCAGTAATCAATGACATGTTCGCGTCCTTAAGCGGCGGAAAACATTTCAGCACACTGGACTTACGAGACGCATATAACCAAGTCTCTCTCGATGAGGAATCGCGCCAGGTATGCGTGATTAATACGCATGAAGGTCTGTTCTGCTACAACAGATTACCTTTCGGCATTGCCTCTGCGCCAGCCATTTTTCAGCGCAGAATGGACACAGTTCTACAAGGCTTATCAGGCGCGCAAGCTTATCTGGACGACGTCTTGGTGTCCGAAAGAGCAGGAAGTGACGACGTGCTAAAAGCCGTTCTACAGCGTTTCCGCGACAGTGGCGTTAAACTGCACCTCGACAAATGCAAATTTCGGCAAGAGTCCGTTACATATCTCGGCCATCGAATCGATCAGCAAGGGTTGCACCCAATAGAAAAGAATGTAAAAGCTATCGCAGAAGCCCCTAGCCTGAAAAATGTAGCTGAGCTTCGTACTTTTCTCGGCATGATCACTTTCTACTCAAACGTTTTGCCGAACATCTCGTCCCTGCTCGGTCCGTTGTATCGGCTGCTGGAAAAGAACACACATTGGCTCTGGAAAGAAGAGCAACAAACGGCGTTCCTCAAAGCAAAACGGTGTTTGCAGCAAGCAGGGCTGTTGGTTCATTTCGACCCTTTACAACCGCTGAAACTAGAGTGCGACGCATCGCAAAAAGGAATCGGCGCAGTGCTTTTTAACACGAAAGAGAACGTCAACCGAGACCAGAAGCAGAAAAAAATTATTCGCAACTTGAACGTGAAGCAGTGGCCCTCGTATTTGGAGTAATGAAGTTTCGTGATTACCTTCTAGGCCGATAATTCATCCTGGTTACAGATCACCAGCCGCTCCTGGGCCTGCTGAGACCGGACCGGCCCACGCCGCCTCTGGCTGCTGCTCGCATACAGCGCTGGGCGCTGCATTTGGGAGGATTTCGCTACAAGTTACAGCATTCGCCAGACAAGCAGCTCCTGAATTAAGGCGCACTTAGTAGGTTGCCACAAGAAACTTCGGAGCCAACCACGGAAGAGAAGCCACCTGACTACGTTCTGGCACTCGCAGGTGTCCAGGAGGGGGTGGTCTCGGTAGAACTGCAGGCGCTGACGGCAGGTGACGCAGTACTTTCAAAGGTCGTGCAGTACACAAGGGACGGGTGGCCTCCAAGCGCTAAAACATTAGAACGAAGCTTACTTCCCTTTTACGACCGCAGACTGGAACTGTCATTGGCCCACGGGTTGCTGTATTGGGGCCGTAGAGTTGTCATTCCAGTTAACGCGCAACATAGAATGCTGCACATGTTGCACGAGACACATCAAGGATCATCGGCGATGAAATCAATTGCTCGGTCAGCTTTCTGGTGGCCCGGAATGGACCATGACATAGAACAACTGTCAGCGGGGTGCACAAGCTGCATCCAAAATCGGTCAATGCCAGTATCTGCTCCGCCAGTGAACTGGCCGACCTGCCAAGAAAGCTGGTCAAGAGTGCATATAGATTTCGCGGGGCCAATAAAAGGACACATGATCCGTGTTCTCGAAGATGCTCGCAGCAAATGGATTGAGGCCGTACCAATGAAACAGGCGGCCACGTCTTCGACTATTACTTGCCTGCGCAGCTTCTTTAGCAGGTTCGGCATTCCTCGCACCATTGTTTCAAATAATGGGGCGCAGTTCACTAGCCATGAATTTACTGATTTTGCGAACAACAATAACATAACCCACCTGCGCACGGCTGCGTTTCATCCACAGTCGAATGGCCTAGCAGAGAGAGCTGTCCGAACTCTTAAAGATGGTCTGAAGAAGATGAACCAGGGCAGATTAGAAGACTGCCTTTGCAGACTACTTTTCAACTACCAGACAAGCCCCCTTGCCTCGGGCAAATCTCCTTCGGAACTTCTTCTGGGCTACCAAATCCGGTCCTGCCTCGACACATCTTTTCCTCCTTTGGTTGCAGGAAGATCGGGAACATCGGATGAGTGGACCCTTGCACCAGACACAAATGTTTACGTCCGTAACTTTGGTAAGGGTGATAAATGAAAGACGGGCACGATAAAGTCAGCAGATGGAGCTGGGATGGTGACAGTGGAAACGTCTGAGGGCCTCGTTCGGCGACACGTGCATCAAGTTCACGCAAGGAAAGACCCAACGGCCACACAAGACCATAGGGAAAGTGCAAGCTCGTCGATCTCGAGAACTCCGCAAGAAACTCCCGGAGCAGGGCCAAAAGCAAAAGTCGAAACGCGTGAAACACCACCACAGTTATCAGTTATCAGATGATGTCGACGGCTACACGTGACAATCTGGTTGCCTATCTTGTTTTCTTACTTTGTTTCCCTTCCCCTCCTTTCTTAAGCTATCTTATATATTTGGACGAGCACTGCAAAAAAACGCCCATTCTTCCAGCTTGTCAGCTTGTGTCTGCCTCGACTGCGTCAAGCGCAGTGTCCGACCTACGATGTAACAGCTTCCATGTTTGTCTCCTGTCCCGTACTTAGTGCTGTTCCTTCACCAAACATCTATAGTGTTTCACTGTGTTCAGAATCAAGCCGTCCTTTTATTAAACTTCCATTCGCATTATAGCTTTGACATTCTAATATTCTTCGAACAAAAAATTAACTTGGCTTGTTTATCACGCTCGTAGGAGCAATACTAGTGCTAACGATTTCTATTCAACACGATTGCTTACTTTTAATAACACGAGATTTTGCGAACATAAAAATTTGCTTTTACCAAAGATCTACACTGATCATGAAAAGCAGACATTTTTTCCCACCATTTCTGCATAAAAGTTTTTGCTACTATCTTGAAATCATCTCACCCGGAAACATCCTACCGAACGCCAACGCGAAGAAGGCCCCCATTTAGACAAGCGGCGCCGACAGTAGTCGGCGCCCGTACCGCTGTTATTTCTACCGCTCCAGAGTTGCTGGTCCACACTCCCAATCAGCTTGCGCTAATTTATGCGTCAAGCAGCTTAGCAATGAAGTACAGTGGCTCTTTGAACGGGCGGTATACCGTATTCACACGCGAATTCGTCGATACGGTGTACAGGTCTTTCATAGAACGAAGATAACTCGTAAAACAAGCTCGAATGTCGTATATAAACCATCAGAAGCTCCAAGCCGCCAGAATGCAGTTAGGGTGGTCCGCACAGCGCACCAAATATCGGAGGTACGGCGCGGCCATCAGAAACGGCATGCACTTCGGAGACGTCGCACTGCGCCGAATACGATGGCTTTTCTTTACGCACAACGGAAGAGAAAGCAAGACATTCAAATGCCGCTGTTTATTCCAGTATTGTTTGGCAGACACTAGCAACATCCGCAGTGTCACCGGCGTACGTTTGCGGGGGAAATCATTCACGGGTGCCCACATACCTTGCCGGTTTTGGATGCGAAAATGCGCTGTCACCGCTTTCCCCACGAGCTAGACCACTGCTTGCGTACGGCCGCAATTTTTTACGCCTCTACAGAGCGACGGCTCTCACAGCCTTCGGAGAACGGTTGCCAGGTTCCGGAAGGGAGACACTGTTTTAAGCGGGAGTAATTTCGGCTTTAGCTCGTTGATGCTGTCAGGCAACCGCGCTGTA
Organism: Amblyomma americanum; assembly: GCF_052857255.1. NCBI lineage: Eukaryota > Metazoa > Arthropoda > Arachnida > Ixodida > Ixodidae > Amblyomma > Amblyomma americanum. The sequence continues at coordinate 26,838,353 of NC_135505.1, forward strand.
AGGCTCTGTGCTTATATTTCCATCGACCGTATCTCACAATGCCGTATTTACTCGTGCAAGACCTGATTCTTATTCATTTTTGGAATTTTGGTCGGACGCTGGCCTTACATCGGTCAAGCACGTATGCATCATAGAATAGTTGTATAGGCAATATAGCATTGCCGAGACTTCTGGGCTGTGCGGAAAGCAATGCAAAAGTTGACAAAACAGCTTTATTAGCTGATTGGTACATTTCGTTCAAACTGCATGTTTTAGTAGAGTAACTCTTCTTCTATAATAGCCGTTTTAGTTTCCTATTACATATTAATTGTTTTGCAGATGAGTAATGAGATGAGTCCTGGTGCCGCGCAATTCTCTACCGGGTTTGAAAAAAAAATCCACGTATCGATGGAATTGCATAACCAGGTCTGGGGTGCGGCCTTATCTCGGTGATCAGAACCGACAAAGCACTCCCTCACCAGAACCGGATTTGGCCACCCTGGTGTAATAATTGGCAAAAAAAAATTAATGTGGGTAAGCCCAGCTAATCCAGTTTATACAAAGCGAAAGCGAAATTGAGGTCTCCACTGACCCACGGAGCAGGTTGTGCGCCTTTCCTTTCGTGAAAATGAACGGTTTTGCAAAGTTGTCAACATCAACTAATTCTATGAACGCCGTCGGCTCACTTGTTTTGTTTGGTTTTTGAGGAAAGAAAATGGCACAGTAACCGTCTCACATATCTCGGTGGAATCCCGAAGTGCGCCGTAAGGGAAGGGATAAAAGAGGGAGAGAACGAGGAATTTATAATTGGTTTTTTGGGGAAAGAAAATGGCGCAGTATCTCTCATATATATCGCTGGACACCTGAACAGCGCCGTAAGGGAAGGGATAAAGGAGGGAGTGAAAGAAGAAAGGAAAAAAGAGGTGCCGTAGTGGAGGGCTTCGGATTAATTTCGACTACCTGGGGATCTTTAACGTACACTGACATCGCATAGCACATGAGAAAGAGGAAAGAGAAAACTTAAAATTGAAATTTGGATTTTGAGGAAAGGCGCGGCGCTACGCAACGGCGGAACACCTGTGGCTCGTTGCTGCTAGTGGCGCATGCGCAGTAGTGACTAGGGAGCGAAAGAGAGAGAAAGATGACGCATAGCGCGCGGCAGTGGCCACTTGCGCCGCGCGTGACGTCACGCGCGGCAGCGGCGAAAAGTCAGGCGACGGAGTCGGCGGCGGCGACCTGCGCCGTGCGTGACGTCACTCGTGCTCCGACATACGCCGGCTCGCACGAAGCGCGGTGTTGACTAGCGTAGTGAAGCTTTTCGCTTCAAAACCTTCTATGAACAAACCAATTAACCCTCGGCCTTCAGTCCCCCGCGGCTGCGGAGCAACTGACCACGGCGGCGGTCAGACCTGTGACGCAGCGGAGGGTGCTAAGAATTTCTGGCTCCAGACAGGCCGCCATTGGAATCTGAACCTGGCAATGTTTAACGCTCGAAATTTATCTAGTGCAGCTAGCCTACCAGTGCTGTTCGAGGAACTAGCGGGAATTAAATGGGATGTGATAAGGCTTAGCGAAGTTAGGAGGACAGGTGAGGCGTATACAGTACTAAAGGACGGACACATACTGTGTTATCGCGGATTAGAGGGTAAACGAGAACTAGGTGTGGGATTCCTCATTAATAGGTATATAGCTGGCAACGTATAGGAGTTCTATATTAATAACGAGAGGGTAGCCGATATTGTAATTAGGTTGAATAGGAGGTATAAGCTGAAAGTGGTGCAGGTCTACGCGCCTACAACCAGCCATGATGACCAGACTGTTGAAAGTTTCTATGAAGACGTGGAATCGGCAATGAATAAAGTAAAATCACGGTACACTACTGATGGGCGACTTCAATGTGAAGGTGGGCAAGAAGCAGGCTGGTGACCACGCGGTAGGCGACTATGGCGTAGGCTCTAGAGATAGCAGGGGAGAGTTATTAGTCGAATTCGCGGAGAGAAATAATTCACGGATCATGAATACCATCTTCCGCAAACGAGAGAAATGGAAGTGGACCTGAAAGAGCCCCAATGGTGAGACTAAAAATGAAATCGACTTCATAGTATGCGCTCAACCTGGCATCGTTCAGGATGTGGCCGTCCTCGGAAAGGTGCACTGTAGCGACCACAGAATGATAAGGTCTCGAATTGGCTTGGACATGAAGAGGGAACGGAAGAAGCTAGTAAAGAGGAAGTCCATTAACTAGTTAGCTGTAAGATGGAAAGTACAGGAATTCAGGATATCGCTGCAAAGCAGATATTCGGATTTAAGTGAGGAAGGCGATCTTGATGCTCATTCAATGAACGATAATCTGACAGCCATCATTGCGGAGTGCGCTGTAGAAGTAGGCGCTAGGACAGTTCGACAGGATACCGGACAGCTATCTCAGGAGACGAAAGATCTGATTAAGAAACGCCAAAGCATGAAGGCGTCTAGAACTACCGGGAATAGAACTGACAGAGCTATCGAAGTTAATAAATAACCGCAAGGTAGCCGACATAAGCAAGATTAATATGGAGAGAATCAAGCGTGCTCTAAACAACGGAGGTAGCCTAAAAGCGGTAAAGAGGAAACTAGGCATAGATAAAACAAGATGTATGCGTTAGGAGACAAGGAGGGCAATCTCATTAGCAATATGGACAAGATAGTTAACGTAGCTGAAGAGTTGTACACAAATCTGTACGGCAGCCAATGTAATCATAGCTTTAATAAGAGAGACAGTAGCGCACAGCAATGCGTCATCCCGCCAGTAACAAGAAAGAGTGTAAATACAGCCTTAGGAACAATGGAAAGGGTAAAAGCAGCTGGGGAGGATCAGGTAACAGCAGATCTGTTCAAGGATGGGGGGGGGGGGGGGAGCTCGTGCTATGAAAACTAGCCACCCTGTATACGCAATGCCTAATGACCTCAACCGTACCAGAAGCTTGGAAGAATGCAAACATTATCTTAATTCATAAGATGGGAGACGCCAAGGACTTGAAAAATTACAGACCGATCATCTTACTATCCGTTGCCTGCAAGGTTTTTACTAAGGTAATCGCAAATAGTCAGGGAAACCTTAAACTTTAATCAACCAAATGATCAGGCTGCATTTCGTAAACGATATTCCCCAATAGATCATATTCACACAATCAATCAGGTGATAGAGTAATGCACCGAATATAACCACACTGTATATATAGCCTTCATAGATTACGAGAAAGCATTCGACTCAGTGGAAACCTCTGCAGTCATACAGGCATAGCTTAATCAGGGTGTATAAGAGCCTTATGACGAAATCCTGGAAGATATATATAGCAGCTGCACAGGTACTATAGTCCTCAATAAAGTAAGCAATAAAATTCCAATAAGGAAGGGCGTCAGGCAAGGAGACACGATCTCGCCAATGCTATTCACCGCCTGTTTACAGGATGTATTCCGAGGCCTAAACTGAGAGCAGTTGGGAATAAGAGTAAATGAAGAATACCTAAGTAATCTGCGATTCGCTGACGACATTGCCTTGCTGGGTCACTCAGGAGGTGAACTGCAAATCATGATCAATTAGTTAGACAGGCAGAGCAGAACGCTGGGTCTAAGAATTAACATGCAGAAAACCAAGGTATTGTTCAACAGTCTAATAAGGAAACAGCAGTTCACAATTGGCAGCAAGGGCCTGGAAGTGGTAAGGAAATATGTCTACTTATGGCAGGTAGTTACCGCTGATCCGGATTATGAGAGGGAAATAACTAGAAGAATAAGAATGAGGTGGAGCGCATAAGGTAGGTTCTCTAAGATTATGAATGGCTGTTAACCAATTTCCCTCAAGAGAAAACTGTACAACAGCTGTATCTTACCGGTACTCACCTACGGGGCAGAAACGTGGAGGCTAACGAACAGAGTTCAGCTTAAGTAAAGGACAACGCAGCGAGCCATGGAAAGAAAAATGATATGTGTAACGTTAAGAGACCGGAAGGGGGCAGGGTTAGTGACATCCTAGTCGAAATCAAAAGGAAGAAGTGGGCTTGGACCGGGCATGTAATGCGATGGCAAGTTAACCGCTGGTCCTTAAGGGTAACGGAGTGGATTCCAAGAGAAAGTAAACGTAGCAGGGGCGGCAGAAGGTTAGGTTGGCGGATGAGATTAAGAAGTTTGCAGGCAAAGGGTGGATGCAGCTGGCAAAGGAGAGGGTTAATTGGAGACACATGGGAGAGGCCTTTGCCCTGCAGTTGGCTTAGCAAGGCTGATGATGATGATGATGATGATGATGAAGAAACCGAAGCAATAACTTCGGGATCCTTCGAGTGATATATATTGCATTTGTGACCTATATGCACTTGATCTGCTTAGAATGCAATTATAATTCGTAGAGCGCTTTCATTGTGGGCAGAGTTGTGTGACAGAACTTGCATATGCAAAGCAGTTAGCGTGCATTCCCGAGATACGATGATCGAGCAAAGCACTACTTTATTTAGACTTGCCTCATATAGTTTTTGCCCTCTAAAGAAAGTAGGCTTATCAGATCAAATCAAATCAAATCCTTTTATTCAGCATTTTTTACCATAATAAGCCAGGAAAAAACATTGGGACAGGAACAAAAAGATACTATCCTAGTAGCTTGACAGGGTTCCTGCCCCTGTCTTGGCATGGGTAGCTGACAACAGGCACTTATGTACAAAACTTAAATAACGCCATAATCATACACGCGCTCAAACACAGCATCGCATAAGTCATTTACAGGTCAGATTAACAACAACAATAAGACAGAAAGCATAAAAAGGATAGAACATTCAAATGCACATTTGTGTCAAATACAGTCTTTGCCACTCCGGAATCATAAAAAAAATAGCAGAGTTACATGCTTTGTGATATGAGGTATTCTTTCCATTTTTTTCTTTGAGATGTTACATATGTCAATATAATTTGCTTCCAATAGATTAAGGTACTTCGATATGTGGTACTGTAGTCTGTGTAGGCCACAATTTGTGCGTGAAAACGGAATTGACCAGAATACTCTTTTTCTAATGGGATAGGGTGCTTCTGGATTTTTCCTGAGCTTACAAAGCTTTATAAAAGTGAGGCTGTCATCTTTTATGGCTTCTTTGTATTTCATAATGAGGTTAAATTGGTGGACATGCTGTGAAGGAAGCACATTAAAGGAGGAAAATAGTACTTGTGTATGGGCATCATAGGGAGCATTTGCTACGTGACGAATGGCTTTCTTCTGCAGTAGACGCAATTTGTTTATGTTGCGTTGGCTTGTGTCAGCCCAGATAAGGCTAGAATAATTGATATGGGGGAGAAACAAGGAATTATAAAGCATAGGTTGAATTTTCACTGGAAGCATGTGCCGGAACGGAGAAAGCAAACCCGTAGCTTTCGCTAGCTTTCCTGCCACATGGTCCAAGTGCGTATTCCAACTTAAGTTTTGATTAAAGATTACCCCTAAGCTTTTAACTTCACTTGCTAGTTTTATTTCCTCTCATCCAAGCTGCATGTTGAAATCCCTAGTAATATTTTTGATGTGAGTTCCTTGTAAGCTTTAAAACAAGTTGGCGCGAAAGAACTGCTGAAATGATGCAGCTTCGAAAAGGTTCAGATGAACTTGCAACCTGTTGTGGAAAAAAAAGCTGCCTTCTTTTTGCTGCTTGAAAAAAAATTACCTTTCCAGGTATTCAAAGCAACTTGAAGAGGCCGCGGAATAATATCTAAGTAGTGCTGAAGAGCGTCTACAGAGGTATTCCTACTTTAGATGATTTATCCGGCGATAAGATCTTTTTTGTTACATTCACCGTTGCAAAAACCGTCAAAGCACTAAAAGAGAGCTCTCAGTTCTCGACTGATTGCCTCCAACAAAATATTGAAGCTGCCCAGATTTTGCAGTAAGGGGCCTAAGGAAATAAAAACGTTTGTTCGCGCAAATGAAGCAAACTCATTCCTCGAAACAAACTTAGCCTGCGAAAGCATTTAACCCATACTTGGTGTGAAACAGGACATATAAGCACCACTACCAAGTGGAACAAGAACTCAACCTTTTACGCTTCAAAAATTATCCGCAGCAGATATCTCTGAGATCGTTATTAACTATCTTCGCTCAACTTAAGCGTAGTTGCTCGCTATCCGATTGCAGAGAGGAGGCCAAAACTGACGCCACGGCTCCGTGCTTCACTATCCCACCGACGTCGTTTAAAGCGGACGCTGCCACGTCATATTCTGTACCAGGAGCCACTTCTGAGTAGTTGTAGGACTGGTCTGATGTCATCACGTGGTTGCGGGTGATCCCGTCACTTACGCTTATGCTGTAACCGCTTAATGGTCCGTTGGCTCCCATTTGCACCAGCATCAAGTTATAACTCCGAGATTGTATCTTCATGTTCAGTGGTATGAATGCTGCTAGAAGTCGTTAGAGAAATTAGTATAATTTTGACTTAGGAGTGTGCTATGATTGTGGTGCCAGCAAAATGCAATTTAGCCTAAATAACAGACAAGTAATATTAGGGGAGAAAACAGCATGCATGCTATGCAGAGCCTCCGGCATAAAGCTTTGTGAAGCAATGAGGCCGGCTGCTTCAAAAACTTGAGCTACAGAGTGTCAGGAAATTCCTTCTAGAAATATGAATAACAAGCAGTTCATGTGGATCATCGTTTGAGATCAATAGCTCGGTTTTAATTAGGCGTGTTGCACATATGTGCCAATATTCGTAAGGCTGAAATATGTCCTACTGCAAACCTTTATGCCCTTTTCGCCCTTGCAGTAGCTTCAAGCCAGCATAAAGCACAGGCAATGGAAAAGAAAAACTTGCTACCGTAGATAGTCGAGACTCATTTTGTGAGAGAAAATGACACCAATTGACAGTTATCGCCTGAAGAGCCATTGTACCTCCAAAGTCCGTGTCGAAGTTCACTATGGTGTCTTCTCAACATGTGAGGTCATTGATGCAAGATCCTACACTGTCTTTGCAATGTTTGCAGACGCCCTAATCATTCATAATCAGACGACACTCTATTATTTTATTTTTGTGAGATCCGTTCACATCCACAATAAATTTCGCAATGCCGTACCTAGCGTCAGACAACATTTGCCAGAACAAACGCACACTGCTGTCTATTATATCTGCCACTTCAACTCTTGGAGGTATCAATCCCGCAATGGAATAGAATAAGATAATTATGTAAGGGACTTTTGTTTTCACAAGAATCCTCCTTGATATTAAAGTTTTGCTGCACGTATAAGTAAGTTCAACCGCGTCGTTAATACAGGCCGCTTTTTTTCTTCGCTTATTACAGGCTGGATCAGTATACGCGGGAAAAATTTAGACACAGTGTCTTGAAACTCCATACACATAAGGTGATTTTTCTAAACGTCAATAGTATATGCCGGCAATTACGGTTACAATCTTCTAATGCATCCTCATGCCATTGCGCACCACCTGTATAAATTATGTGTAAGAGATCATTTAAGATCAAATAATGAGCCGACACATGTGGAGGCACTAACCTTATTGTGCCAACTACTAGAAATTTATGAATTTTCAAGCACGCAGAAAATATTTTTTCTAATCGGCACTATTTACGAGCTCAGCACCCCAAATAAGCCAATGGTCGTTGAATTTCGGTGAAGAATCTTGCGTATTCAGGCAAAAGAGGTTGATCGTCAATTTGATGATGATGATGATGCTGATGGCTTTTTCTGACGCAAGGCCAAAGAGCGCCACGGCACAAGGTGTTTTCGCTTGCTTACAGCGGGTCAAAGACACATTTTCCAAACATTTCACCTCTGATAAGCCGAGCACCAGGCTAAGGGAAAGCTTGCACCCATTTATTCACCGGTGGGTACCCGGTGGCACTGGGGATCGAACCCCGCACCTCCCGCATGCGAGACGGATGCTCAACCACTTGATCACCGCTGCGGTAATCGTCAATTAGAGGAACCTTTAAATCGCAATGTACTCCGCGACAGAACTTGTGTTATTCACGAGAAATTAAAGCCAAAGAAAACAATCATATTATTAGGCAAAAGCAAGCCCGGCGCAGGAATAAAATATTTTAGTATTTTATCGAGTGCCTGAGAATCTTAATCACGGCTTGAATGATGGGTGCATGACAGCAATTGCCAAGAATTTGGAATAAGACTCCCAATACGGGGGTGTGCGCAGTTTCATTACCATACTCGGCCAGGTTGTAGGCTGTTATGGCTGCATTCAACCGATTGAACTTTTTGGTCAGATTCAAGCGGACCTGGGTGAAGTTTTCTGCGACTTTGAACAATGATTCCTTCAGCTGGTCTTCATTGTAGACACGTAAGTGGTAGCCGTGAAGGGGTCCGTTTGGCTGCTCCAGCCTGTCCCATGCGTAATGTACATCACTCTCTGTGGCGGAAACTATGTTCTGCAGTCTTCACAGCGCTGAAGCGCGTATGCAATTACGTTGATTACGTGGTATCACGGTTTTTGACTAGAAAATAGGAGACTGTTGCCTTGCGTATTGCACTCTTAAGAACGCTGACTGCAGGCGTAAGAACAAAAGACAATGTCAGTTCATAGTGCACAATGTTCTTTTGCTATAGCATATTTTGTGTAAACTACTTTTTTAGTCTTCTACCCGTAATGCTTGCAGCAAGTACTTCAGCTGTTTATAGATTGTGGAGATATAAAAAGAAGTCAACCAATAAATCAAGAGCCGGCCTTGACGAAGCCCTCATCTAAAACGGCGCACTAAGTTGTCCAGGGAGATGATCAAGAAGTCAGAAATCGAGGTAGTAAGCATTCTCTTTACCAACGCGCCCAAGGATTTTGCGGTACTGCGAAAACTATTGCCTAATAAACGATAAACGAGATATGTCCACTGCAAATGAAAAATTCAGCGCGGATGTTTCTTCGGCGCTCGACTGGCGCGCCAACAACATTCTGCTTTAAAGGGGTGCTGAAAACTGTGACAAGTGTACGCACAACCATGAAGCAGTGAGGGAACGTGCAGGTTTCGAACATACTTTCTAGTTAGCTAATTGAAAAGCAGGCATGTTTGAAGGCTGGTGTACATTTGGAGCTTTGTGTCTTATTCTTTTTTTTACGTCAACAACAGCACCTTTCCAAAGCAACCCCGGAAAAAAATGGAGATATGCAATTTGCTTGCGCTGAACAATACAACTCCCTTTTACAATTCAGAATATGAACAGGTGCATTCAGTATTGGTGCTGTAGACAGAACCAACACACCACTTCTGGCAGCCTCTGTCGGAGCCCCAGACCGAACCGCGGCTGAAGCGAGCACTATCGCCGTGGCCATGAAAATGAGTGGCACAGTGCTCACATATTCACAGGCTCTCAAGTCGCCTGTCCAGCGTATACAAGCAGCCGTGCCCCACGACAGGCGGTGCACATCATGGGACACATTCTCCATCAAGAAGACGTCATCCTCTGGGTCCCCGGCCACGACAGCATTCATGTAACGTGAGAGCAGACACATTAGCTCGAGAATATACTTACCGAGTGGGGCCATCCTCTCCTGCCCTGTACCCCCTATCCTCCCACTTCGCCACACGACTAGAAACCCTGCGCCTTAATAGATGCCTCTACCTTCATCCCTCCCTCTCCTCTGAACACTCCAGCCTGGCGACTTCAAATAAAAACCTATCCCCACCTACCCTATTTACATCGCCTACACCCAATACTTTACGAAGACAAATTTGCATGGTGCGGCGGCACCACAACACATACCACACGGACATGTCGCCGAACACCCATCGATCCAAAGCCGCGTAATGTGGCCCTGGATCTGCGCGAGGTGAAGCTGATCAGCGCACACCTCGACGACCAGACAGCACTCTGCTCATCTCCCGAAGGTCGGCCAAGTCTCGAATCGCAATTTCTTGATGCTTCATTGCAGAAAACAAGGTGGAAAATTTTCTTGTCGCTGTCGCTTGAGCTTAAATGATAAAACTATTTGCGTTTCTTTGTACTAATTCTAATAACCATGACGACTTTAGATATGAACAAACATATTGTTATCAAGTCTCCAGGTTGAAGGGTTGAAAGCTAGTGTAATATGCTCACCTGCTTTCGCGCTCCGTCTTTTTGTAAAAATTAACTGCGCCTTCTTCTCTCCAGTTTTATACAGCGCATAGAAGGGACATAATGCAAGTTAGGCAGCTGTTGCACATTTATTATATTCCGACACTACTCGATTCGTGCTATTCGCCCGCTCGTCTAAGTTGATTTAAGGGACAGCGAGGACATGGAGTAATCGCAATTGGAGAAAAATCAATAATGCAGTTTTTATAAGGTTTCTATACAAGACTTCTGAATGAACAAAGCACTGTGGAAGAATACTTGCATACTCTTATTAGACCTTGAATTAGAGAATCAACCATCACAAAAACTACTCGCGCTTTAAATTTGCCCGTTATTGTCATGTGTGCTCAGTGATGGTTCTGAGCAAAAAGCATCTTCTCGTGTTGTCGCTGGCTGTTCTACTCTAGAAACATCACTTGTCTATAAATAGAGGCTGACTGTTGATAACCGAGCCGTAATGGTTTCTCAAATGTTCCTATACCGTTTGGAAACTTCCTTCCTGCATGATTTCTCTGTATTACTCACTGTATATAAAACTTGCGAGGCTCATCTCCTTCGCCAGCGTGGTAGTACTTTTTGTTGCAGCGTTCAAAAGATGCATTTTTAAAAGCAAAAGTATGACTAGTGGTTGTCAATGTTCCGGCGAGCCATTCAGGCAACACACAAAAAGATATGGTTCCCCGCACGCCGATTTCTCTTGGAATTGTTGGAATCGCTACCGCAACGTGGCGATAGATTTTGTTTAAATCACCAATGACCATAAAAACGTGACATTGTACTTATAAAGGGGCGGGCGTACAAATCAATATGCGCCACAGGTGTGACCTCGGTTAATATCTCAAAGCTTTTCCATGTTTTCTATGATTGCTTTCAACTGAGAATACACGCCTAGAAACACGTTTATCAACATACGTATATCAGAAAGATAAACACGTTACTAACCTGCAGCATATGTAGAAGCTAGAAGCACTGCTGGTTCACTGCAGAAATTCCCAAGGCGGTTTCGCACAGAAACATTGTTACTTGTCCAGGGCGTGAGGTTCGTTAAGTTGTACTTCCCAAACTTACCGCCGCTGTCACCACGCTTGAATGTTGTCGTACCAGGCAGCGGTTGGCAATACACGCCAGGCTAACATCTTTCATACTGTGGTGTTCGCATCAGGAGCACAGGCGATAGACAGGCTTTTTTCACTTCCCTCCAAGAGCTTCAAGGTTTCGGGAGCATCTGCATAGCGAAGAAAAAGAATGGAGAATCAAGACTCTCTAAGGTGGAGCATTTGCTTTTATGTACGGCACATTCAGCTGCGCTCGTTGCAGCAAAATCTATCGGGCTTCTGCTGGAACCAATAACTGCAGTAAATTAACGTCGGAATTAAACTGCTTATTCACTGAACATTCCTGTTTTCTGAAACTGCTCGTGAGGCTCTTGATTGAATACTCCCTACACGCGTTTGCGTTCAGCCTATTGGTCCGGTCCTTGACTGAAGTACATGGGTAATCAAATTTTCTGGCCGAAAATAACTTTGTGCCTAAATGGCGAAATGTGGTATCTCCAGTAACCCGCCGCGGTGGCTCAGTGGTTAGGGCGCTCGACTACTGATCCGGAGTTCCCGGGTTTGAACCCGACCGCAGCGGCTGCGTTTTTATGGAGGAAAAACGCTAAGGCGCCCGTGTGCTGTGCGATGTCAGTGCACGTTAAAGATCCCCAGGAGGTCTAAATTATTCCGGAGCCCTCCACTACGGCACCTCCTTCTTCCTTTCTTCTTTCACTCCCTCCCTTATCCCTTCCCTAACGGCGCAGTTCAGGTGTCCAACGATATATGAGACAGATACTGCGCCATTCCATTTCCCCAAAAACCAATTATTATTATTATCTCCAGACAGATTAATATTACAAATTTCCACGCAGGAATGTTGTGTATCTTCCGGCAGTAGACATGAACCCGCATAATTACTTGCAGCGCTTGTGTGCTTAACAACGCATTTAGCTCAGCACAAAAGAGCAGGCTAAATAGTTGTTTCAATAACCTTTTGTGCGTGGTGCAGATTTATCGCACCGAGCATTAGTGTCCATCACTCGTCTTCAGATGTTGCGCCTTTAGTTGTGGTTTAATTTTTCGCGACGATACAATTGACAATATTTTCAGCAAGCAGCCCACAGATTGCCAAACTTACTGCGTTTTCCTCATATTGGAAAAAATGTTTTTACTTTCCAGCAAGCAACTTGCGCTTCAGGTATCCCGAAAACTATTCCGTCTTCAATTTTGAAAGTCCAAATTGCTAACGGGTTAACGGGTAACAATTTCGTTGAGATGCCGACCAACGTGGTCCGTGCAGAAGGCTCGTACTGCACACTCGAATATTTCCTTTGGCTCTGCAAGAGACAGCAGCACCATACTAGAACGTCCTGCGTTTTCAACTTGCTTTAAAACGTTAGTATAGGAGCTAATGCTTTTGCATGTCACGAAATAGCCATCGTTCCTCTTGAAGCTTTCAGGTGCATCCCACGTGATCTCCAAAATTGTGCCTTTATGAGTTTGTAGCTCAAGTTCTTGATTTGTCCCGGGACTTTAACGAATCTTTAGCAAAAAAGGAAAACCGGTCTTGTTCACATCTTGGATTACGCATAGTTGATATTACCGAATAGTTAAACGGCGCTTATTTCTTTAAGGGTAATTGGTACGTCTGATTCTCTATAGTACGTTAGCGAGAAGAAAAAAAAAGCCATCTAGAAAGTCGTGGTTTAAATGCTACTAGGAAATGTTCCTATAGACAGACGCTAACATGACGTATTGTCCGCCACGCATGATCAACACAATCATTGAAGAAAACACATTTTATAGCCGTTTTAAAGCGAGGAATTGATAAAAGGGAATACGGGTTGCTATACCTCGCCTTAAAGAAAAACGATCCCTTATCGCTGATGTAAAGGTCAGCCATGTTCTTAATATGGTGTGCTTTCATAGCCGGCCATAAGTGTTCATTTTAACCGCTAATTGTTTGTCGGTTAAAATCGAGGTACGAATCCGAGGCAGTAATGTGACCAAAAAATTTGGCACGTTTATATTTACTCTATTTGGTTATTTAGTATAAACCGTATATACTGTATTTACTCCCGTAATTTGTACCCGCGCATATTTTGCGCGCCTACAACGTTTTACCTCAATTTTTGGGGAAAAAATTTAAGGGGGACACTTAATCTCCGACTTATGGTTATGACGCGAGAGCTAACGGGTTAACGTTCATATATGCACTTTTCGTAATTCTGTACTTAACAGTTACAGATCCCTGGTGGTCCTCATACCAATCTTGGCGAAGTAGTGCAGTAATTCTGTAGCAGTATAGTGCAGCGGTTAAGCGATGCGCCACTGCCCTGAGACGGCAGATGCGGCCACCGGTGGGACTTGTCCGACCGAGGTTGCTGGGATCTCGCGATCATTCATTAATTTAACAGCCGCCTGCCACGATGCGCAGTTTTCTCGCTAATCATTGGGCAAGTTGTGATGACGTCACAAGGTCGCATCACCTAGCTGGCCCACCTGGCTCGTAGGTTGCTTCTCTGAAAAGTTTTCGGGGATTTTTCGCTCACAGACAGCGACGCCGACGCCGGATTTTCTACAACACAAGCTCCTTCAAGCCAATTCGCACGACCGGCGAAATCGGTAGCGTCCGGGCACTGACGCAGCACCACGTGACCCGGCGTCAGCTGGATCATCCTCATCCGCGGACGGCGCAGGTTTCGCAATCCAAAAACGGACGCGCGGGTTGCACACTGCCGCCTGAGCTGCAGTCTGCTCCGCTTTCAGAAGTACAGCTCTTGAGTGTGCGTTCTCATCCCCAAGTGAGCTTCGTGATTAACCTCAATTACTGCCATTCTCGCTTATTTTATATTTTAAGAGGATGTGGCCGCTTTTGTGCGATTAAACTGTCCTAAGCGGCGCGGTGCCATCCTTTGCCCATTTTCTTTGCGGTGGTGCAGTTGTAGCTAGGCGCCGCACTTGCCTCAGTGTTGGGAGGGAAGTGCGAAAAGTACAGTGGAAGCAACGAGACGCGGGTGGGAGAGGCTTAACCCATCCGTCCGCGCCGTTGTCTTCTCTCGCCGTCCGTCATGTGCATGCCAGTCGCTATATGCCAGCCTCTATATTTGCCTAAGTAAGCGAATATTCTCTTGCCGTATAGAACATCATTTTTACGTTTGCCATTGCACGCAAGGATGCAGTGAACAACATGACAGATGTGGTTGCACGTGCGGAGTGGAGAGCAGTAAGTAAACTAAGGGAGACTGTGTAAATAAAAAATTCGTTGGAAGGAGCAATGCAATCTCCAATTTTGGACGGCCTACACTGCTTAGACTGGCAATCATGCCAAGCAATACTCGCGTCCCTATCACGGTGCAAACTAGATATAAGCTGGCGGCCGTAGGCTTCCTGCTGAGGCAAAGAAATGCATCAAGAATGGAGCACTTACCGCTCATGGTCTTTATGGTTACTTGCCTTGGTAAATGTAGAGTCGCCATGAAAAAATAGTGCCACAATGACGTCACCAGATTTACGAAAATCACAGTGCACGCCTGGCGCAGCGCCATGCTTCGCCAAAACACCTGGCAGATTTGTTACTGGAATGTTCGTAACCTCGCCGCCGAGCTTTGCTCTCTGCCGCTGCGATGGTCCTGTAAAGTGCTATTCTTCTTTCATCGCGACTGTACTTGCATAGCAGGCAGCAAGCGTTCCATATTTTCGGTGTTTTTCTCTGATGAGGTGTTCTATCTGCTATATTTTGCTTACCGAGTAATGCGTTGTCTTAGTTGTGTTGTGTTGGGTTTCGTGGCAGATAGGCAGCGAAGGCCATTACGCGCCAAACTTAAGGCATAGAAAAAGTTTTCAGCACAATTTTCGAAAATGTGAAAAATCATCGGTGGCGTTGATGGTCTAAAATGATTTTACTACCTAGTAATAACACAGGAAAATAAATTTAGACATAGCTGATGGTAAAAGCCATAAAGGTCAGGTAGCCTCAGAGGCTATCTTTGGCTAGGCATGGATCTCGAGGCCCCCAACCAAACAAATAAGAGCCTCTGCCTTCTCAGGATTGAGAAAGTGGCTGACATGTATCATATAATAAATTGAACCACTAGATAAAAGTTTACCCTTTGTCAAGAGCGCCTGCTTCTTTCAAAAAGCTGTAAACAGGACATATGTTAAAAATTTCATTATAAACAAAGAGCAGTGTTGTGTGAAAAGAATGCATTAATTATAAAATTGAGAAACTGCTTTTTCTTAGTTTTTAGAAATTCGCAGAAGAGAATAAAGTACGGTTAACCGTAAGTTAATCTCCTCGTTCTTTGCAAACAGGTTTGTCTTGTTTTGCTAGGAGGAATCGGCGCGTGTGTGGTCTATTCGGAGATGGCAGATAATCACTTCTTTGAAACGTTTCTTTTGCACACGTGTCTTCCACTCATCTAAAACTCACTTGACCAAGTGCAGCTTATTTTTTACTTCGCTGCTCGAAACCGACTGCCATTTTTCCCTAATTTCTGTTCTACTATGTTCATGTAATCCTTAAAGAGTATATTTACGTTTTTATTCTCTGCAAGTGAGCTTAAGCAGCAAACAAATCTCCTGTCTCGTTCACTTTTATTCCTACATCAATCGAGACCCAGCACAGTTCTATATTTTGTCTTTGAGTTCTGGCTGTTAAAATGCTGTATGCGATATCACCGATCACAGGAGTGATTGCATGTTTGGAGGGGAGAGCAGGAAGTAAGTTTAGGGAGTCTGTGTAAATAAAAAATTCGTTGGAGGCACTTCGGTATATCTTAATTGTGGGAAGGCGAAATCTGTTTGCGACTCACTGACTCATTGCACTGATTTTAATTTGAGCGGTTACGTCACGCTGTGCATGCGCAGTTGTTGCTTGGCGGCGGATCACACCACCCGCCACAGTGGGCAGTTTGCTCATTGTCCAATTGGCAGATTGGGATCACGTGACAAATCAAGTGACACATGACAAGGTCACAGATGTAACCGGTGGAGAGAGTCACTTGCCCTAGGATGTAACGGACGGACACCGCGAGGTCACATGACCGAACGGACGATCACCGCGAGTATGAGCCATTAAAGGCTTTCGCCTTAATACTGCTTGTGAGGTTCTCGTTTAGTATTTGTTCAATCGCTATATAAATGGCGTAACATTCGGCGGTGATAATTAATGCGCATAGTGGAAGCCTTTCTGTCTTATTCCATTTCCCTTGTATCACGGCGGTTCCCAAGTAAACATCTGTATTAGAGCCATCTCTATAAAAAGTTGTGAAAGTACTGTATTTTCCTCAAGTACAAAAAATTCTAGTATTGTATGTTGCTGTGGAGTTTTTTGTTTACGCAACAGTGTAAGAGTAAAATCACAGATTGTACTAAAATGATACCATCAAGACAGTGGATCTTGTCTTAGAGCAATGTCAGGTAATGTGTCCAGTAGGCAGAGGTTTTCGCACATCTGTTCGAAACGTAAGAGCAGTGGCCTAGTAGTCTGCAGTTTGCTCTTAAATAGTGCTATAGATGGGATCTTTGTCACTATTTGGTAACAGATGTGTTTAGGTAGTGAACGGATTCTCAGAATGTATGAACACGTGAGCATTGTTATTCTGTCTGTAAGTGATGGTTCGTTAGTTTCTACAAAAAGACCGTCATGGGCTGCGTGCTGTATGCACCAGTGGAAAGACGCAAACCTAAATTATGAGCTAGATGTAGTCATTTAAGGTACGACGGTTTCGCTGGCCCACTTAATATACATCCATAGTCCAGGGTAGAGCGTGCTACACAGCGGTTAATTTTTAAGACACATGCCCTGTCGGCACCCCGATCTTTTTGCGACAGCACTTTGAGTTTGTTCAGGGATCGAGAGGCTTTCTTTTTCAACGCGTTTATGTGGGGCAGAAAAGTGAGCTTTGTGTCAAAAGTTATGCCTACATATTCATTTTCACGGGTACTTTATTTCGTTCAGGTGTAGAGTGGGATCTGTCTGTATGCCTCGTTTGAGTTAGAAAAGCATGACCACCGATTTCTGTGGATAAAGCCGGAAACCGTTTATGTCTACCCATTTTGCCAGTTTATTTATTATAATTGTATTTATCTTTCCCATCTTTAAATATTCGAGGATGTGCAAGCTATTTGAAGGTCGTCTACATAGGCTGAATACATAACGGACATAAAGATTATTTTATTAAGAGAGTTCACTTTTACAGCAAAAACAGTTGTGCTTAAAATACACCCTTGAGTTACTCAGTTTTCCTGAGTGAAATTCCTCAAAAGGGTTGCAACCAGGCGGACATGAAATGAACGGTTAGATAAGAATTCTTTTAGGCAGTTAAACATTCTACCTCGGCTGCCAAGCTCGGCAAGGTCATGAAGAATCCCTAACCGCCAGGCCGCGTCGCATGCCCTTTCTAAATCGAAAAATGCAGCAAAACAGTGTTGTTTATGAACGAACGCTTCTCGAACCTTATTTTCAAGTCGAACTAGGTGGTTTGTAGTGGAGTATCTTGTTTTAAAACCGCACTGATGGCTGTCAAGAAGTTCACAGGACTTAAGGACAAAAGTTAATCTTATATTTAGGACACTTTCTAAGGATTTGCCTAGGCGACTAGTAAGGGCTATGGGTCTATAACTGCTAGTAGAGGTTGGAGGTTTTTCAGGTTTAAGACACGGTACTATAATAGCTCTTTGCCATGCTTCAGGCATTTTTCCTCATACCCAAACTGTCTTAAAGAATCCTAAAAGTGCCTCTACGGCAGGCTTAGAACAATGGGCAAGCATTTCATAGTTTGTTTGGTCGGGTCCTGGAGCGGTTCTCTTGGCGGTAGACAGAGAGTACAGTATTGATTTCCTGGAGTGTAATAAGACTATTTTATTTTTCATTCGCGCTTGGACTCATTGGGAGCCTTTGTGTTTTGCCTATGTTTTTGTATTTTAAAAATGAATTGGCATGGTCAGAAGAACTTGAAACCGCAGCGACGTGATCCCTCAATATGTCTGCCTGTTCTCCTATACTTGTTTCTGTACCAGGTGTTGTTGAAACCGGAATTCTGAAAGGTGAGTAGCTGCTTTTTAGTTTTCGAACTACCTCCCACTATATTTTTGTTCTGGCTGAGCTCTTTATAGAAGAGATGTAAGTTTACCATGATTTTTTTTCGGCCTTACGCTGAATATCTCTCGCTTGTTCTCTCGCCTTCTTGAAAATGTAATTTTCTCGTGTGTTGGGTATCTGCGAAAGACTCCCCAGGCTTTATTCTGCTGTTTTCTTGCCTCCTCATATTCTCGTGTGTACCAAACTTTGTGCTTCTGACGCACCACTCCTGTGGATTTTGGAATTGATGCATGTTCAGCATAAAGAATTCATTTATGAACATTTCATTTACCTTATTTATGCTGTTTTCTAAATGTATATAATCTAAACTGGCATTTTATGTAAACAATGCACAATCATCTAAGTGTAGTTTGCAACGCCTTGATTTTGTTGGAATAACTGTTTGCGAGGATGACAGACCTATTATAACAGGGAGATGGTCTCTGATATATGGAATGTCTAAACACTCCAATTATAATCGCTAAAAAGAGGCGCTGATCTAAAAGAAAAATAAAAAAACCATTTTCTCCGAGGTTGGGGGAGAATAGGTGGGTTTACCGGAGTTCAGCAAACAGACATGAGTGGATAGAATGGATGAATGAATCCTCTACAAGCTGTCCCGTACAGCGTGAGTTTTCTCGCTTCTCCAAAAACAAGAATGCGCATGAAAGTCTCCAACTACAAGGTATGGATGGCTCTGGTAGCTGCTTTAAGGGACCCTCTAAGTCGGGGAGTGTTACTTTCAGCTTTGGCTCAGTATATGCATAGCACACTGTAATGGTTTTTTTTGTGCAAGCAGAGTGGCTGCTAGTCTCGAGTCTTGTTTTTAGCTTAAGCTCAGTAGCTAGGACTCAGTTTTTCACTACTATGGCTACACCTTCTACAGCCTGCTCACCTGCTCTCAGTCGCGGCGGAAAACAGTAAAATTCATAAGAAAATTATTTTTTAGAACCCAAGCTTGTCTCTTGTAGGCACAGAAATACCGGAACGTATGCTTCTAGGATAACTTTTATGTCGCTGTAGTTTGTTTAGAAGTCATATACAGTTCCATTGAATTATGAAAGTCATCTTAATTTTGTGTTTTTATGTAGTGAAAAACTACATTCTCGGGGCCTGTCTTTTTCTGGCCGATCCAGAGAGCTTCGCCAACTGTCCGACGTGGCCGCCACGGGGCTGCCCTTGGTCGTGTCCATCGCCTCTGCAGAGGCGCTACATGACCATGCAGAGGGCACGTGGACGCTATAGTTAGACCTCGACCTGTGGGAGGAGGTCTTGAGGGCCACCGACCCGGGGGTCTGCATGGCCTCCTTTTGGGTTGGCGGAGTAGCGTTAGCTCCTCCACCCGAGGGCGCGGATGGCCCCGCCACCGGCTCACTGCTCGTGGCCTGGGCAGGTGCCGAAGCCTTGTGCGGTCGCCGCGCGCACGCCGCTCATCAGCGAAGTTTGTTTTTGCAGTGAAGGAGAATGTGTATGAGCACATCCCCTTCTGTCTTCTTTGAAAGAAATTTTTTAAGTAGTTTTAAGTAGTTTTCAGTGTGATTACTTCTTTTTCTTTCTTCCAGGACCAACACGCCCCGGAGTATGCAGCCTGGTCTACTTCACAGTTTGTGCAGCGCGGTGGGCCGTCGCAGTAATAAGAAGTGTGATCTTTCAAAGCACTTTTCGCGCAAAGTTTGCGACCGCGGCATCTCTGTGAACCATGGCTAAACATTTGGTAGTTAAAGCATCGTCGAGGGGTAGGAATGTAGGGTCTCACATTTATTTTCAGATAACCCACTTCAATTGTGACTGGGAGAGTACCATGTGCAAATGTCAGGAGTATGTGCTTTCTCGGGATTTCTTTGCCTTCTTTTCTTATTTTGATCTTGTGAACATCATAGAAGTTTTGTTCAGAAAGCCTTTCTTTGATTTCTTGTTCAGTGAGGTGGAGGAAATCAATTTCTGAAATTACACCACGGACTGTGTTGATGGATCGATGGGAAGAGGTGGAGACAGGTATGTCACCCATGGACACAGCTTTGGAAAGTTTTGATTGTTGAAAGTTACCTCGGAGTTCAAGCAAGAGGGCTCCACTGGCCATTTTTGTAATCATATAGCCTAAGCCCAAGGCACCTGTCAGGCATTTTTTGACAATGAATGCGCAGAGTACTCTAGAGGATTTCTTTGTTCACTATGTATAACAAGATATTTTGGGAAGCCGTTTCTGGACGAACTTTTGAGTTACATCGGTCCGCCCTCTCATGAGAGGGTGATCAGTTAATGAGAGAGAATTAGCCATAGGATATGTGTGTTTTTCGGCTATGGTGCCAGCCACCCATCATGGAGCCCAACATGAGGACGAGACTGGAATTTGCAAGCAAGTCCTGCCCACGCCAGCTATGCACCCCAACTATAACCAAATATGACGCAACTCAGGGTGTTTGTGCATACAAGGTTAACCCTCGCCGCAAAGAAAAAAAGAAGACCCAAGAAGTTAGTAGTAGGGTACAAGAGAGTTGTGAGAAAAGGGCAGGAAAGTGAAAGATGGGAGGATAGGAAAATGTGACCGCCGATTTCCCCTGGTCTGTTCAGGTTGGAGGTGACGTTTACAGGAAGCTGGGGCCACATGAGACATGAATTTTTTCTGTTGTACATTGCATTGTATTCCCTCCCTGTAACGACCCTCAAGCGAGGGTCAACAGTATCAATAAAAAAAAAAGTGGTGTGTTGCCTCCGCCGAGGAGCCTTAAAGATCCAAACACTCGGTATCGGCTCAACTACCAGGATCCCCTTTTCCCCGGTCACGGCGATGCCACGCACGGCTAAGCGCGGGTGCTCGGGTCCGTGGTGATGCACTGCTATCCATCATCCCTTTGCGGGGATGTCCCTGCGGATGCTCAGGAACCCGTGGTGTCGCAACGCATTAACATCTGCATGAAAGATATGCGCCTGCGGGGTTAAACAGAAAGCATTGCTGCCGTTTATCTCTGTTTTTTCATTGTGTAAAATAACCATTTCTTGATACTTTGTACGCGCGGGAAAGTTTTACATCAGGACAAGGCTAAGGAGAAGCGTTGACATCGCGTAGGCAGAGCAGACGTGCGATCACCGTCTATTGACACCCATGCCACGCAGAGCGATAAGTGGGGCCAGCGTCGTCTACCCAATCTCCCCTGTATCGTGTAAGCGCTGTTTTTTGCTACGAGACCATGCAGCAAGCAGCCAGGACGACTCTTCCCCTAGTTAAAATGGCCATTGTAATAAAGACCAAATCAAGATTTTTGATTTCTGAAATTATTTTCTTTCCTAGCCCTGGGTCTTCATCTCTCTCGTGACGAAAAATTGCAGCAAGATCTGCAGTACAAGTTTAGAGAATTAGGCTTTCTTGGTGTGTGGTTCTCGAAGATTGAGCGCATCGCGCTTCTGGTGGTCCCGGAGCATCAAGAATTCCGCGGGTTTCTGACGACGGAGCACCGACATCTTAGTATAAGAGAGGATATGAGAAGATCGGAGCATTCGTTAGCTGCAGTGCCGCATTTCTTAGGTCAAAATGCAAAAGCTACGAGGCCTTTCGGCGCTACAACGCCTGACCAGGTCCACTCCGTCCGCGTTACAACGATCCGCTTTCGCCGCTGAGGCGAGGCCAGAAACTTGCCTGGTCTGTGCCAACATTTCCGGCGCTCTCCTCCTGGGCTCTACAGCGAACTTGGATACGTGCTCAAGAAACGCTGGGCCTCTGGGATGCTCCTGACAGCTCCCATGGGGTGGATGGGGTTTCAAGTCTTTGTCTTCTTTGGAGGCGCGAGAACGCGCCGGCCCGGGAGTACTTGCTGTCAGATTCACTTTGTCGTCCTATTTCCTTGCTGCTTCTGACTTTGGCCACGATGCGAACGCCATTAGCCGCAGATATTCCCTATGGAGGCTCGCCTGGTGCTGTCATCTCGAACGCTATATTTTGCTCATTCGGGTAGCATGGCCGACAGTGGGCTTAAGTTTATTACCCTGTTTACCTTCAAAGCTGTGAAAAGAAAAACGCCAGCCAAGCAGAAAAGAATCCTGGGGTGTACAGTGTGTTGAGAAAGCGAGCAAGAGCTTCAAGAGCTGTGCGTCCAGCTGTGACAGGTGGTTTGGTATGTCTGGCTGCGTTGACCTGAAAACTGAGATAAAGGAATTGTGAGCACAGCAGAAAGAAATACGAAAGAAAAATGAAGGAAAAAAAGAGAGCATGAAGGCGAGTTCAGAGAAAGCGTGAATGGAAAGGAAGGAGGACGAATGCGGAAGCCAAGGGTCACAGAAAAATGATAGAGACAGCTGCAGGGCCTAACCTAATGATAGGCTGAAGAAACAGAGAGAAAAAATGTGGTGCAAAAAAGAAAAAAATTGCAATTGAGAGGTAAAGGACGAGGAGCGGCGGAGGAAATAAATGATAAAGCGGCGTTATGAACTTCTGGGAAATGCTCTCACCGTAAGCAAGAGTTGTTTAAACTATTGCACCAGTGCCGGTATGTATATCTGGGAGATTCTGTTTCTCCTGGATATATTGACCTCTTCTGGGTGTAATGTCTTAAATTTGGGACGAGGAATGCCCGTCGGTATTTTCTGTCGCCTGCACATTTGAAGTCTTCCTGAAGAATGAACAGCTGGACACTATGGCCAAACAGGTGAGCTGGTGAAACATTAAGAGTAAACAGCGCGAAAGACAAAGACGCAAAGCCGCGTTTTTCTTATAATCTCTAGGGTCCTGCCACTAGACTTTCAATTGTGAGTAAAGGCGGTTCCTGTGTTTCCTCTGCTTTTTTTCTTCGTCTTTAGCCCTATTTATCCTTAATAAATGAATACTTGAAGTTCACCGAAGTTGCGACCGTGTTAATTAAAATGTTGCAGACGCTGCCTTCCTTGCTGTGTCAGCTCGATGCCCATTTAGCCTGGCACTCATGGATTCCACGGTTTCTCTGACATAGTGTTTCTGAAAAGTGTAGCATTGAAGTATCCTGGTAACATTACAGGAAGAGCAGTTAAAGCTACTCTTTATATCGAAGCTGAAGTCGCTTGCCGTGCCTCTAAGAGTAGTGTCGCTTTGTAAATGCTTTCATGTCTTGCATCTGGGTCGACAGCATGAGGACACTGTCGGCGGTGCTTTCTTATCAAGACTAGTGTGTACCACGATGTCTTTCAGATTTGTATTGCGTCTGTATATTGAGATCGGTGCGTCAAAACATTGCTCTTGAGGCGATCGTTGCCACCTAAGAATAGGTTGGTATTTGCGCAGAATATTGTTAATACTTCCGAGAATTTCGTTACAAGTGCAGGAGGCCGTTCACTTTCAACTTTTCTTTGTTTTTTAAGTATATTGCCTCGTTCTGGAGTGGTTGCTGGTTAGAAAGCATTTTTGAGGGAGTCCTGAGGGTAGTTTCTATAAAGTAAGGTGTTTGTTAGTGAGTGTATGTGTTCCAAATAGTCGTTGTCGTGGGTAAATTTAATTCTAAGGAGCGTAGGCGGAACAACAAATATGCCTCGCTTAGTGTCTTGGATGATGACTAGTGAAACATAAGTATTATCATCCTCTATGTAGAGATCCTGGAGGGTGTAGTTAAAGCAGGGTATTTCCTAGGCGGACGATAGTGTCGAGAAAATTGACGCGTTTTAAAATGTGGAAGGTAACTTCTAAATCGACTGTACTTTTATAATGGTTAATAAAATCCCAATTAAGGAAAGGATCAGACAAGATGTGATCCCTTAGCTACTATTCACAGGGTGTTAGCAAGAGGCATTCATGGTACTAGGCTGGGGATCTATGAATGCAAAGTTTAGAACCACCAATTCCGCATATATGGGCATAAATTCATTATCGCTATCCGAACACCTTCAATCCGTGAACAATAAATCAGAACAACCGAACTGAAGTAAAAACCTAAGTGCTAACGCACCTATTTCACATTTCGCCTAACTGCTCTACTCTACTGTCATTTTTCTTTGACGGAACTGCTGGAAATAAAGTTCTCTTATTTGTACTGTTAAACATTTTGAAATTTCGAAATTCTATTTTTTGCCAGGTGCCACTGCTTATCCAAAATTCACGGCATTGTACTATTGAGAGAATGGAATCACGAGTCGAAGACATCATTCGGGAGTTATTTTTCGATTGCTTAACTGTCGCGATGTAGGCATCATCGGTGGTAGACGTGCGCGTCAAAGGCGGTTCTTGACGACCTACTTAGACTATGAAGTCACAAGTTCAGTAAACACAGGTAGTTTTTGTGAAAACAAATATTTTTCTTCTAAATGCGCCGGAAGTTGGGATACAAAGTGGCCAGAAAACCCGAAATCAATGTCTCGTAGATTTCTGTTCACAGGCACGTGGGTCACAGTTCCTTGATGAAGTAACCCACCTCTTCGCGGGTCTTCTTGTGCAGCTCCCAGTAGATCCCCAAACAATAGGCAAGGAGCTCGTTCGGTAACACTCAGAGCTGAATGTTGGTCGCTTCCAGTGCTTCGTGAAGCCCTGAGGATGGCTTCCCTGTGGACAATGTTGGCTGTGCGATGTAGTTTACCTGCACTTTACTATCCAACGCGGTGAATGAAGCTCCGGGCGTCGAAAGCGAGAGACCTTAAGGGCCGCCAGCGGTGCCAGGAACGGCCGATGCTCCCTGCAGGCCGAAGACAGTCACTTACAGGCACCGCACATCATCGGCACCTGGCATAGAGTGCACGATCTCCATTTCTTCGGTTCCTAGGCTGGAATGCACCGGGTCCCCCTGGAGACGCTCCCAACGAAGCGGCGAAGCTCCAGGGCCAACGACGCCACACAAATGGTCCTCAGCTGTGGGCGCTGAAGGACCAGCTGAAGAGGTTCTGAGAGGCTGAGTTCCACTGCCCGAAAATGGTTCCGGTGCTGGGGTTAACTCTCCCGGCTGCAGACGTCCACGCTTCGGGGCAGAGCCCTCCGATTCGGCACCAGGACACGAACGCTTCGACGCCATGTTGCTGGTTCTGGCTTCGTCCACCTCAGGTGGAATCACGCGCAAAAGTGTAGCGCGCAGGCTCTGTTCGTCGTCTTCGTCGTTCAATGAATGCGAGCTGCTCCGCAGAAGGAGCGCGAGATTTGTATCTGAATGCACTAGACCACTTCCAGGCCGTCTGGACTCTTAGTGGGGTACTTGATACCCGACGCCATAGTCTTCATGCATCTTCACGTGTGCAGGAACCGCTAACATTAGGTAAATATTACATTTGGTTTTATATGGATGTCCCCAGTCGAAATCCAGAGGAAAAAATAGCCTGGCTTAGCTAAGGTTAAGCCTAGGATGCGAAGCATAATTGATTTGTGAAAGGGATTCGGTATCGCCTGCCCGTAAGTCAGGCTAGTCTCTTCGTTGTTTAGCAATCTACTGGAGGAGCGGGAGTTAGCCTTGGTGGTCGCGGCCGCGCGGCGACCGCGCGAGTCGAGCCCCGTTTCTCCACAGCTGGCGTGACGTCAGACCATGGATGGATGGATGGATGGATGGATGGATGGATGGATGGATGGATGGATGGATGGATGGATGGATGGATGGATGGATGGATGGATGGATGGATGGATGGATGGATGGATGGATGGATACGGCTGAACCCTTTACATCGGGCGGTGGCTCAAGCCACCTAGCCATGTCTAGTGAAATTTTACTCCTGTCTTGCTTTTAGCCACCAATCAGATAACCTTCGCTTGGTTACTTCTAACCTCTTAAAAACCACTTTCCCTTCACTATCCCTAAACCCCAATGCCTTGGGTAAGTCAGCCCCGCTGCCTTCCACTGTAGGGTGAAGCCCTTTACAGAAAAGTATCAAGTGTTCAGCTGTTTCCTCCTCCTCTCCGCACGCAATGCACAAAGTGTCTATCTCCTGGTACCTGACTCTATACGTCTTAGTCCGCAAAACTCCAGTCCTGGCCTCAAACAACAAAGAACTTCCCCTACAATTATCATAGATATTTTCTTTGACAATTTCTTGTTTAAAGGTCCGGTATGTTTCTAGTGCCGATTTCGTCAGCATCCCTGTTTTCCACAAAGCTCTCTCTGTTCCTTTAACCTTTTTCTTAACCGATAATTGCTGATTTGCCCCCTTACTGCTGTCCAGATATTTGCTTGTCAATTTTCTAGTTCGCTTTCTCCATTTCGTGTCAACATTCTTTATATACAGGTATCTGAAAACTTTCCTAGCCCACCGCTTTTCCTCCATCCTTCTCAATCGTTCCTCAAATGCTATCTTACTGCTAGCCTGTCTGCTCTCGAAAGACGCCCATCTCATATCACCCTGTACCCCCTGATTTGGTGTATTGCCATGTGCTCCCAAAGGTAACCTCCCTACTCCCCGTTGCCTAATTTCACGCCTTGCTTGAACATCTGGCCTCATACACAGGACCGGATTCCCGAAGGTCAGGCTAGGGACCATCACCCCTTTCCAGATTCCTCTTACCACCTCATACCTATTGTAATTCCACAGTGCCCTATTTTTCATGACAGCTGCATTCCTACTAGCTTTATTCATTACATATTTTTCATGCTCTGTCAGATACTCAACACTGTTATTTATCCACACCCCAAGGTACTTGTACTCATTCACTACTTTTAGCACGAACTCCTGTATTCTATGCTCGCCGCCCTCTTCATTAAATGTCATGACTGCAGATTTTTCCTTACTATACTTGAAGCCTAATCTATCTCCCTCTGTACTGCATATGTCTAACAACTTCTACAGGTCTTCCTTGTTGTCAGCCATTATCACTATATCGTCCGCATATATTAGTCCCGGTAATGTCTGTTTAATCAATTCCCCTTGCTCGGCTGCAGCGCCCCTAGCGGGAGGAGCGGGAGTTAGCCTTGGTGGTCGCGGCCGCGCCAGGCTGGGCTATGGTTGAGCTAAGTAGTGTCCCTATTATGCTTCGCATAAAATGGGCAGGGCCAGCTGATGTACTGCGAAGGCAAGATAAGTCGGAAGGCAAGGCGCTGTCAACTCATAAGTCAAGGCGTCGGACTGGATTAATTCATAACCGACTGTTCGATGCATTTTTCTTCTTCGGTCGTCGTTGGCTTTCTCTTTTGTCGGAGGTCATGTAAAGCATGCATGCTGTGGCTTGTCTCTGAGGACACCTTGTTAAATAAATAGATTTTATGTGAATTCCTCCATCACATAGAAGTGAATCGCATTAGTGGATTCATTTCACTACAGACAGAAATGAGTAATACCAAGAGATGTTTTGTTGCATCAGAAGGCGAGCTTTAACTAACAATTACACTCTTAGATGAGTCGCGGTGCAAAAGGAAATGAAATCTTGAACTGCCGTGCAGTCTTCAAACATGTACCCTCGCGACAGTAAAAAGGTGTCAGAGTAGCGTCTGAAAACAAAACGCAATCAGAATAAAAAAGAATCACAGTCACGGAGAAGAAATGTATGTACCATAAACATCGAAAGAAACGCAAACAAGATAACTTAAAAGCGAGCGTGAAAACTCAGGTGTATTATATAGCTCCTGGATAGAGAATTGCAACCGGGCGGATACCAGTTTAAAACTAGCGGACAGTTAAGTGTGGCTCAGCGCGGAATATCGTGCAGTAGTACTAGCTGTGGTGGTCGCTTAAGGCTCTTACGTTCTGAAGGCATTTGGCCTAGAGACTTTTTAACTAAAGCCCTTTACCCCGAAGGCATTTTCCACGAATGCCTTCGAACTAAGATCATTTACCCTAGAGCCCTTTGACTTATAGGCATTTGACCTATCACTGCAAAAGCCTTTAACCTAAAGGACTTTTCCCAGGTGTATCTTTTATTCAGTTTTTCACCTAGATGAAGGCCTGCCTGTTTGAATATCTGGCAGGTAGCCCACAACCACGTGGGCAGATTGGCCGCCTGGCGAAAAGCAGGCTTCAGGCACATATTTACCTCCGAAATCTGAACACGTACGCCCGAAATCAGAAAATGCGTCTAATGCTTTTACCGCACTGAAAGAGCTTTTATCGTGTCTAAGAAGTGCAACTCAAGTGCGCAGTAAAGTTCAGTTTCCTTCAACTAAGAACTCGCCGTAGTTTGAGCGATTCCATTGCTTTGATCTCGCTCTAATTAGCGCTAATAGAAGTCCATGTAAGCGAAAAATGCGAAAAGTTTAAGGGGCAGCGAGAATTTCTTCTTGCCCAAGATCGAAAGCCTAAATGACTACAAATCATACTCAGGATCATAATGTCCTATGCATATGCTTTTCTTATTTCACCACTCATTGCAACGCCAGTTACAGCGAGCATCGAAACAGGTCTGACAGACAGACTTAACTATACAACTCGGTAAGATGTATAGGTCGTTTTGAAACCATTATATTGAACGCTACAAAATTAGAGAAAATTCATCGTTTAATATATCAACGAAAAATTGCCTTCCAGTTATAGCAATCCGCTAGTAACAGCTGCTCCAGCACACGCAAGTGACCCTGGTGAGTAAATGCGACGGGGTAAGCTAAACGCTCAGCGAATGGAACGGACGGAAGGCCTTATAGCATGGGAAGACACTGACGACACAACGAGACATCGGTCGCGCAGTTCTGCATAGAGTAACAGATAACCTAGTGGCTTCAGCTGCACATTAACACAATACGCAGCCACTTGCCGCGACTTCTCCGGGAGGCGACGACGAAGCGCTGTTGCAGCACCGTGGAAGCGTCCGAGAAGCCGCAGTTGTGAGGTGTGCCTTCCCCTTTCGGTCACGATTAGCTTCTCCGCGGTCAACACAGCGAGAAGGATTGACACTGATAACACAAACTTTACCCAGAAACTTGGAAGAAAGCAACACGGCAACAAAGCTGCAAAGCTAAGCCGCTGCCGCTGCCTCCCCGCACTTAAAATGGTTTCCGCATGAGCCTTGCTTCACACGCTAAGCGGGCTGGCGGGTCTACAAGACTGAGAAAGGGTGCTAGAAAAAAGCTATCCTAGGTTCCTTCCTGCCGCACCATGGGGGAAGGAAAGAACTCAGTATAGGCGGTTGCGTCACATTTTTGGAAGCCGGCTCCCCCCTGCGTCCCTCTACTTGGCCGCCGTCTCAGCGCACTTGCGCAGCAGACAATGCAGCAGACGATGCCGCTGCGTCCAGCGTTACTATTCGCTGCACCGGCAGCCAAAGGCACCCTGTGGTCCTTGCTAAAGCGCGTCACTTCCGGCACATTTTCTGGCGCCCAGATATCGGGGGCCTCTCCAATGCCCTGTCCTGAGTTTTCCTTCCTTCATGCATCGCACTGTTTAAATCGATGTCACTGGCAATAGGTTCTGGAACGCGTTTGTCTCTTAAAGGCTGACCAGTTGATAGACTTGAAATTTCTCGGCAGCTGCGAACTGAACGCGGTGGAGTGCGGCGGAGACTTCTTTGACGGCCCCCGAGCAGGTTGGTTGCTACCGCGGATGCAGAGTTGTGCGGTTCATGGCGCGCGCAAGTCAGCTCAGTATAGAGTTTATTTCTGAAAGCCTTTCGTTGTCTTCCTGACTGTCGGACTGTCGTGACTACAGCGTGACATTAGAAAGAGAAAGGCAATGAGGTTGGTTTGGGGATCATTATGTGGCCTGCACAACTGGGAAAGTGTAATTTACGATGTGGACTAAGGCTACCGCCACTATGACTGCTAACGATCGCAGTAAAAAATTTTAACGGTATACGCCTCGAGGTCTGTTGCCAGGAGCAGCGGCCCACCTTGTAAAAAGAATCCCCACGTCATTGACATACTACCGAATATATGTACAAAATCAACCTCACCGCCATGTAACTATGGAAAAAATGCGCTGATGCTTTCCTACTTTTCTTTTTTCTTTAACTATGAAATTTCTGAGAAAGCTGTGTAGCTTTCCTTTGTGGAAGTATAGGTGCGCTGGGGTGGATTCCAATGAGTAATTACTCTCTTTATACAAATTTACTCCACCTTTGGGAGGTTTCCCCTAAACAGTTTACAAACGTGAATATATCCCACATGAGTTTCGTTATTTTGTTCTGCATTCTTGTTTATGCATTTAATAAATTCAATTAAGCACCTACTTTGTGATTGCACTCGGTTTGAGCGGGTCCTCCTGGCTGCAACGGTCATCAGCTTAGATACTCCGTTGCCTTACAGAAGCCAATATTCTGGATACTCGGACTAAACCTTCATCGCAGATGACAGCTGTGAAGGCACTTTTAAAATTCTTGAAGTACTCAACATTGAGTTCAAGGTTGTAAACTTTCAGAGTATGCCGAGTGTACGCTGTTATTTACGGAGTACGGACAGCAGAAAAAGTCTACCTTCCTCTCTCCCCTTTCTATCTCTCCTTCTTCCCTCTTCTTATGTGTAGGGCAACATACTGGGCGTCGCCTAGTTAACCTCTCTGCTCTTCCGCTCATCAATCTCTTTCTCTCTTCCTTATAAATTGTGCCTGTTCTGCTTGGACCCTCTTGTCTATAAATGAAAAAATACGAAACCATTTTGCTGCTTTGTCACCATTTCCCCTGTTTAAGAGGATGGCATTGGAGGAACCTTTCCATCAGCTTGGCTTCAGCATGAACAGTCCCATCTTGCTGTCTCTTTGGCGCCTCTATGCATCGGCACAACCTCAGGACTGTTCCGCCATCCAACATTTTCTATTCGTATCACACCTGCTACCACACTAACTCTTACAATCTTTTCATTTCTGTCTTTGGTGAATGTAGAACCATCCCTATCTTGAATAGCTCCGCCTTGTGATGCTCTACTCGTGTGCTGCTCTATTCCTCATTTTCTTTCAGAAATTTTCTTTCTGAAGATGTCCTGCTGATTATTATCTCTATACCTCACGATTCTTAACCTATACCTCAATGGGGATATGAGAATTTTTTTTAATTACTATCATCAACAGCCAGGCAGCTCTTAATCCATGTGAACGTGCAACCACGAGGAACGCAGAGAAATAGTAAGCCGCCAATAAAATTTAGGCATTGCCACGACGGTTGCCCGCTGCAAACGACGATATTCCGTCGTGTCACGACCTTTCTGCGTTCCAGCTGTACGGAGAGAAGCACAAGCTTTTCGCTCCTTTGATATGCAAAGCCCCATCAGAGCGCGCTACGACGCAACGAGCGCCTCGGACACGAGCGAGGCATCCGACTTCGCCGAGGCCTTCGGGTACGGAAGCTTCTAGAGGGTCGTGTTGGTCTTTGCCGTCCTCTCTGTGCGGGTAATGCAAGCACACACGCTCGCCTTCCTGCTCATCTTCAGCGACCTGGACCACTAGTGCAAGCAGCCGGCGGTCCTAATCATATCAACCGAAGACCCTGGAAGGACCTCAACATCCGTATGGAAGGCAACGACCGAAGGAGTCACTGCATTGCCTAGTCGAGCCCATGCGGCCCCAACGACACCACTTTGGTGCACTGCGAACAGTGGGACACGACAATGGCGTGGCGCGCACTACCATCGTGGGCAACTGGGACTTAAATTTTGAATTTGAATTTGATCTTTATTCAACATCAGGTGATGTTGGGTGCACAGGCAAAAGGTCAGAAATGCTTGACTAGGCCAGTGCACCCATAGGTGGGCCACCGGCGGTGGCTCCTCGCAGTGGTCTTCGATGTCTACATGGCCGGCTTCTTGGGCTTCCTGGTCGCAGGGGGCTGCGTCACGGATGCCATCGGTCGCGAGCTCGCCATTCTGGGTGCGATAAATCTGCTCATGCTGCCGGAATTTGGAGGATGATTCACAAACACGTACCTTATGTACCTGAGCTCACAATTCATTTCCGGCTGCTCCAGCACGTTGTCCGTCATAGCCAATGTACCGGTGGCCGAGGTATCGATGAACCGCCACCGCGCCTTGCAAGTTATTATCACTTGCGGCACCGATCTCTGGCTAGCAGAAGTATTCTTCATAGACCTCCGGGATGAGCGCCTCAATGGGATGGTGCTCCAGCTGCTGATGATGCCGCCTAAGCTGCTGCTTTCCCTAGGCTGCATCCTCACCTTGGAGTAGCTCAACCGTGGCTCAACCGTACACACAACCTGGAGCGAGCGGATGTGACTGTACACGCGGCGGTGAGCGAGAGAGGGAGAGAGCGATTACGCCAATGACAAGGCCTTGGAGTTCATGGAGAGACTAAGAAAGGAGGACCTCGAACGTGCCAAGGTAACAACTTGTACTGGGACCGACGAAGCTAAGAAACAAACATCCTTCCGCCACCGTTCTTCGCGGCGCCGTGGCTTTATTCGCGATATTGTTAAACGTGATGGGAGCGTACTATGGTGTGCTCCTGGCATCCGCAGCCCGCAGGAAACCGTTTTTGCATTTGAGGTGCTTCCTTGGCGACAGCGTTTTTTACTGCTTGTACTTCGAGGCGGTGGACAGGGAGGACAGGGTGTGCAAGGCCGTGAGAATGTTCATTACTGCAGGCGCTAGCTGCTATCTTTTGGCGGGTGCATTGACAAACAATACTCCCGAAGATGTCGGCAGCACCCTGCTCATTGTGGAGAAATCTGTATCCAATGCCGCCATTACCATGGCAACGATGTGCGCTGCCGAAACCTTCCTATTGCTTGTCCGAGGCTATGGCGGATGCCTCTACATCGCTTGCGTGCGGTTCAGTGGCGTGTCCGCTTCAGCCACATCTGTTCTGCGGAGGGCAGAGGAGGGGGCCTTCCTTCTCGTCGTCACAGCGGTTCTCCTTTTCATCTCCGCATTCATCGTTGAGCGACTGCAGCGGCAACCAACACTACTCAACCAAGCCGCGACGCCCACCTTAGCACGAAGCATGAGTCGAGCTGAAGCCTTGGAGGAAATGAAGGACTCCCAAGAACCCCGATCCAAGGCAAAAAATTTCGAGGAAGCAGCGCAGTGGTAGCCCCACTGTCAGTCCCAGCAGCAGCAGCCCCGCTCAGGCCACTTCATTGAGCGAGTGTTCAGTGTGCCCACCGTACCAGTTCACGAGTTCACCCAATGTTCGGCTCGGCTGAACCTATTGACGTTATTGTGTCGGACGACTTTCCTTTTTGAAGCGAAAAGCTTCACTAGGCTCGTCAACACCGGGCTTCGCGTGAGCCACATTACAGATTTGCCACAGCTGCGCATGCGCGAAACCAAGTGACGTCACGCGGAGCGCAGGTGGTCGCTGCTGCCGCAGCCGTCGTAGCCACCGCACGCTGACTCCGTCGTCTGACCGTGAAACCGAGTGACGTCAAGCGTAGCGCAGGTGGCCGCTGCTGCCGCAGCCCTCGCGGCCGCCACGCGCTGCCTCTGTCGTCTGACCTTTCGCCATGGTAGGAGGAGAAGACGACCCAGAAGTGGTAGCGTGGGAGTTGGCTCAAAAGCAGCGAAGATATTGCTACGGTTGTGCTTGTGCTTGGAACGCTCGTGCTTGGTGCGCTCGCGCTTGGAACGCGAAGAGGACGAAGTGCGTTTCTGCTGCTGGGCTTCGCGTGCCCGGTTGTTCGGCTGCGTGGCTGTAAGCTGTTTCCCTGTAAATATATTTTTCCCTTTTGGTGTGCACATCTTCACGTTACATTATTGGTGGAGGTGCTGGGTACAGCCACAGCAAGCACGGAACTCCGCAGCGGTCGTCAGCTCGCCGGCTCTTCAACCATGACCAGCGAAGGGGCCGCTCCGTCGGCGTCCGCCAACCCGGCGTTCATCATTGCCCATCCGAGAGATCCTGGGACCTTCAACGGAACGGACGGCGTCGACGTGGAGGACTGGCTCGCAATGTACGAGCGCGTGAGCACACACAACAGGTGGGACCCGACCCTAAAGTTGGCCAACGTCATCTTCTACCTGACGGGCACTGCCAGGGTATGGTTCGAGACCCACGAGGATGAACTCACCAGCTGGGATCTCTGCAAGCGCAAGCTTTGTGACCTGTTTGGTAAGCCATTCGGGCGTCAGCTCGCTGCGAAGAAGGAGCTCGCATGCCGTGCACAAACGTCCACAGAGTCCTATGTATCATACATTCAGGACATATTAGCTCTCTGCATGAAAGTCGACGCCACTATGTCAGAGTGCGACAAAGTAGGTCACGTGCTCAAAGGCATCGCAGATGACGCCTTTAACCTTCTTGTATACAAGGACTGCGGAACGGTTGACGCAATCATCAAGGAATGCCGCCGGTTCGAACAAGCGAAGAGCCGCCGAATTTCTGCGCAGTTCACGCGGTTGCCGAATACGACTGCGACGTCGTCCTGTGTAGACTCGACTCCACCGAGCCGTCTGCCGACATCTGAGAGCCTGACACGACTTGTGCGCCAAGAAGTAGAGGCAATGTCCCCCGTTGCGTTTCATCCACCCGCAACAGACAGTACTCCAGCAGTATCCCTTATACAGGCTGTCGTTCGCAAAGAATTTGCCAATCTTGGGATTCAACCTGTTTGCTCAGTTAGTGCCCCATATGCTCGCCGCATGTCCCCGGAGCTCGGTTCTGAACGTGCATACTACCCTCGACGCAGCCGCAATCCAGATGAATGGAGAACACCTGATGACAGGCCCATCTGCTTTAACTGCTCCCGAGTTGGCCACATATCTCGACACTGCCGAAGCCGTCCGTCCTCGACCTACAGCCGCTACCCGCCGGGTTCTGCATATTCCCGCCGCTCTCCCTCGCCCTCGGAAACGACCTCTTCTGGCCACAACGCTCAGACCCCGCTTACCAACCGTTCGTCGTCACCTCAGCGCCGTCGATCTCCATCGCCCCGACCTCGCCGCCCTTCGTCGCCGGCCCCATATGCCCTCCCGGTCGGAAAACTGATGGCTGCAGCGTCTGGGGGTGATGCTGCTCTGACGACCCGACCAGAAAACCCTCCTTTAACTCTTCATACTCATCGGAACATCCTTAACGTCGACGTGGACGGGGTCCCTGTTACCGCTCTGATCGACACTGGAGCGCACGTCTCAGTCATGAATGCTCGTCTTCGCCGTCGCCTAAGGAAAGTGCTCACTCCTGCCCCCTCAACTGTGGTCCGTGTTGCAGATTGCGGTATGTCTATTGTCGTCGGAATGTGTACTGCTCGTGTTTCAATAGCCGGCCGCCATACTTCTGTGCTCTTCACTGTCCTCGAACACTGCCCTCATGACATCATTCTCGGCCTTGACTTTCTCACCGACCATTCCGCCCTTATAGATTGCGCCACAAGCATCGTTCAACTCGCTCTACCTGTTCCTTCAGAGCCACCGGATCCAATTGTTCACCGACTGTGCACCGCCGACTTTGTCCGCCTGGACCCCGATGCCGCCACTTATGTCCGTTTCTCCTCGGTCCCGCCAGTTCCCGATGGTGACTACATCATTACTCCGGTTCCTGATGTGCCCTTTACACGCAGTGTTGCCCTTGCGCATACAGTTGTCACCATGTCGGCAAATCAAGCGTCCCTTCCGGTTCTCAACTTTGCTTCTTACGTTCAGCCGCTCCCACAAGGTATGTCGCTCGCCACGCTGTGCCCTGCTGCCGAATGCGTCGTATCGGCTGTGAGAAGCGTCCCACCCTCGTCGAACTGCCGCGACTCTGACGTCCCACCACCTGATGAATATGCAAAAATGATTGCTGCTGACCTCTTACCAGGGCAAGCTCACGACCTTCGGTATCTTCTGTCGTCTTTTCGCGACATCTTTGACTTCGATGACCGCCCTTTGGCTCGAACATCTGTGGTCACGCATCGCATCAACACCGGTGACGCAGCTCCTATTCACAGACGACCCTACAGAGTGTCCAGTACAGAACGCACCATCATACAGCAAGAGGTGGACAAGATGCTCAGTAAAGACATCATAGAGCCCTCGTCGAGCCCTTGGGCCTCACCAGTTGTGCTGGTTAAAAAGAAGGACGGCAGCTGGCGCTTTTGCGTTGATTACCGGCACCTAAACAACATAACAAAAAAAGACGTCTATCCACTCCCAAGAATAGACGATGCTTTGGACTGCCTTCACGGAGCCAAATTTTTCTCTTCAATTGACCTTCGGTCCGGGTATTGGCAAATCTCTGTTGATCACAATGACCGCGAAAAGACGGCATTCGTCACACCAAACGGCTTATATCAGTTTAAAGTTATGCCATTCGGTCTCTGTAATGCGCCAGCTACCTTCGAAAGAATGATGGACTCCTTGCTTCGCGGCTTTAAATGGCCCACATGTCTATGTTACCTCGACGATGTTGTGGTTTTTTCGCCCACGTTTACCACGCACCTCGAAAGACTGGCGAGCATTCTTTCTGTCTTCCGTCGAGCCGGGCTACAGCTCAATTCGTCGAAATGTCAATTCGGTCGCCGCCAACTCACCATTCTCGGACATCTAGTCGACGCTTCTGGTGTCCGCCCGGATCCTGTTAAAGTTAAAGCCGTCAAGGACTTCCCTATTCCCCAGTCGTCTACGGATGTGCGCAGCTTCGTCGGCCTCTGCTCGTACTTCCGCCGTTTCATCAAAAATTTTGCCGGCACCGCTCGCCCCCTGACCGACCTTCTAAAGAAAGACACCCCTTTTACCTGGGGCCCTGCCCAAGAGGAGGCCTTTTCTTCGCTAGTCGACTTACTCACCTCCCCACCTATTCTGGCCCATTTTGATCCGTCGGCTCCGACTGAAGTTCGCACAGACGCCTGCGGTTATGGGATTGGCGCCGTGCTAGCCCAACGTCACCAAGGGCAAGAACGCGTTATTGCATATGCCAGCCGCCTCCTTTCTACATCTGAGCGAAATTACTCAATTACAGAGCGCGAGTGTCTAGCTCTTGTTTGGGCCGTAGCTAAGTTCCGACCGTACCTGTTTGGCCGTCCATTCCCCGTAGTGACCGATCACCACGCCCTTTGTTGGCTGTCTTCACTGAAAGACCCCACAGGCCGGCTCGGCCGTTGGACGTTGCGCCTCCAAGAGTATTCTTACACTGTTCATTACAAGTCAGGGCGTCTCCATCAAGACGCCGACTGCCTGTCTCGGCACCCTGTAGAGCAGCCTGATCCTGGAGACAACGACCTCGGCCCGTGCCTCTTCGCTATCTCCGATCTGGTTAACATCGCGGACGAGCAGCGACAAGACTCTTCCTTGCGTATTCTCATTGATCGCCTCAACTGTGCCAGCCGAGACCCTTCATTGCAACTGTTCGTCATTCAGGATGGCGTCCTATACCGCCGCAACCTTCGTCCTGACGGACCTCCGCTCCTGCTAGTCGTTCCCCAGCGTCTCCGTTCATCTGTCCTAGCGGAACTACACGACCTACCGACCGCAGGCCACCTCGGCGTCTCCCGCACATACGATCGGGTCCGACGCCGCTTCTTTTGGCCTGGTCTGTACCGCTCTGTTCGGCGTTACGTTGCCTCCTGCGACCTCTGTCAACGCAGGAAGAGACCATCAACGTTGCCTGCTGGCCTTCTACAGCCTATTGACGTACCTCTCGAACCATTCTACCGTGTTGGACTCGACCTTCTCGGACCTTTCCCGACGTCCTGCTCCGGCAACCGTTGGATTGCTGTCGCGACCGACTATGAGACCCGGTACGCTATCACGCGTGCGTTACCAACAAGTTGCGCAACCGATGTCGCCGACTTCCTATTGCAGAACGTAATCCTTCACCACGGCGCTCCACACCAATTGCTGACGGACCGCGGCCGCTACTTTTTGTCCTGAGTAGTTGACGATATCCTCCGGTCCTGTGGCACGCAGCATAAGCTCACTACAGCTTACCATCCCCAGACGAACGGGCTTACCGAGCGCCTCAACAGGACTCTGACCGATATGCTATCCATGTATGTCTCGCCCGACCACCGCGATTGGGACGTTGCCTTGCCTTATGTAACATTTGCTTATAATTCGTCGCGGCATGATACCACCGGCTATTCTCCTTTCTACCTTCTGTTTGGTCGGCATCCTGCGCTGCCATTGGATACATTACTACCGAGTTCTACTGCCCGACCACAGAGTATGCACGTGACGCCATCTCCCGAGCAACTATGGCCCGTGAAATCGCCCGAGACCGGCTCACCGCATCTCAGACCTACCAGAAGTCAGTTTACGACCGCCGGCATCGCCCAGTACACTATCCGCCGGGCTCACTCGTCCTCCTTTGGTCTCCTTCTCGCCATGTCGGTCTCTCTGAGAAACTTCTACGTCAGTACAGTGGCCCTTATCGAGTTCTCCGTCAGGTGACCGACGTGACCTACGAGATTACACCTCTTCATGCTCCGACGTCGTCCACTAGCCCTTTGACTGACGTCGTTCATGTAGCCCGTCTCAAACCGTACCACACGCCTGCTACATCCTCCACTTAGCACCGGGACGGTGCTTTTGCCGCCGGGAGTTATGCTACGGTTGTGCTTGTGCTTGGAACGCTCGTGCTTGGTGCGCTCGCGCTTGGAACGCGAAGAGGACGAAGTGCGTTTCTGCTGCTGGGCTTCGCGTGCCCGGTTGTTCGGCTGCGTGGCTGTAAGCTGTTTCCCTGTAAATATATTTTTCCCTTTTGGTGTGCACATCTTCACGTTACAATATTAAAAGTGCAAGGCTAGACAAGGGGCTGAAACACCAGAATCTTGAGAGGCACGCCTTGCTAAACGGCGGCAAAAGGACGCTGAATTGCGCCGTTTGGCTGCGTCAATTGAGTGGCCAGGTGAGCGAAGACTGAACACCGAGAGACGTCGAGCGGTTTCGAAGAAAGAAAGAAAGAAAGAAAGAAAGAAAGAAAGAAAGAAAGAAAGAAAGAAAGAAAGAAAGAAAGAAAGAAAGAAAGAAAGAAAGAAAGAAAGAAAGAAAGAAAGAAAAGGCAGAGCTAAACAAGCAACCGAAACAACTGAGCAACGAGAGGAGCGTCTCGCTAAACGACGACGACAAGACGCTCAAAAGCGGCTCTTAGCCGCGTCTGCTACCAGTGTTAGCAGCCAACAGAGTGAAGACGACGACGACGACGATATAGAAGAAGAGATAAAGACTCGCCGCTACACAGACTACATGTTGAAACTCGGTGAAAGTGCCAGCGCGACCAATGTCTTTACGACAGAGTTTGTGGACAACGCGTTCGGCCACCTGTGTGACGTTTGTGAAAGACTATGGCATTTGCGGGATCTTAGACGATTGTACAAGCTTTATATATATAAGAAAACACGTTTTGGAAAAGCTAGAAAGGTATACCCAAATTGTAACCCTATGTATGAAACCTTGAGCTAAACCACGAGCATCGCCACGAAGCTTTTCGCTTCGATATATCCAGGCTTAACACTTTAGCTAAGCCTCAGCCCAACTTTTTTAAGCGTATTTCTTGTCCCCTTCTTTTTGCAATTCCCTCTTGTCGGGTTTGTAGAGGTGTTGCTCATCGTGTGCAGCTTTATTCTTTTATTGCTTCGAGAAGTTGCAGCCGAACATCGGTAGTGCTGGGTATACAGTGTACAGAGCAGTAATAGTACTTAATTATTGCTGCATTAGTACTAATATTTGGCATTTATTACTATTACTATTACTGCTTAGTACTTATGCTGTAATAGTAATAGTACTAAGCACTTCTACCCAGCGCGTTATGCTCTGCGCGCACTGACGTGGAGTGATTTGAGCCTGACACAGCACCTTTCCATTGTTTCAGCAGCGGGGAGGGTGAATTGTACCTGCAGAATCCATACTGCAACAGCAGCAAAGGGCAGAAGCTTGCAGGAAAGGGGTGCGGCATGAACCTGACAATAGAAAACTCTAGTGCTGCACCCTATTTCTGCACCCCAAACTGGTTTGGCCGCCATGGTGAGAGGGATTGCGCTACGTAGAGAAGCTGCACTTTCGGAATATTGCAAAGCGTCCATTAGGTGAGATAGCTCGTTTCTCCTTGTTTACCTTTGTTTATCTTTGTTTAGTTTTATATAAGCTTGAAAATTATAGTTTCACCCAAGTATTGCAGTCGTTCCTCGTACCAGAAACTCATACTCTGGTGACGTAGGCAGGGAGAGGTCAATCTGCCTGCGATAGTAGCGTTCGTTCGCCAGGCTAGCGGTACTTCTCCAAATTCCCGTTCGGATCCCAAACAGGGCGAATAAGAAATAACATTGTTGCCTACCAAACCAGGTTAACCAGCAAGAACACGACTACCCCTGAGTCGCATGCTTTGTTTACTCTGAGCTATCGTCGTTTTCGCCCTCTGTACTGAAGCCTCTCTGATATATGAACTATGGTTGGGATATCGGCGCACTCCTCCTTTCGTCCTCTTTCGCTGCAGCGCCATCGCGTGTCCCTCGTTTCCTCAGAAAAGCACAACAATGAACACCCCAAAGTTCGCCAAGTGCATGCTTGCTCTGTCGTGCACTAGTGCTTTTTACTTTACCGTGACCCGCTTTTTTCTGTTTTTTAAGTAAACTCTTCTTTGTCGGTCATTTGTCCGGAGCCCCACACGAAAAGATTTTCGGGCTACTTTACGCGGACCCGCCGCGGCGGCTCAGTGGTTAGGGCGCCCGGCTACTGATACGGAGTTCCCGGGTTCGCACCCGACCGCGGCGGATGCGGTGTTATGGAGGAGAAACGCCAAGGCGCCCGTGTGCTGTGTGATGTCAGTGCACGTTAAAGATCCCCAGGTGGTCGAAATTATTCAAGAGCCCTCCACTACGGCACCTCTCTCTTCCTTTATTCTTTCACTCCCTCCTTTATCCCTCCCCTTACGGCGCGGTTCAGGTGTCCAACGATATATGAGACATATACTGCGCCATTTCCTTTCCTCCAAAACCAATTATTATTATTACCTCACGCGGCGGCGAATGCTCCTGAAAGGAGGCCCTCTATAGCCATGGATCGCGTCCGGTTCTCATGGAGTGTGTAATCCCAGATGGCTGAAGGGTGCCTTTGGGAAGTGGAATCAACTGCGAGGTCACGACAATCCGCCTTTTTCACAACATCTGGCGCCCTCAGGGGAGTAGGCGAAAACTGGCTGAAAGCCCTGAAAATTCCGCGTACCGAGAGGGCTATAGTCGTATACTACTCAAGAACGCAGCGTCATTTCCGAGTGAAAAGTCCCCCTCCCAGCCAATGGCTTTGGCTGATTCTCATGACCCTCTTGGCGCGACAAGGCAGGGAATGGTAGATGAGAGAGGATTATCCCTTCCCTCTATGGTCAGAGATAGACCCACCTCTGCATTCAGGCGCCACTCCGAGTATTGTCATACTAGCAGGATCATGAGAATCGGCTGACGCCATTGGCCGTAAGAGGGTTCTTTGACGTTGAGAAGCCGCTCTGTTCTTGAGTTGTATCCGACTATAGCGTAAAGGCCGCGAAGCGTCTCCAATCTGGATAAAAAAGGCGGCGGGAGAGCACTCGTCTCAAGCAAAACCGGTTCAGATTCGAAAGTGTACGATTTTAACCGCCACATGCGCACTTGGAGGTGGCAGTTTCAACCGCTGGAGCTGGAGGAGAGAGACGCGCATGCGCAGAATGGCCTTGTGAAAAAGGCGGATTGGTCCACGCCATTGGCTGGTGTTCCTCTTTTGAGATGCATTTGCCAATGCGTCCTTGAGTTCTAGCTGATTGCAGTTGACATGTAAGAACGAAGCAGCATATGCCGCTCAAGGAGGCCCTCCAGCCAATGGCGTCGACCTAATTTCGTGACAGCGTGGTTAATTCGATTAAAGCCGTGATTATTCTCCATTCTACTGCCACCCCTGCGATTTCACGCTAGCCAGCAAAAATGGACCTGTCTAGGGGGAGAGAGGGAGAATCCGTCGAAAGGAAAAATGGGCGACGGCGCCATCGGCTGGAGAGCCTCCTTTTGAAGGTCATCTGCCGCTTCGTCCTTAAGTAGCCAGAAGGGATAAAAATGGAGACACCCATACTACCCACTGGAACGTGGCCTGCTCAGTGCACATGGCTAGGAAGCGCCCACGCCCCGCTGTGACATGTTCTCCCTAAGTGTGGACGCCCGATACGAGGAACACGTGGACACTTCCTCCCGGCCATGTGTCCGCCAGCACAGGTACATCCTCCAGCGTCCGGACCAAGGTTTCCCACTGCGGCGTTCTCCGGACACTATCTGTCTGCACTAGCGGAGTGTTCTGCGCCACGCGGCAGTTCCGAAGCTTCGCCGCCTTATCCGACCTTCTGCGAGCCAGAAGCTGGTTCGGCGCCCAGATGCTCGGAGTCGGAAGAGATCAAGGCCATGCAGAACAGTTGGAAGGATGTATGGAAGGTAGGAGCGTCCCCTCTGAAACGGCGTGGCAGCATTTGCCACCATTACCGTTAAATACGTTTCCCTACATCTTTATCCTTATGTCACCTCTCTGCTTTTGAGCCACCAATCCTCCAATCGCTTTTTGCTAATTTACACCGCAGATTTATTTACTTGACTATTGTTATCTCTAATCCCTAGGGCCTTGGGAAGAGTGGCTATGCCTGCATCGGCACCCGTACGGATACCGTCACATTCGAGTACGAGCTGTTCATTTGTTACTACAGATTTAGCACACACACTGAACATGTGAAATCTTCGTTAAATTTCTTTTTGTAGCTGCGGGTTCTAAGACACCCTGGCCTAGCTTCAAGGAGTAGGGCATTGCCTCTTAAGTTATCATAAAACGCTTTCTTCCTTTTCTAGTATCGATAAAGTTCTACACTATGCTGCTTTTCCATAGAATCTATCCAAGTTTTACCGTCCGCGTTTATAGACCTGTCGTTTAATGGTCTTCCTTTCTCCCTCCTCGTGTCTGGCATACTTACTCGTTAGTTTCCTAGTTCTTGCCTTCCATTTTGAGTCAGCACTCTTTCTGTATAAGTATTTAAGTACCTTAACTGCCCACCTATTGTCGTCCAATTTGCTCAGGTGCTCTTCGCATGGTACTTTACTAGCTTCCCTTGACTCGAACGATGTCCAGCTCATATTCCCGTGTACTGCTTCGATTGTGGTTTTCCAGTGGGCACCTAGCGCTAATCTCCAAACTGTTCTCGGATTTACATCAAATCTCAACTGAACTTCCTGCCTTAAGCACAGAACCGCATTCCTGAATGTAAGCGTCGGCACCATTGTTCCTTTCAAATACCTCTCAGTAGTTCATATTTGTTATACGCCCACAATGCCCCATGTTTCATTTTACCCGCATCTCTTGGCCCTTTCGCTATGAGAGACTGCTCGTGCTTTTTCGTGTACATCTCACCTTCGTTTGTCCATCTTCCAAGATATTCGTATTTGGCCACTTTGGGTATTTCATGGCCTTATATTGTAAACATCTGATCAGTTGTATTGCTTCAAATCATCACACCTGACTTAGTTGCGATAAAACTGATACCTAGAGCGTCTCCTTTCTCTCCAAAGGAATTAACCAGAGTTTGCAAATCTTCGTGGCTGTCTGCTAACGGTACAATATCTTCCGCATACATTAAACCCGGTAGTCGTTGTTTAACGACCTTTCCACCTAATCTGTACGATAGATTATTACCGAGATTGCTTCCTTTTAGCCTTCTTTTCATATTTATCCCATAAACCATGAACAACCACTGTGATAGAAGACAACCTTGCTTTAAACTTTCTGTACCTCGACAGTTGTACGTTTTATCTCTTTTCACGCAATTTCAAGTTTATTTTCTGGGAACATTTCCTGTTCAAAATCAATAAAGACACCTTCATCTTTTAATATGTTCCGCAGGAGCTTCCTGTTCCCGTTGTCGTATGCACCGCTTATGTCCAGTAATGCTAAATGCAGAGGTCTGTTTTCCGCCTTAGCTGTTTCTATGCACCGGGTAAGCATGAACAGGCAATCATCTAAGCGCCTACTACTTCTTAACCCATTCTGAAGTTCTTCGAGCATCCTATTACTTTCTACCTGTGACTGCATTTTTAACTTGGCCGCCTGCATCGCCAGCTTATTTCTAACTGATGTTATCGTAATCGGTCGGAAGGATTTTATGTTCAACGTATCTCCTTTACCTTTATAATTAAAATTGATTTTACTCTGTTGCCAGCTGTGTGGAATTTGCTGGTTTTTTATGTCTGTCTCCCAGCGATTTTATGAGCGTTTATTTAGTTCTTGGACCAAGTTAATTAATCAGTGTATGCTAGACAGCTACCGCTATCTTTCTTACACCCCTGTCATTGTCATTTTCTTATGAAAATGAAAACTGGTTTTGTGGAAAGCAAAATGGCGCAGTATCTGTCTCACATATCCGCGGACACCTAAACCGCGCCGTAAGAGAAGGGTGCGCCTGTCACATTTGCGGCGGAGCATCAAGGAAGGCCTGATCAGCGACTTGTTGGCAAAGCTT
The DNA here is from genome assembly GCF_052857255.1 of Amblyomma americanum. NCBI lineage: Eukaryota > Metazoa > Arthropoda > Arachnida > Ixodida > Ixodidae > Amblyomma > Amblyomma americanum. The sequence goes on from NC_135505.1 coordinate 26,882,694, forward strand.
CATGTGGATTCGAACGATCAGAATTGACAAGTTTGTTTTCAGGCGCAGCATAGAGGGTCGCAACATACGTCACGGTCCTCGGGAAAAAAAAAGTCATATGTGTGGCTTTTTAAGACTTAAAGATTGCTTCAATTACTGAAGCCAATGAAAGAGTTCGTGAGCTATTTAAGTCGGCCTATGGCGAGGCAACGCAAAGATAGCACGGTGCGGTCGGCTTCGAGTGCGCGAGAGCGCGCTGTTCATCGCTGTTGTGGCTTGGATGTAGAAAGCGTTGAACAAAATCTGTGCTTGGTAAAGCCAACTTCTCTTTGCATACTCTCTAATCAACAGCTTTATTATTTATGCAATGTGTTTGTAGCAGTTTTCAGTGGCTCAGTGGTAATGCTGGTTGGCTGCTGACCCGAAGGACGCAGGTTCGATCTGGGCCTCAGCGGTCGAATTTCGACGGAGGCGAAATTCTAGAAGCCGGTATACTGTGAGATGTCAGTGCACGCTAAAGAACCCCAGGTGGTCAAAATTTCTGGAGCCCTTCATTACGGCGTTCCGGATAGCCTGAGTCGCTTTTTGACGTTAAACCTCAATGAAGCAACCAACCAACTTCCTGTACAGATCAAGAGGTCTATAAATTCAGCCTGCTTGTGATCGCGTCTGCGAATATATCGCATAGAATTTTAACCACATCTCAAGCATTGTCTTGGGTGGTGCTGCGTTTTCATTCCATGTCGTAATTCAATATTAATTGGTGTCCCGTTTAAAAATGTCTGTCTTTTCGTTCACTAGGTTGGCTTCATCAGTAAATGGTTCCAGCATTACCCTGTTCACTGCTTCTCAAGAATCCAGTTTAATTCACTACAAAAAAAAATCAAGCGCGCTAAACTGACAGCAGCGCCTGGAAGAGGACCGCTGCAAAGTGCGAAGGCTGTGAACCCGGGAAAACACGCCACAACAAGCAACTAAGGTTGTCCACCTTTGTGTGGCCACGTTTTACGCCCCTTTGCGCAAAATTTGCTGATGTCCTCCTCTTTTCTACCGCGGCACTCTGATAAGCCAGTTGGACAAACGTATTCATCATCTTCACTAAAACTTCTTTCAGGGTGACTTGGTACTTCCTGATTCTATAAAAAGCCAGTAGCGCTAAAACATGCAACCACACAGACGAAACACGAGACGCAAGCGCTGAATTTCAACCTAATTTCGTTGATGGAAAGGGAACACCTCATAGAGGCGAGAAACAAACGGGAAAGAGATGGGAACGGCACAGCATGACCTATGGGCCTCGATGCCATCAGTATCAGTCTTCATATGCATTTGTAATGGCGCGTCATTGAGCGTCACCGGACAGATTGATTCGGCACGTTTGAATTCACTCTCCGCACGCAGCGGAAACACTTCCGACGGGAGACAGGGCACGTGACCGCGACTGTCGCCCTCACAGCTGCCTCTACTAAGATTACACTTTGCCTTGTGGGAGCGGGTGCAGGAAACGCATACGTTGTGAACAATGCCGCCTAGAAGCCCGCAGTATACGGTGGTCGGATTTTCCCGAGAGCTGGACTGGAGGCCACTGACTTTTGTCAAGCCTGTTCCAGCGAACCGGGTGTGCAGTGCCGGCGGACTAGTGCGCAAGAAGACCATGTTGCTGCCCTGCATGCACGTGCTGTGCGAATGTTGCTACGACCAGTGTGAGCAGGACAGTTCGCACGAGTGTCCACTCGACGGCAGCCACTACGAGGAACGAGACGTCGATGTGAAAGACTTCCCTGATGAAGATCTGTTCAGCAGAGCGGTAAGCTACAGTGGAAATGAAAAATGGCGTGTTTCTCGAAATTCTGCGATGTTTGTTTCTTATTTTCATTCAGCCCTCGCTCTATGCATAACGGCAATGTTCAAGCGTGTTTACATTTTGTAAGAGAACAAGTCTGGTCATGATGGTTGCTTATAATTAGAAAGAAATAATAGCGCACAATAGAAGACAGGACGAACGAAAAGACACGGATAAGCGCTAACTTTCAACTTTCGATAAGTTTATTCAAAAAACAACTTGAATATTTGGGGCCAATGGCTTTTGTAAGTACGGCTATTGCGCTCTGATGACGTTCTCGTCATTCATTTTCTTGATTTTTTGGACGCGTACATATCTGTGCTTCTGATCAAGCAATTAATCCTCTGTAGAGCGTTCTCGTTCGTTCTGTCTTCTTTTGGGTCTATTATTTCTTTCGAAGTACATTTTGTATTTAGCGAGGTAAAGTTCGAGCATGAAGTGGCAAGTCCCCAATAAAAACGCGTCGCACAGGATGAGATGAGTTGTAATTATATTTACAATAATGACGCAGATAGCTGAGCTATAAATGGTACTAGAAATCACCGTGCACTTATGCAGCGGTGTTGCGAATGTATACAGACGATGGTCGCAAAGAATTGCTTGTCGCCTCGTTCGGACAAGACGTTTGTTTGATCTTGGCCGTTACCGGACGTATCCACAGAAATGAGAGCCGGCCCGAAGAAACGAAGGCGAATAAAGAAAGGACGGGACAAGCGCTAATCCCGTCTTTAGTGGTTCGTCTTCGTTTTCCCGCACCAGTTTGGATTTCCACTAGTCTGTCCTGTTCCGGCCTCGGTCATGTGTAAGTGGACTGCAAACTATTGCGGCACTTCTAAGCCCTGATGGGATAAGGAAAATATCGCCTCTCACTCTCACGAGGTTTCATGCATTTCAGGTGGTATGCGACCTGCATTTCACGTCCCTGAAGCGAATCTGCCGGCGTAGGAACTTTTGTAGACGACAGACCATATTTCTCTGCTGAGACGGGCACTTTTTTTTTTTTGCTGTGGTCTGAAGGGGCACGTAACGCTCTTGTCTAAGGGATGCTGCTGGTGTGTATCAAGAAGCCACGTTATAAATAGTGTATGGAAAACAAATATCCGTTTAATTTAATCTGTATGTACTGGTTACAGGTGTTTGTTCAGCTGCTACAGTAGAAAGAAGCGCATATTATCGACTGTTTTTAAAGGGAGGACAGTGTCAATGAATCGTCCGATTAGTTCAAATTTTGCCAATTTTCAGTATTTATATTTGTTCCTTGTCCTTTCATCGGCTTCGTGATGGAATAGTGCCTTTGACTATTAAAGAAAATATTTTGTCGCGAAAGCAACACTACGGCAGCCAGCCAGCCAGCTCGGCTCGTCGCGCGGCCGCACTTCAGCCGTATGCCGTGGCCGACGAACGACCTTTAGCCGCCGTTGCGTAGCAACGCCGCTCCCGTGCTCCAACAGATGGCGCTGCCGTCGACGCCGTTCGCTTCGCCTCGTATTGTAGTCGTTATGGAGAGCGCGAAAGAGATGCAACGACGACAGAATGAAGCGAGAAAGAGACAACGCGCTCAAGAGACGCCAGAACGCGCCGCACGACTCGAGAAGCGTCGTAACGAAGATGCGGCTAGAAGAAGTCGTGCCACGTCCCGGAGCTACTCTTCAACTACAGAAGAGACCAGTTTGAGTTCTCGAGAGCGTTGGAATGAGACGCTGCGTGGACGACGTGCCGAGGAAACGGAGCTTTCGCAGTTGAACGGGGGTTAACCAGAGATAAACCACAGCCAATGTTTTTCGATTTGTTGCAGTGGAATATTGTGCACGAATCACAATTCTAACAGCCCCTGCGCATTGGGCATTCCGTGGCCTGCCGACGACGGCGCAGCGTAACCTTAATACCTCTCTGCAGAAGAATTAAAGGACTTCTTGCTTGGCTAGTTGGCAGTCGTTCATCTTTGGTTAAAGGCGTTCCGTCCCGTCTACCGTCTCTGCTGTCGTGTGCATTTCGTGCCCTCAACCAAACATCTTCACAGGAACGAATAAAGTTTCTAAGAGTTTGAGTACCACAATTCTTCGGGCAAAAACCAAGGCAAAACCAAACGTGGCAATCGAAATTGCAGAAAAATGGCTCTTGGATTGGCCTCATGAGTTGACTGCTTATCAGGTTACGCCGGCATGCGCGTGTTTTACCTCTTTTGCACCAAGTTCATCGCCGGCTACAGGCTAAAAAAAAAGAAGCGATATTCTACTAAGGAAGGCGTTTTTCCGCTGAGCTGCTGTTTTGGCGCCTGCTAGTTCGAACGTAAAAAGCGATCGTAAACTCAACATAGCAGCTGCGACGGTCACTTCAGTGTTGCATTGATTTGAAGTGGGAGGCTCCGCCTTGCATCGCCCCTGGCAGGGATGTGTGGGCATGTTGCAGACTTTCCGCGTTTTCAGAAATAACGGAGCATAGAACAATAAACACGTTTGTGGCAGCTCGTGCAGCTCATGTCTTTGGCCTCTTTTGTGAAAAGGATGCTCGTTCCCATTCAGGTCACGAATTTGGGCGTAAACCATTTCTGGAGCGTGTTGAGAACCACATCGCCTTGTAGCAACCCTGCCGCTGGCAGTAAGGACGCCCCGTGTTTGTTGTTCCGTTCACGGTTATGAGGCCTCTAGGCACCGCGCTTTAATGACACCCTGCCACCACTAAGAGCGGATGCCTTCGTGTCTGGCACCCTTAGTAGTATTAGCTATTCAACCGAAAAATCGGTTGTCTTCTCTCGTGCGCGAAGGAGCTGTCGTAGCAGAAACAGTTTACGTGTTTCGTGCCAGCTGCAAAATAACCGGATTGTAGAGATACTGATATAAACACTGCGAACATGTTCGATGCTCCAAGCAGCCGGAAAGCATTTAAAGTGCCTGAAAACGGCAAGAATGTTGTACGACGTAGAAATAAAGAAGGACGGGACAACCTTAAACAGACAAAGAAAACACTCCCCTGGACGATAAAGACTAGTGCCCAGCAAAGTTTCGCGCATTTTCGGTTGTGTAAGCTGCATAGCTGGCAACTCCGTCTAAGGTTGATTTTCTCAACTTTTAATTTTCCTTCTGTTCCTGTCACTCGTCACGTCGACGTTTGTTACGAAATAGCGTAGAATAATTGTTTGTTTGTTGTGCATTAGTTGTGCGATATGTAAGAGCGCAACATCACATCTTTTTCTTGTAGGTGTGTAATAGATTGTGAGACATTTTTTTGAAAAACGGCTGTCATCGAAATATGAAATAAATTTTCAATTTTACTTGATAACTGAGCATTTTAAAAGTAAACTGGTTGCTTATTGCGAATATTGCCGCACTGCTGACATTCTGGCGGCGCCACCTGGTAGCCGAAGTTGTCTGCCGGCGCGTGGCCGAACGTCTCTTTTGGCTCGAATGAGCGCGGCTGTTCGGCAAGACTCGCCCCAGTAAACGCTCGCCCCAGTTGCCGCGTCCTGCTATGCTTGTCGGTAACAATAATGCTTACGAACATTTGAACAAATGCTTTCGCACTTGATTGAGATAAAAATTTGGGGACGACTAATCATTGTTATTGACATTACACAATACTCTTACAGCTAATTTGTTTGTCGTGCAATTAGCACGACGATGTATAAAACGTATACCAAATTTGTAACATTTCGTCATTAAACAGCGAAGAAGGCATTATTAGGCGCATCCCCCCCCCCCCCCCCCCCCGCACCTGAAAAGAAACGAGCACAAGAAACACTTACACCGCAGCAAGCGGTCTGAAAGCAGAACCTAATTCGATGGCACCAAATGGTAGCGCTATATGTTCAGGCTTCTCTAGAACGAAAATTGCGTCCAAGCGAGCTGCCTGCCACTGATGCCCGGCCGAGGTGTCCCGTTTCGCACTTCGCCCCACGCATTGACTGGCGAGACAGTGGTGAAGTGGCGGAAACTTCTTGCTCAAATGCTGTTCAATGTTTGGTTTGCTTTGCCGGGCTTTACGTCCCAAAGCGACTAAAGCTATAACGGACGCCGTAGCGGAGTTTTCAGTATAAATTTGTTCACGTGAGATTTTTTGCATGCACTGACATCGCACAGCGCGCGGCCCCCCTCATTTCGCCTCCATCGAGATGCGGCCGGGATCGAACCCGCGTCTTTCGGGTCAGCAGCCGAGTACCGTGACCACTGAGCCGCCGCGGTGGTTTAATACAGTTTCTTCGCGTTTGGAATGAATCATGTAGGCCCCAAAGCGACTCAGGCTATGAGGGACGCTGTAGTGGAGGGCTGTAGAAAATTTCGACCACCTTAGGTTCTTTTGATGTGCTCTGACATCGTACAATACACGGACGTCTGGACTCTAGATCTTTCAAAATGCGACAGCCGCGGCCGGGATCGAACCCGCGTTTTTCGGGTCAGCAGCCGAGTACCCTGACCACTGATCCACCGCAGCTGGTTAGCGTAAATATGTGTGAATGGGAGGCGAAGGCACACAGTCAAAGACTGTCTTGAAACCGGCCGCTGCCGAATGAATTGCCTTTTCCATCGGTACTTACGTGTCTTCAATTGTCCAGTCGCCAGCGTTAACTCTCTCTGTCTGCTCTGTAGTTTCGTATGCGAACGCACTCGTGCAAATGAGCCGTGTTCCAGGCGTTACAACGCGAAGTAATGCTGCCCGGTGTTCGAGTTTGCGCTCTATAACCAACGAGAGCGATCAGCTGCTTTTAAATCACTGAAAATTGCCAATGAACTTCTCTTGCATCACTAAATGCGACTAGGCGTGCACGTCCGAAGTTATTTAGACATTGCGCAGTGACTGACCCTGAGGAAACTCGCTCTGAAGATGACTAAGTCAGGCTTTTTCTCATTACGCGGTAGAGAACTTTTCAGAAAGTTTAACGCCGGGATTCCTTAACATCGCAGATGTTGCAGGCAGCACGAGAAAAATAACTTACTCTTAGTAATTTTTCCCGCGAGAGAAAAATGCAACTGGCACACGTGAAAAAAAAAATCGGAAGTAAGCTCCGAACATCATTTTTTTTTCCTGCCACCACCATCGGTCTGTTTTATCCGTGTCGTTAATAAAAAATAAACTCCAATGTACTTAATTTGGGAAACATGAATCAAAACCAGGACATACAATTTTAATATACGGGTCCGAACCGGGCCCCCTAGCTATCCCCTGCCCGAACCTGACGAAACGATGTATTTCGCGGCCCAAGCTGCATGACCGGAGCGTTGTCATAACTCCGTGGCAGGGCGTTATCTTGTGAACTAAAACATGCTGCGGGGCTATTTGGCCCGTAGGACCAGCAAATATAAAACCACCCGAAGAAGACAGGACTTGAGGAGAACACAAAGACGCGCACACCAAGCGCAGTACTTCGCACTTCTTGGTAACTTCTTATATTCCTCGCGGCGCAGCAGCTCGCGATCTCCGTGTTTCTATGTGCATCGACGATAAGCCTGACAACTCGTTCGAATACGATGTGAGGCTACAGCTTCCGTTCCACACTTCTTACTGACGTTTGCAGACGACCATCGGACGCGGTTTCTACGTAGCGTTGCTAAACAATGCACACGGAGCAGGAAGGATTGGACCCACCGCGGTGGCTCAGTGGTTAAGGCACTCGGTTACTGATCCGGAGTACCCGGGTTAGAACCCTACCGCGCTGGCCGCATTTCGATGGAGGTGAAACGCAAACGGTGCCCGTGTGCGGTGCGATGTCAGTGCACGTTAAAGATCCCAAGGTGTTCGAAATAATTATTCGCACACCTCCCCTATGGCCCCTCTTTCTTCATTTATTCTTTCACTCCTTCATTTATGTCTACCCTTAGCGCGGTTCAGATGTTTGCCGATATGTGAGACAGATACTGAGCCATTTCCTTCCCCCCTCCTTCCCCCAAAAAAGCCAATTTTCGTTTCTTTCAGCAGTAAGGATGCATAAACACCGTAATACTATACCGCCCTATCTTGCTAATTTAAAGACATTTTCGCGCTGTGAATTTGAATTTTTCAATATAAATGCATGAAAGAAGAACGCAAAACATAATTCAGTTGTTGTTGGCGCAAAACCAAGAGGTTATATCAAATGCCACATAGCATTATTGCGCCAGCACAAATTGTAACTGAACTCCATGGCATGCAACATGACTTGTGTTGTCCCCTCGCAGGTCAAGTGCTGGAACGAAGGAAATGGGTGCCAGTATGCGACAGCTGCTTCAGGAATCACCCAGCATGTCCTTCGCGGATGTGAACACCACTCCGTCCGTTGTCCAAAGTGCTCGGCCATCGTTCTTTGCGGAGATGTGTGCACGCATCTCCGGTCGGCCTCCTGCAACACTTCGACACCACCTCCATGTGGAAGCCAAGCTGCGCCCAGTCACTTGGATGAAAGGGCGCTTTTGACAAATTTCAACGCTACTTTTCAAAGGCAGGCGGATGAAATCTTTGCGCACCTAAGGTCGATGGCTGCTGATATCTGTACACACACTGACAGCTTAAGTGAAATTTCTGACGGCATAAACACGCTGAAAGAAACGCTAAAGGAAGAACTAGAGGGTGTAACAGAACAAATTAACGACAGATTGACAGAAAGCGCAACTGAAATGGCAGACCTTAAAGAACAATTTGTAACGAGGAGCGACGCAGTTAACGCTGTTTCCAGAAACGTAGCCTCTTTGGAGACAACGCTGAATGATGAATTCAGCTTAACTCGGGACAACTTTACGTCGATTGGAGCTGCAATAGAGAAAGTCTTTGATGATGTGAAGGAAAGTGGTTCAAAAATATGGGAATTCACCAGCACTGCGCTTCGACACAGTGAACTACAAATAGTGCAGTGCGTGCTTTCTGTGAAAGAGGTGAAATCGCTTCAAGAGACAGCTGCAGAAAAATGGAATGCAGCATACGACAGCGAGCGGGTGTACCTGCGCGGCTATTGCATTACACCTGGAGTCAGGTTCGCAAAAGACGGTGAATTTGGGAAACTGCAAGGGCGGTACACCGTGCACAAGGGTGACATGGATGAGTTTGTTGCGTGGCCCTTCAGGCATAACATCAGACTCAGCGTCATTCATCCCAAGGGAGAGGAAGATCGTTCGGTCGAATGTAAACCGAAGTCATGGGCGCAGGCGAATCAAAAGCCAACCGCGTCAAGTAATGATTCTTATGACTGCATGTACGATGACCACCTCCCACTCCAAGCCCTCATGACTGACGGTTTCATTGAGAACGACGAGCTCCGGGTAAAGTGGCAGCTGCTGCCTTGAGTGCCAATCTTGCTCGCTCAAAGGGGGGCGTAGCTAACGATTTCTTCCTTCCGAACACCTTCGCTGAGCAGCAATTTTTCGCCAGCCCTTTCTAGAGTTTGGCACCAGAGTACGTAAAAGATTGCCAGGCGCACTCCAAACACGTACTAAGCTATACAGAGCAAAAAGGAACTAAGCTGTCCTCTAACAAGCTCATTCATAAAAGGGAGTACACCAGACGACAGCTTACTCTTTTTATACCTCTTTCTGTTAAGAGTCTAATGCTAACGGGCTTCAACACTGAATGAGTTTAGAAGGCTATATAAATAGTGTTTGGCATGCTTCTCTCCGGAATGATCAGCCGTCATTTATTCCCCCCCCCCCCCCCCGGCCCCTCCCACCCTTTTCGCGTAAACAAACTCTTGCAAAGGTTTCATCAATGAATACCAGTCTGCTTTTGCGTATATTTATATTTTTAACGTAAAAGTTTTGTCTTGCTTTATTTGAGATTGATGGACTGGGACAAGGGTTTTTTTTTTCAGCATAAACACATACTCGAGCATTATTAGTCTAATTTCAAGCATGTCCCATACTTTATGCTGCGGAGAGTAATTTTTTGAACGGAAAAATGAACGTATCACTACAAGACCAGAAACGATGCGGACATCGTAAAACACACTCTTAGAAATTCGGAGCACGACTATGAAAAGTACAATGAAATTTTATGCGCATCTTTAGTTCTTGAAACTGTTGAGCTCCCCGAGGTAATAGCGGCATTGGTCTTCTCGCAATAATTTTTCGGCCAAGGCCTCAGGAGAGGTAATCGCACAATTGTTTTCCGAGCCAGAGATGCATCTGCTATCGGCATGCAGGGGAACATCCCAGCAAAGTTATTCTTTCAGTTCCTAGGTTGTCTCCAGGGCCGCTTCCACCTCAGAGCTCAGTCTAGCAGGTCGGTTGTATCGCATGCCTTTTCTTTTCGCCTTACTTCTAAGCGAATGAATTGAAGACAAGCTGCCGCGTACTGTCGTTTTCGTTTCTTCACCATACGACTTCATTCACAATAAGGTTGTTGTTGTGTTTATATCCTTGAATGAATATGCTTTGTTTGGTTTTTTATGCACTCGAGATTTGTATTCTACACGCTGTCACTTTCTTGCTTCCTGCAAACTTGGCACGTCTTCCTCTTTTAGTGGTCCTTTTCTATGTACGTATTGTTCTCTTCAGCCAGCCACGATATAGACCGGGTGTGTTTATTAATATGTTTTATTACTATGTTACAAGTTGCAATAAAAATAATCGTTCACTGGAGTTATTTTTTCTGTGAACGAAACTGCAAATTAAAAAAAAGGGCATCTCCTACACTCCCTGATTTCGTTGGCTGTTGGGTTCCGTCATGTATGCCATAACGAGCACATCTTTCCCCTTAACTTCTATGTTTAATAGTTTAGCGAGGGACTCGAATCTGGCAGCCTTGATGCCGTGGGTAGTATATGAGGGTTCTCGCACAGCACCCGCCCTCACCGTTCGACCACTTCCTACGTGGCACTCGCGGTAATACAGGACGTACTACGTCCACCGCTATGGACGAGGGTAGCGCGGGTGAAAACTCTGAAGCTTCGGTTACACTGCACTTAAATAACCCCGAAAGCAGAAGGTCGGACATCCGTCAGAGTAGCTCAGATGGTTGAGCACCTTACAGGGAATTGGGAGGCCGTGAGTTGAGATCCCATCGGCGGCATGTGGTCGTCTTTTCTTCTGCTTTTATTAATCTCCCATATTGGTGAAAAACAAGCAATTAAAAGCTGTGTCATTCAATGCTTGCTAGTAATGCGTCTGCTGCACTAAGGCCTATCTCACTGGGTTGAGAACAAAATATATGCCGTGGGATGGATGGGTGGCGCCATCTGTTGTGAAACCAGGAATCATAAACGCCTTCTTTTTAACAATCGCTAACACTCGTAATAAGATTGCATGTTATTGATAAAAAATATCTCTTTCAGTGAACATGTGCACTCGGACAAACTGAAATATTGCAGATCACGAAAACCGGTGTTCCAATGGACCGTGAGCAATGGTCTGGTGCTAAACGATGCAAGGTAGTTGGCTTCGCCTCAATACATAAATGCTTTTCAATCATGTGATCGCCTTCAGAAAACAGAGGTGCGAACGGCGCAAGTACAACAAACGCGCAACTCTATGTACTTATAGAGTAACTCAAGGTAATGTTGGAGTGTGTGCGAATAGGTGAGTGTGAAGGGCTTCGTCTCATCTGGGTTGAGATGGCCTTCCTCAGGCACCCTGGTACGTTCTCCGGATGTCACGTGCACGCTCTCATTTCCAGAGAGGGGCGCACGGTAAGGTCTCCTGACATATTTTCTCATTTTTAGGATTTGATCCGTGTAATTTAAAACAGGATGTCGTGTATGCGAATGGATGGAAGGTAGGAACTTCCCCTCTGACACGGGGAGATGGCGGCTGCCACCAGGCTGTTTTTTTACTTTATTTTTGTTTAACTGTGATGTAAGATATTAAAATTCGCCATTTCTTTTAAACTTGTCTTCCTAAACTTCCAAACTTATGTCACTTCTCTGCTTTTGAGCCATCAATCCACCAATCGCCTTTTGCTGATTTCCAGCGCAGAGTTATTTACTTGACTATTGTTACCTCTAAACACTGGGGCCTCAGGAAGAGTAACTGTGCCCGCATCGACATCCGGATGGATACCATCACATTTTAGTGTCAGGTGTTCTATTGTTTCTACAGATTTACCCCACACAGCACATGTGTCCTTTTCTTCGTCAGTACCACAGCGGTAGCCTAGTGGCTGAGCATCCGCCTCGCATGCGGGGTTCGATCACCAGTGCCGCCGGGTACCTTTCGGTGATACAATGGGTACAAGCTTTCCCCTGGCCAGGTGCTTGGCTTATGAGGGGTGAAATGCGCGGGAAATGGGTCTTTGACCCCACATTGAGTAATAGGAAAATTATTTTTTCTGTTTGGCCATAGATGCCCTTGCGCCATAAAGATTCATAATCGCCCTCTTCTCCGCTAAATTTCTTTTTATAGCTGCGCGTTCTAAAAGATCGTGACCTAGCTTCAAAAAGTAGAGCACTGCCGCTTGAGTCATCACAAAACGCTTCCTTCTTGATCTGCCTTTTCCAGTACCGCTATAGTTCTACACTATGCTTCTTTTTCATTTAATCTATAGCTTCCCCGTTTTTAAACCTTCCGTTTAGGGTCTTCCTTTCTCCGTCCTCGTGTCTGGCGTACTTAATGGTTAGCTTCCTAGTTCTTGTCCACTGTTGTGAGTCAACGCTCTTTCTTTATAGGTATTTAAATAACTTAGCTGCCCACATGTTATCGTCCAATTTCCTCAGGCGTTCTTTGTATGCTATTTTACTCTGAGCTTCCCGTTCTTCGAACCATGCCCAGCCCATATCCCGTGTACTTCCTCGTTTGTGGTTTTCCTGTGGGCACCTAGTGCTAATCTTCCAACAGCTCTCTGATTCACTTCTAATCACGACTGAACTTCAGCCCTTAAGCATAGAACCGCATTCCCGAAAGTAAGCACCGGCACCATTATTCCTTTCCAAATACCTAGGTCTCAGTACTTCATACCTGTTGTACCCCCATAATGCTCTATGTTTCATTATCCCGGCCTCTCTTCGCCTTTTGCTATGAGAAACTGTTCGTGCTTTTCCTTATACATTTTCCCTTCGTTTACCCATACCCCGAGATTGTTGTATTCGGCCACTCGGGGTATTTCACAGCCTTGTATTGTAAGCTCCTGATCAGTTGTATCGTCGAAAATAATCACACCTGACTTAGTTGCGCTGCGATGATGCGTTCCGGTGGTGGCGCCTGATGGTTGCAGGATACACATATCGCTCTGCGAGCTTCTGCTTAAAGTGGGAATTTTCTCTTCCCGGAAATGATCGCGTGATAGAGCGAGTGCTCTGCCCCTCGGGGTACAACTTCCGATTTCGATGCGGATGAGACAATTATCTCCAATACCTCAGAAGGTCAAACAAACCTTCACTGTGTGGTGGCACGGCCCAAGATATGAAAGTATGACCACGTGATCATATGACTATGATCACTGGGTACTTGGACTTGGCATTTGATTTGAGACAGTAGGCACCACATTGACAATGTCTTTCAATGCCTCACAATGTCAAAGTGAAGCTAACTGCGCGGTGGTATGACCCAAGCTATGGTAGTATGTCCGCGTGATCTTATGACTATGACCATTGTGTACCTGACCTTGACCTCTGATTTGAGAATTAGGAGGCCATGCTTAACAGATCTTTCGATGATATAACTAGGTTCAAGCCACGTTGAACCACAGCCAATTTTATTTCATTTAGCATTGCCTTTAAAGGAACCCCGACAACAAGTTTACATTGTTCTGCGTGGGTAGATTACTATGTTGTGATGTGAAACAAGTCACCTGCACTGCAACGGTGCGTTTTATAACCATAAAGTGGGAAATGAATAAAAACTACAGATAATGTTTACTACATTCGGATCAGAGCGCAAGCACTGATTTGTGCTACGTAGAAGACGACAGCGAGCGGGCAGTGCATGCCACGGGACGGAGTAGATGGACCCAATGCACCGCGCGAGGGTGTGGTACAGATTAACAGGCTGCGGCGATAGCCTAGCGGTCTCGCTGAGTGGCCCTTAAAGGAGATCTCTTCGCGCAGCTACTCATTACTGCGTCTCAGCTCGACAAAGAAGGAACATTAACCGGTAATCATTATTGCATACACTCCGATGTTAGTGCGCTGCGCTCAGAAGTGCGGCACAAAGAAAGAAATGCTGGAGAAATTTTTCACCGCTAGCTTTTGGGTGAAAGCGGCCGGGCTCAATTTGTGTTTTACTGCAGACCTGTTATTGATAACAAATATTTTTTACAGTGATCATGCGCAATTTCTGTTTCTCTTTTTCATGGTTCGACCTCTAACTCAGCAGAAGGTGAAAACTAGGCACACGGCGATCGAAACACGAGGTCAGGTAGTGAAGCTCTCGCTTCAAAAATTCACGTACCGCCGCCACCACCCGTTTTCACGCTGCAGTAAACGCAAGAAAGTGTCTCGAGTTCATATCACTGAGGCTAGGGTACATCACCGTTTACTTCTGAACTATATTCACGGACACAAGTTGTGAACAGATAGGGAAAAAAGTTGGAATTTTAAATTACTTTTGTCAACGATAAATGCTCCTTTTGCAGTTTAACCATCATAATCACTACTTGAAAGAGCCATAGAATTCATTACTTGCTAAGAAAATAAATTGAACGGAGCTGGACTCAGCGCCTCCTTACGTCGGCGACTACCATGTCGGATAAATTGAGAAGGAATAAGAGAACATGACTGCTTTAGAGGATCTCTGCAACTCCGATGTGGCAGACTGAGTCCTTCGTTGCATGCTCGTGTGCCGCATGAAGGGCCTACTGGAAACGACTCCTAGCTAAGATTACTCATTTAAACTGGTTGCATGAATCCTTAGACGTGCAGCAAAGTACGCTGGAAAGTCTTCAGCTAACCGCGGTATGTATGAAAAAATGACATTTCTATGGCTACTTTCTTCCAGGTAATACGGACCGATTGCATATAGAAGCAAAATTTTGTTTATGAAATAATTCGGCCGTTATGGGGCGAAGCAACAAACCGCACACTCTCGTTGGAAATGCCTGCAATGAAAGAAAAATTGCACCTAGCCGCTTTGACCCAATTGCTTGCGGTAACAAATTTCTCCAGCATTTATCTCTTTGTGCCGCAGTTTCGAGCGCAGCGCACTAACATCGAAGTGTATGCAATAATGACCATCGGTTAAAGTTCTCTCTCTGTCGTGCTGGGACGCAGTAATGAGTAGCTTCTGAGGAATTGGCATCAAAAATTTAAAAACGGAAGACAAGTTACGCAGGGTAAGGACTTTAGAGGGGACATGGCGCAATCTCGGGTCTCATACTTATGATAAGTGTGATTTGACTGTTATGCTGCAAAGACTGGTCTTACCCCCGGGTATCTTGGACGTGGTCATACGCAGGCTACCAGATTAGCTACACCACATACAAGTCACTGAATTCCAGAAGAGGGCAAAGACGGGCTGGTTGGTACATTTTGAAGAACTGGATAAAACAGCGCGACGGAAGACGAAACAAGAGAAGGACAAACAACAGCGCTGGAGTTTGTCCGTCTCTTTTCTTGTCTTCCGTTGCGCTGTTTTATCCAGTTCTTCAACAAGGCACTGAGCACGCTATATACGGCTGTGACGTTATGATTTGGTGTTGAAGCGGAAGCAAAGAGAAAATTCAACGCCACCTTCAGGATGCAGCGATTTTTTTCGCGGCAGCATGCAGCGAATCATGGTCTGTCGTGCTCTCCCAAAAAATCTGAACTTCTCCTGGTCGATCCTTATTGGAAACAGAATCAGACACCATTACCGTCCACTCCCTGTGCATTACGATCCACGTTATAAAAATTCCGATCAAGACAGAAATCAAGCTCCTCCGAGCCCTCATATATGAGGACCGCTGAGTATATTGTTGCCGTTGAGTATACTCAGCGGCAACACCAACGTTACAAAAGTCGGACAGCTCGAAGTTTATTCTGAGGAAGTCTCTGCAGAATGCAACACCGGTTAAACAAGAACAGAAATGGGCAAAGAGAGAAGAAGGCCCTAAGAGTAGCCCAGGGTTTCATTCTCTCTAGAGTAACGAACGCCACCTCTTACTTGAGGCTTAGCAAAAAGGGAAAAGACCAGTTTGGACATCATTACACGAGTACAAAAAGGCAGTTAATACGGCAATGGGACTCTCGTTATGCGCCTCCACGGAACGCCTTATACTGTTTACGGTCCACAACACCACCGATGAACTAATAAAGGCCCACGGTCAATAAAACTGTCAATAAAACTGTTGGGCTCTTCAACATGTAAGCCTAGCAGGAGAATACTACAGAGGCGCACGATCAATCCACCCCGTCAATTGCCGACAAGATTCACATGCCCATGAGGTCACACATTCATATCCATCCCGTACTCAGGCGCACGGAAGAGGAACACAACAGACGGTAGAGACTAGATAGAAGCTATAGATACCGCTCTAAGCCTTGGGATGGAAGCAAAGACCCGATCTACGTCTACGTGGTCGACCCTTTAGTGGGTTGCAGCAATTGCATCAGTATCACCCAAGGGGGATAGGATCGCAAGCAGTCTTATCCAAGAAGAGAACATTGCATCGGCTGAAGAAGTAGCTATCACAGCAGCGGCATCCAAGAATAGTGACGCAACATTTATGTCGGAGTCACAAGGAGCGGTACGAAAAATATTACACCATGAGGTGTAATGTTTGCTCGGAGTTGGCAAATTTTGAACAAATGAAATCCCTCGAATATGCCGATAATCAGGACCCTAAAGAACCTCTCAACGACGAACAAAGAGGCTGTCAACACAGCTGTCAGAGCTCTCTTCTTCCAAGAATATGGCGTTCAACCTCTTTCTAACACCATTAACACCGTTTCGCCCTTACTAAATTATGTGAAAATTACCGTGTGCGATAAGATCGGAAAAAAGAAATATGCTCTTCATGACATAAAACCTCAACAAATTTTAAGGACACATAATCAGGCTGCTATCAACTAATAATAACCCCAATGTCTGCCTAACGAGTAAATGGTGTCCAGACACATACGATTCATCCTGACCCATCTGTGCAGCAGAGTACACACTGCTTCTAGAGCTAGTAAGTGTCAAAATACCTACACTTGGGCCTTAATCTTGATCCGAGATATGAGCTCAGGATTGTAACTCTATATAGCCAAAGTTCACTCGACCAGAAATTAGTGATTGAGAGGGGGCGGATTATGATGACGACCAATGGGTTGCTCGAGACTAAAGAGTATTTATGCTGGATAAATTCTTTTAGAGCGCAGTTCCTAGGCGCCCCTTTCTTTGTTCCACGTCGTAGTCGTGAGTGTCGACGTAGCCAGCGTAAGACGCCACGTGACAAGACACAAGTAACCTTGTCACCTGTCACAAGACAAGTTAGAGATGACAGGTAGTAGCAGAGCGAAAAGCCACCTGCCACGGTAAGAGCGGAGGAATGGACAACCGGAGGGTGGCTGCCACGGGAAGATTCTGGGTGGCTGCCAGCGTAACTCGTCACCTCGTGGCCTCAGCGTAACCCGTCGGCTCGGGGCTCCGGAGCGTTTTCGCTCCACTGTGCTCTCCTAAACTTCAGGGTACACTAACTGGAAGACATCTCGACGTGTCACGCACGATATTGTGCGTGGAAGGGTCATATGACCCGGATATTATCTCTGTTTGCCACCACGTTGTGCTTACGAGCTCTGTCAGCGCCGAAGAAAGACCCCGCGCTTCAATCTAGTGGCACCGCAGGAGACAATCAACATTTTGATTGGCCAATCTTTTCGTGTTGGGCTTGACCTGCCTGGCTTTCTCTCACATCAGCTTCAAGGAGCAAACTGATTACCGTCGCGACCGATTACAACACGCGTTAAACTATCACGCGAGCTATCTCGACCAGCTGTCCCTCGGACGTCACTGGCGTACTTGTGTACGGTGTGATCCCACTTCATGGCGCTTTCCGTTAACTCCTTAGAGACTGAGGCCGTTTTTTATGTTTAAGCTCCACCCGCCACAAATTCATTACAGCCTACTATCCCCAAACAAATGGTCTTACTAAACTGCTTAATCGCTCGCTGACTGACATACAGTCAACAGCTCCCACCATCATCCTCACTCAAACCTGTTCAACTTTCGTGACGCTTGCCTACACTTTCTCTTTTCACGATAACGCCGGACACTCGCCCTTCTACCTTCCCTTTGACCGCGACCCTCTGCTGGCTTTCGAATGCTTATTGCCAGCCGAAGGCTGCGCTTGCGACGCAATCGCCCGCGCTGACGTCGTCCGCCATATTTATCGGGGTCGGCTGAGCGCCTCACAGACTACTCAAAATTGAGGGGAGCACTTACGTCACCTTAGGTACATCGAGGCGAAGGCCTTTGTGTCGCCCTATGGAGCTCTCTAGCTCAACACGATCACCTCACGCTTCTCAAGTTTCTTTCGCATTCAAGTTACGACATATTGTTCCCTCGTTATATCCGGTGTGTTTGTTGTATCTGGTTTCGAGTAACGACATAATACGCATTCGTCATATCCGATGTGTTCGCTATATCCGGTTTCAAGTTTATATGTATGCCTTCTAAAACACCTTTGTTTCGTCGGCCCGGTTCGTGCCGCGGACCCCAGTGAGTGCTCACTCCTCGACTGTTGGGAATCTCGCCACTACGCGCCTGCGGGGGCGACAAATCTCGCTGGCACAAATTCTGCACCCCGCCACAGAAGCCTCCTAATATAATGTACTCACCTACCACGCCCGTCAGAACCAGTGAGCCAACAATCTCGGCCCCGAGTAGTGCGTTTGGCGCAGATAAGCAGCACATGCCTAACGTCGCTCCCGAATGGCCGGCCAAATATGAAACCCTATTTCTTTCTCGCCTGAATCCAACTACAAAAGCGTCTAACAGACGGGAATTTTTGGCGGATATAGTAGGTGACAAGGTTTACTGCGTGTGCAAGACTGAAAACGACGTACAATGCATATCGCTCCTTCCATGTTTCTCTGGATGAGGATTTGTTCGAACTTGTGAACAAACCTGCAGTGTGTCCTTAAGCTTGCGTATTTCGTGGTTTCTATAGAAACCTGTAGTCGTCTCGGCACTTTGATTATCGCAACAGCGGTCTAACCGCGTCCGCAAATGGCACGGGAAATTAAGTTGTATTATCAGAACACGAGGGTTCCGAACAAAAACGGAAGTCCTTTTCGCGAGTGCATGCCAATGTGAGTACGACATTATATTCCTGACAAAAACGTGGCTAAAATTATAGTGTAGAAGTGCCTGTTATTTCTTTTGAGAGCTATTTTCAGAGCCTACAGATTGTATTCTGCGCTGGTTAAATATGAGGGTGGAGTTCCGAAAAGCTTCCGTTGCTTATTAATTGCATTTAGAAGATCAGAGCTAGAAATATACTTCGAATATGTGCGGTTGCAAATTCCAATACGTGACAAATCACACTGTGTCGTCGGCGTTCTTACTTTTGCGCCGAATTCGGATTCTAATGTTTTCACGGATCATTTCTTGCATAGGGCGAAAAATTGAATTTTCAATATTCGATACCGACCCAGCGCAAAGCCGGAGGACCGAGACGAGCAGACAGCGCTTTGTCCGTGTTCCAGTCTCTATCCTCCTGTTTTGCACTGTGTCGGTAATGAGCAACCAACGTGCCCAAGCTTACACTTTGTCTGCATTCAATATTCAAGGCTCACATTTACGGGGACTTCAATCTTGGTTAACGCAAATCTGCCACCGGTTTGGCCACAAGTGACTGCATAGCCTTACGAGGAAGAGCCGAATATACTATTGGTCTTCTTAACGTCCATGGGTTACGTCACTACAACGCGATGAAGAATGCGCCGGTACCATTTCCGATTTGATTGTATCTAATGCCACGCAAGTGGTTCGCGATCCTGTGTTTTTTTTTGCAGATAATGAGTGCCTTTTTACTGTCAATATTTTTGTCTTTTTGTCCAGTGTATGAGATGATGACAGAAAAATTTAGGTGCGCTTACGGCGATTACCTTGCGCTGTAAAATTCGCTTTAGAACAGCGATTTGTCTTCATTCTTAGAGGTCTATAATCCTGAATCGGGCGTGGAGCTATTGACATCAGTCATGCAGAAAATAGTAAAAAAATAAATGCCAATGTGTTATCCGAGGGGTTCTAGAATCCGTTTATGGTTTTCTTGCGAATTTAGACAGCACTTGAAGAAAAAACAGCGGTGTTACAAACTGCACGTAAAATCAGAAAGTGAGTGTTGGTATCAAATATTGTAGCGAAGAGAAAGTTGAAGTGCGATTACCGTGTGCCGAAGACGACGCTGCTGCTAGCGGACCAGTGTTCTGGTTCGTGTGTTCTTGTGCTCCAGCTATCACCAGCTGTGCTCGCCGCCGGCCTCTACGTCAAGCAAGTCGTGACATTTGGTGGAGCTGCTGTTTACGCATCTCATGCCACACACCCCGCCTCGCAATTCGAGCCCGGTACTAAGTCCCGGCCGTCGGGTTTTCCTGGAGCCCTCGGGAGAAACAGAGACTAGCGCTAGCCGTCGGCAGCAAGGCCAAGCGCTGGAATTCGGACTCTTTCCCTCGTATTCTAGGGGAGAGAGAGAGAGAGAGAAACAACTTTATTGATTCGAGCTCGACGTCTGCTTAGACGCCGTCGATGGTAGTGGTTCCCTTCTCACGGGACCCATATGCTTCCCTAGCCGCCTGGCCCCTGGAGATCAGGACGAGCTGGTCTTCCACGGCGGGGCTGGTTAGCAAGGTCTCCCATCGCTCGGTAAGGGAGCGTAAGGGATGGGGTGGGGTAGTGGGGCAGGTAAGAGGTGGGGGGATTTCCTTGTTGAAGTTGCATACTCCAATGACATGTTGGAGCGTGCCTAACTGCGCCTTACAGAAATCACATCCCTTCTCGTACCTTTCCGGGTACATCTTGTTTTGAAGGTAAGGGTGCGGGAAGGATCCTGCCTGTATCTGCCTGTAGATCGCTTGCTGTTCTCTGGTAAGCGATTTGTGAGGATCGGGGTAACGTCGCCTCTCCGTCTTGTAATAGTTCGTAATGTCCTTATAACTAATAATGGACTGTGGCTCACCTTCCTCTGCCCGGTATTCCATCTCTCGGGCGAACTGGCGGGCAAGTTCGTTGCCCTCCAGCCCAGAGTGAGCCGGTCTCCATATCAACTCAACTTTCCTTTCAGGAACGTCGCGTTTACTTTTGAGAATTCCTAGTGCTGCAAGGGACACCCACCCCTTTCTGTAACTGTTATAGGCCTTTTGCGAGTCAGTGACAATTCTTCCCACTTTGGGCTGCGCGAGTGCTAGCGCTATTGCGGCCTCTTCTGCCACCTCTGGAAAAGACGTCTCAATAGAGGCGCAGGTTACGAGCGTATCCGCGTCGTAACTGCCAGCGTGGCTTTCGATGAAAACTTGGGTAATGAAGCGTCTGTGAAGAGAGTGACGCCTTGTTCTTCTTCTTCTATTAGATCTAATGTCTCCGTCAAAGCCGCTGTACGAGTCGCTCTGCGGCCGTCGTTACGACCCGGCCTCATGTTTCGAGGCAGCGGTTTACTGTAGATTTTATGCGCCCACAACCTCGGTAACGGTCCCATTTCCTTCCGGTCTGCCTCTTGCCAGCCCAACTTGGCAAGAACGCGACGTCCCGCCGAAGTTTGACTGAGCCGGACTCTTTCATTAGACAGATGAGCTGCTATTAACTCTTCAACGTTGTTGTGCTTGGCCATGCCGAGAAGCTTCATCTAGGACGATCAACGCCACCATGCCGTCCCAGTTACAACAAACCGATCCCGCGATTGCGCCGAGTATAGTCTACGTGTCTGTCATCCCAAGATCTGTCACTCCGTTCCGTGGCGATGGACGTGATGATGTTGAAGACTGGGTCCAGCACTATGAACGGGTAGCTCGACATAATGGGTGGACACCAGACCAATGTCTGCAGAACTTGTATTTCTCCTTAGATGCCATAGCGAAATAGTGGTTCGAGAACCACGAGGCGTCGCCAACATCATGGGAGATATACAAGAATATTTGCAAACCAGCATCGGCAACAGCATGCTGAAGATCTGCTCCACGCTCGTATCCATGCTCCCACCGAGAGCGTGAGAAGTTTCGTCGAAGACGCACTGCGTCTGAGTGCCCGCGCTGACCCTCGGGCTACTGAAGAGAAAAAGGTGCGGGCCTTGATGAGGGGTATCCGGAATGACATCTTTGGAGGCCTCGTCCGCAATCCTCCAACCACAGTAGCCGAATTCGTCGCTGAAGCTACCAACATCGAGCACGCATTGGCGACAAGAACCAGTCACTTTGGGCAACTAAGCGCCCTTCCTGTTGTCTCAAGTCTTGCTTCGTCCGGCCTGAGCGGTGGTGGCCTGGCAGATGTTCGCGAAATTATCCGCGACGTCATTTGACAGGAGCTGAAAAGGCTGTTCCCAGCTCCTAACCAGCCTGCATCTGTTTCCATCGCGACGGCTGTTCGGGACGAACTGCAACACCCGCTGGCGTCCGAAGATGTACCCATTGTAGCTGCAGCCGACCAACTATCTCTGAGCTACGTCGCCACCTCCGGTCGTCCACCTCCGGTATCATCGTCAGTACCAGGCCGCTGCCGATTCCGGTTCTCGACTCCATGAGTTCGTGCCCCCGTCTGATGCACGCCTGGACCTGAAACCACTGGGCCGCAGAAAAACCGACATCTGGAGGACTGCAGACTGGAGGCCGCTGTGTTTCCACTGCGGTGAACCTGACCACTTATACCGCTACTGCCCGTACCGCAAACTCGGCCTTCGAGGTTTCAACCGGGCTGATCCGCGCCCCCGCCACGGTGAACATCCCCGCGATATACAGGACTACCTTCGACGCTCTCAACTGCCAGTGTCAGCTTCATCTCGCACCTCCCAGTCGCCGCCCCCTCGCCGATCATCACCACCTTCTCGCGGATCTCGCCGTGTGAGCTTTTCGCCACGTCGAGAAAACTAAGTACGGCGACGCCTGGAGGTAGCATTGCCGGTGTTGCACGCAGTAAAGAACCTCCGCCTACGTAGGAATGTCCCCGCTTGACTAATGGCACCCTTGGAAGCGAAGACTGTTCTGTGGCCTTTAGCAATGTAAACGTTTTAATCGACGGTCGTGAAGTAACGGCGCTTGTCGACACAGGTGCAGATTACTCGGTCTTCAGCGGGAACTTCTCTCGGCGTCTTCGCAAGGTTACCACCCATCGGGACGGCCCGCCCATACGTGCCGCGGAAGGTCACCTCGTAAACCCTGTTGGCAAGTGCACTGCCCGCGTGGAGATTCAAGGTGAGATGTGCCCAGCCACATTCATGATCCTGGAGAATTGCTCCAAAAACGTTATTCTTGGCATGGACTTTTTACGTTAGTATGGCGCTGTAATCGACGTAAGGCGGAACAAGTTCACCCTCCGCGCACGTTCTTCGTCACCAATACTTCCTCGAGCCCCCTCCTCCCCCCCCCCCCCCCCGCGCTGCCATGAAAGTTGATGCCGACCATGTTAACTTGCCGCCGTTGTCAACCGTTTTCCTGCCGGTCCGAGCCGATACCACCGCATGTGGCGAAGGTGTTGTCGAAGGAAGTGTCCAGATGCTACTTTCGCGGGGCATTGGGGTAGCGCGAGGGATTGCCAATGTTCTACGTGGGCGTGCCAACATTTTAGTGACCAACTTCAGGAACGAGCTGCAGCACCTGACGAACGGGGTAGTTATAGCCCAACTGGACGAACATAGCGTCGTTCGCGAAGCTGCTGCGCTGCCTGAGGAGGAGGCCGCCCCGCCCGGGCCATGTGACATTACAACGTTGCCCCTGGACATCGATCTCAAGCTTGAGCCTTCCCACAGAGGTGAACTGCTCTCCCTTTTGCATCGATACCACAACTGTTTCGCGACGACATCCCGAGTTTGCCAGACGCCCGTCGCCAAGCATAGAATTATTGTCGATACCGCGACGCCCCCGATTCGCCAACCGCCATACCGCGTTTCCTAGAAGGAGAGGGAAACAATACAAGAGCAAATGCGCGAAATGATTAACGACGATGTCATCCAGCCATCCAACAGTCCGTGTGCCGCCCATGTATTACGGGTCAAGAAAAAAAGACAGGACCCTTCGATTTTCCGTCGACTACAGGCGACTCAATAAGGTGACAAAGAAGGACGTGTTTCCATTACTTCGCATCGACGACTCTCGACCGTCTCCGTCATGCCCGCTATTTTTCGTCAATCGACTTCAAGAGTGGATACTGGCAGATTGAAGTGGATGAGCGCTACCGCGAGAAGACCGCATGTATAACACCGGATGGGCTCTACGAGTTTAAGGTCACGCCGTTTGGCCTGTGTACAGCGCCCGCGACATTTCAACGAGTCATGGATACTGTGCTCGCCGGACTGAAGTGGCAGACGTGTCTCGTGTATCTGGATGACGTTGTCATCTTCTCCAGCACTTTCGCTGACCATCTTGTGAGCCTTGAAGCGGTTCTTCAAGCTCTCCTAACCGCTGGACTCACGCTCAAGCCTTCGAAATGCCGCTTCGCATACAGTGAGCTGAAGTTCCTAGGCCATGTCGTCAGCCAAATGGGAGTGAAGCCAGTTCCAGAGAAAACGGCTGCTGCGGAGTCCTTCCCTCCACCATCCGACAAGAAGACTGTCCGCAGCTTTCTCGGCCTCTGCGCGTACTTCAGACGTTTCGTCCTTAACTTCACCCAGATCGCAGCGCCACATTACCGTCTTACAAAGGATAGCGTCGCCTTTGAGTGGGCCGAGGAGCAGCAATCAGCATTCCGGCAATTAAAGCACGCCCTTGCAGCGCCTCCTATACAATGCCATTTCGATCAAGATGCCGACACTGAACTCCACACGGACGCCAGCAACAAAGGACTAGGGGCAGTGCTTGTGCAAATTCAGGACGGCGCCGAGGGGGATATTGCCTACGCCAGCCGAGCTCTTTCGAAGGCGGAGGGCAATTACTCGACAACTGAAAAAGAGTGTCTCGCTGTCATCTGGGCGATCACCAAATTCCGGCCCTACCTGTACGGTCGCCCTTTTTGCGTCGTTACCGACCACCATTCCCTGTGCTGGCTCATTAATTTCAAGGACCCCGCAGGCCGCCTTGCTCGGTGGAGCCTGCGGCTACAGGAATACGACGTCACCATCATCAACAAATCCGGCCGCAAACAACATCATGCTGACTGTTTGTATCGAGCCCCCGTGAATCCGGTAGTTAAGTTGTCGAGCTGTTGCTCAGGGACCGATCGCGCGCGCACCCGAAGCCGGTGGCTTGGCCCCCTTGGTTGATGTGTGTTAGCTGTTTTTGGGGCTCCTCGAGAAGCCGCCATCCAGGCGCCGCCGTAATGGGTTTGTTTTGAGACAAACGCGGCAGATGGCGGCAACGACGGCTAACCGGTAGTGAGGAGGCCCGTCCTTGTAAAGTCGCACTCGGGCCGCAAGACGCGGCCGACGCGCGGACCCCTGGGGTTTCGAGAGGGGGTCGCGTGTAAATTTATTGCTTTCAACGGCGAACCGGCCGCGGGACGGGCCGGACGCCTCGGAGCAGGCAGCAGAAGTGGGGAGCGCGACCAGGTTCGGACTGGGTGTTCGGTTTCCCTGAGCTTCCGCTGGCGTTTTTAGTGATTTTGTGTCTCTGTGCTGTAACCAAGCGGAAATGCGCAACGTCTTCGTGGAAGTTCACTTAGTAAAACACGTTGCGGGGCTAGTTGGTTATGCATATTCTTTCGTTAAAATTTAAGCAGCGCTAACTTTTAGGACGAATACACAGAAGACATGACAGGACGGGCGCTGGTCCTGACGGGCGCTGGACAGGACAGCGCCCGTCCTGTCTTGTCTTCTGTGTATTCGTCCTAAAAGTTAGCGCTGCTTAAATTTTAACGAAAGAATCTTCGTGGAATTCGCGCGGTGCCCGCGCGACAACAACAACGTGAGCATCGGCGTGCTATTGGCTCCTTCGGTTTGAACGAAATTCTCCTGATTGGCTCCGAGAAGCGCATTTCCTATTGGTTGCAAAAAGGGTCCCCAGAATGCTGGGCGAAGGGATTTAGGGGCGAGTTTTTGGCGCGAACGGGGAGATGGGGGATCGGAGGGAAGGTCGCCCGTGAGTGCCCGTAGTAATTAAGAGCTGGTGTCCCGAAGAAGTTGTCCAGTCTGTTCCGCAACGTGTCGCCGGATCACCGAACCATCAGAAGACTTCAAGATCAACACCATCGATCTGTCGATCACCAACGTCGATCGATCAGTCACCCAACATCAATCAAAATTAACTCCGGTACCAGGGGGCGATAATGACGATGAGGACGGCTTCCTTTGGACATTGGACACGGCAGGCATGGCTGCTCGGAAGCGCAATGATGCTCAGATTTGTCAGCTGATTGCACACCTGGAAGGCCACGAAGACGTGGTGCCCCGCGTTTTCCTCCGTATTCTGCCGACGTTCCGTATTCTGGACGGCGTATTGTACAAGCAGAACTTCGACAGCAGCCCGAGGTCATGGCTCCTTGTTCTGTCAGAAGACTTGCTCGACGAGGTGGCTGAAGCTTGTCACGATGATCCTACTGCTGTTCACCTTGGCTACAGCCGTATTCGAGAGAAGTATTATTGGCCGCAACTTCCCAAGTACGTCCGTCACTACGTCAAAACTTGTCGAGAGTGTCAAAGACGAAAAAGACCTTCTGCACGACCAGCTGGTCTTCTCCAGCCGCTAGAAACACCGCGTGCTCCGTTCCACACAATCGGAATAGATTTTCTCGGCCCATTTCTAACGTCGAAGTCGGGTAACAAGTACATTATCATAGCCACCGACTACCTAACCCGATACGCCGAGTCCCGAGCACTTCTTTCTGCCACGGCTGCTGAGACCGCCCAGTTTTTTATTGAGTGCATTGTGCTCCATCCTGGTGCCCCTGACCGGGGTGCCGCGTTTCTGGCACAGCTCACACAGAAGATCCTCCGTCTCAGCGGCACCAGCCACCGCCGAACTACGGCGTACCACCCACAAACCAATGGGCTGACGGAGAGGCTAAACAAGACGTTCGCTGACATGATAGCCATGTATGTGGACGTCGCCCATCGCAGTTGGGACGAGGTACCACCTTACGTTACCTTCGCGTGTAATACCGAAGTCCAGGAGGCGACAGGTATGTCCCCTTTCCAGCTGGCGCATAGCAGACAGGTCATCACAATGCTTGACGCTATGTTGCCACACGAGCCGTCTGCCGACGTAGTCGATGATGCCCGTCTAGTCTGCGAGCGCGCGGAGGAAGCTCGGCAACTCGCTCGACTCCGCCTCCAGCACCAACAGCATACAGACGCTCGTCGGTACAATCTTTACTATCCTGTCTTTCTATCCCATCTTTCATCATCATCATCAGCCTTACTACACCCACTGCAGGGCAAAGGCCTCTCCCATGTCTCTCCAATTAACCCTATCCCCTTCCAGCTGCATCCACCCTTTGCCTGCAAACTTCTTAATCTCATCCGACCACCTAACCTTCTGCCACCCCCTGCTACGCTTACTTTCTCTTGGAATCCACTCCGTTGCCCTTAAGGACCAGCGTTTAACTTGCCTTCGCATTACATGTCCTGCTCAGGCCCCTTTCTTTCTCTTGATTTCGACTAGGATGTCATTAACTCGTGTTTGTTCCCTCACCCACTCTGCCCGCTTCCGATCTCTTAACGTTACACCTATCATTTTTCTTTCCATGGCTCGCTGCGTTGTCCTTAACTTAAGCTGAACTCTTTTCGTTAGCCTCCACGTTTCTGCCCCGTAGGTGAGTACCGGTAAGATTATGCTGTTGTACACTTTCCTCTTGAGGGAAATTGGTGAACTGCCACTCATGATCTGCGAGAATTTGCCATATGCGCTTCACCCCATTCTTATCCTTCTAGTTATCTCCCTCTCATGATCCGGATCAGCTGTCACTACCTGCCCTAAGTAGACGTATTCCGTCATAATTTCTAGGCTCTCGCTGCCAAATGTGAACTATTGTTCTCTTGCTAGGCTGTTGAACATTACCTTGCTTTTGTGCATGTTAATTTTTAGACCCATCGATCTGCTCTGCCTGTCTAACTCATTGATCATGATTTGCAGTTCACCTCCTGAGTGACTCAGCAAGGCAATATCATCAGCAAATAGCAGATTATTAAGGTATTCTCCATATATTCTTATTCCCAACTGTTCCCAATTCAGGCCTCTAAATACCTCCTGTAAACATGCGGTGAACAGCATTGGCGAGATCGTGTCTCCTTGCCTGACGCCCTTCCTAATTGTAATTTTATTGCTGACTTTATGGAGGACTATAGTAGCTGTGCAGTTGCTATATATATC